>NW_028318614.1:1462000-1804000 GCF_062004578.1 Staurois parvus | reverse complement strand
TCATGGATATATATTACACCATGATGAAAATATAGACACGTTGGAGTAGTCCCTTATTATATTTGTCATGTTTCTGCAATCTTTTGATCCCTGATATCTGTTTTTTCAGGTAGTCATCAATATGATTTTGATGACATATTAGAGGGGGTAATCTCCCTCTTACGTTATGCTTATTGAAGAACAAGAGGCTTGATCTCTCTCTTTAGAGAGAAATCTTAATACAAAATCTCCAATTTTTTTCATAAAAATCCTAACTATTGATTAGGTAATTAGTTTGTTTTTATTTGCTTTAATGCATGGGTATGCGCACCCCTGTTCATGGAGAAAAGAAAGTCTACATGCCAGATGTGGGAACCTTCAGAAATAGATTGATTTAGCAGGCAGTTGTGTTTAATATGGAGGAAAGAGCAGTAGACAAGAACAGTGAGAGAGGGGATGATTAATCTACAGGAATCCAGACAGTATCAAACAGCCAGTTATTGAACACCATTGCTCCCTCCCCCACTGTGCACCAGAACACTCCTTTGTCCCCCCACTGAGCACCAATGACCTCCTGCCACCCCCCCCCCCTATTGAGCACAAGGGCTCCTTTTTTGTCCCCACTGAGCACCAGTGCCCCCTCTTGCTCCCCTACTGATCACCAGTGCTCTCTTCGTACCCCCCACTGAGCATCAGTTCTCCTTTTTGTTCCCACTGAGCACCAGTGCCCTCCTATCCTCCCACTGAGCACCGATTCCCCCCTTATTCCCTCCACTGAGCATCCATACCAATGCCCCTCATTCACCCCACAGAGCACCAGTAACCCCACTCCTCCTTCCATAGAAAGTCAGTGCCCTCTTCTGCCCTTAATCAGCACCAGGGCCTCCTCTCCCCTCACAGAACACTAGTGCCTCCATCTGCCCCCACTGAGCACCAGTGCCCCCCTCTGCCCCCACTGAGCATCAGTTCTCCTTTTTGTTCCCACTGAGCACCAGTGCCCTCCTATCCCCCCACTGAGCACTGATGCCCCCTTTATTCCCTCCACTGAGCATCCATGCTCTCTTTGCCCCCTCCCCACTGAACACCAGTTTCACCCTCTCTTTCCACTTAGTACCCCTACAGTTCCTCCTCTCTTCCCACTTTGTACCCCTACAGTTCTAAACAGAATGGCCAATGTCAAATTGTGTTTTTGAATATTTTTTTGCCAAATGTGTTTGCAGTGTACTTTGTATTCATCATTGTATTCTTTGCAAGAGCTGCTAGGCTGCTGCACTTTAAAAGGATGGTACAACTTAAAGATACAGTTTACAGCTTACATAATTGTTATAATGAACACTCCCTTTTGGCTGTGTTTTTGTCCTTATGATAAATCTTCTTGGATATACAGTATTTTAAAATGTTACAATAACGTAACAATATGCTATTTGAAATAAATGCCCCGCATCCCGGGGTGTCCCTAGGCAGGTGCAGGGAGTGCGCGCCGCACTGGGTGACACCTACCGCATGGGGTGACACTGGACCCGCTCCACGAAAAGGTAAGTTGTAAAGCAAACCGATGGCCCCGCAGGATGGATCGGATCTTCGGACTGAGCACAATGGATCGGAGTCCTGTATAGGTTGCATGCTGACAATCTCCGCAGGATGGATTGGATCTGTGGATTGGGGAACATAATGGATGGGACTCCGATCCATTATGCTCAATCCGCAGATCCAATCCATCCTGCGGGGATCGTCAGCATGCCATCTATACGGGGTGAAACCAGACCCGCTCCACGAAAAGGTAATTTGTAAAGCAAGCGGACGATCCCCGCAGGATGGATCGGATCTGCAGATTAAGCATAATGGAACGGAGTCTGATCCATTATGCTGGGCAGCACAGTGGCTAAATGGTTTGCATTTCCGCCTGGCAGTACCAGGGTTGTTGGTTCAAATCCCAGCCACAGCACCACCTGCCTGGAGTTTGCATGTTCTCCCTGTGTCTGTGTGGGTTTCCTCTGGGTACTCCAGTTCCCTCCCACACTCCAAAGACATTGGATAATTAATTGGATCCTGTCTAAATTGGCCCTAGTATATGAATGTAAGTTAGGGACCTTAGATTGCACACCCCTTGAGGGTTAGGGACTGATGTGAAAGTATAATATATATGTAAAGTGCTGCATAAATTGATGGCACTATATAAGTACCTAAAATAAATAAATAAATTATGCTCAATCTGCAGATCCGATCCATTCTGCAGGGATCATCAGTGGTGTCACCAAGTGTTATCGCACTGGGTGACACCAACCCTAGGGATGCCCCTGCCCGCATCTAATTAAATTCTCTGTTTATAGTGGCTTTGTAGATGCAAAGCAAAAAAGTGTCCCTGGAAATTGTTTCAAAACGTTGGCAACTATGCAACATCAGTGCAATAACTACATGGGGTTTGTCACACTGCAAGGTGTAGGAGTTCCTACTCTTGTTATTACATTGTGTTTATCCCCTACTCCTTTTTTAGACATGTTCCTCATGTGTCAGCTAATAGCGTGCCAAGGAAAAGTTTTGTTTCAGCAACAAATGCCACCGCTCGAAGGTTCTTCACTTGAATTTCAGGATCTGAGCGAATAAATGCCTAGATGATATTCACTTGCAGTATAAATACATGTATTTTGCTTGTACCAGCACATGACTGGAAAAGGGCTTTGAAATTCCATCTTAGTTAGGCATCAGCAATGGCGTGTGTTTATTTATAGTCCCCACACGTGCTTTCCTTAATAACTTTTTTTTTGCTGCAGACGTAATTCGTCAAATGGGTCCAATTCCATTGGTTGATTTCATTGGTTTATTTCCCTTTCTTTTTTTTTTTGCAGTGGAAAGGAACAAATACTTAATGCAGCTTTAATAGCTAAGCCTGACTGAAAGGATTCTTCTGCTCCTTAGCTCCTAGGGTGACGAAATCTTGGTGTAATTTGAGAACAGATACCTCTTCTACAGCATATCATTAGCCAAAAAAAGAAAAAAAAAACTTTGCAACAGCAGCCCAGATGTTGAAATAGTATAGTAGCATGCTGCAGGAGAGAGCAATCTCTCAGTGCACAGACACGCTGTGCTGCTTCTGCTGCACCCAAAGAAGGGATTGGAGTCTGCTGTCTTTACATATGAGCTCTTCCCTGTTTTCTCAGTGTCCTTCACCGATTGAATACAGACAATTTTTTGTCTGCAAACTGAACAGGACTTGACTAACGCAACTTTGCATTCTCCATACCTGGGACTACACTATATTTAATTCCAAAATAGCAACTTGTGGAATGTCAAGGGTGCATCTTGCTGCCAAGGAGGATATCCGTGCTTGGCTTAGGAATTAAAAATTCTATTACTTGACTGTCTACTGCTGGCACTGTAGCAAGAGAATACTTTGCACAATGACAAGATTGCAGCTTCTGTGGTTTGGAATTTTCTGTAACCTGTGTTATGGTTTCTACAATGGCCCCCTGCACCCTGAGATGTCCAATGGAACTCTACACCATTATTTTGTCCCCGATGGGGACTACGAAGAAAACGATGACCCCGAGAAGTGTCAGATGCTCTTTAGAGTGACTGATGAAAGATCATGTGCTTTAGGAGAGGGGCAATCCCTTTCTTTAAAGGAAGAATTCATCGTGATCAAAAGACAGATAGAAGACGCTGAGAGAGTACTTGAAAGTATCAGTAAAAGCATATCCTATGACCTGGATGGAGAGGAAAGCTATGGAAAGTACCTGGGCAGGGAGTCCTCCCAGATTAGTGAAGCCTTCTCCAACTCGGATAAGTCTTTGACGGAACTGGAATTAAAGTTTAAGCAGAGCCAGGAAAACGAGAAGAACGAGATGAAGGGGTTAAACGATGACTTTGTGGATATGATGATCCACACCAGAGCCGTGCTTAAGGAAACCATGGATGTCTCTCTGGGACTTAGGGATAAACATGAACTCCTGTCTTTAACTATTCGAAGCCATGGTGCTAGGCTAAGCAGGCTGAAAAATGAATATCTGAAAGCTTGAAACCATGAAATCTAAGGGTTTCCTGTCCTTAATTTATGCAGATTCTTAACATCTTAAAGTATTTAAAAGTAGCTATGACTCATGCTGTATGTATAGCAAATGCTCAGGAAATACTGAGTTATTTCAAAGATATCCCTATGATCCTAGAATGACTTCCTCTACGCAAAAGTGACACAGTGCTCCTTTTTTTTTTTTGGTTGACCTGGCACTTAACCCATTTGACTCCAGGCAGAACTGCAGCGCAGTCCAATGCACACCTTTAGTTGGGATGAAGTAATCAATGAATTCAATCATAAACAAGGAGGAAGTAAAGAATGCATTGTAACTCTATGCATTGTTTTTAATATTTAAATTGTTACATTCTATGTCAACATTTTGGTTGATCCTTGAACACTTAAATTTAAGATGCTGATAGAACCAGTCGTGGGGCATGCGATATCATTTTTTTTTAGCAGGTTCGCACAGCATGTATTGAGTTAAATTATATTTAAAAATTTATTTTTCTACAGCCTGGGATTAGAGCAGGTTCTGTACTATTATAGGTACATCTTATTCTGGTATATATTATTTATTTTATCAGGATTGTTGCATTGATGAAAATACATATGCTGTACATAAGAAGCATTCTATTATAGAGTAAAACACTTGTTTTATAGGCATAAGAATCTTTGAATATATTTGTATTCTGTTGCACAGGACGGTATTATGTATCATATGTGTTTCCTATGTACATGATGAAACATTTTCACAATATCCTATATAAATCTTAATAAAATGAAAGCCATTCACTCTGGGTTATCTCTAGTGCCAAACAATTTAATTACGTTGTGCAATTTATAGGGATATTAACTAGGCCTTTCCTACAATGCAGGCAACATGATCGGGGAGGAGAGGTATTATAGAAATAATTATGATGAATGTATTGATTGTTGTCATGGTAAATTGTTTTCCCCCTGCTAATTAGGTATTTTCCTACTTAAATATATTAGAAAAGAATAAAAGTAATAAAAAAAATGCCCATAAACAGTCCATGAATATTATTGAAAATGGCTGTACATAAATGATAAGCACCCCATGCAATCTAACTAGCTTAACATTTATGAGATATGCAAAAACAATTGTCATTATTGTATCCATGCTATCTAGGTGGTCTTTCTTTTTATGCTTTTTTTTTAAAAAAAAAAAGGGGAGTCCATTAAAAGATTTGCAGAGAAAGGGCTAAGGAGTCTGTAAATATGTGTAACTGGCCTCCCTTCACTTTCTCAGTTTAGTGTCCCATGATGGGTGCTTTTGTGTCCCATTGTCTTGCAGCTCCCTCTATGAGCAAATTAGAGACTTCCACTAGAGGTAAATGGGCTGCAGTGCAGTCAGTGCCGGATGCTGCAGAACAAACTGCAGAGATATACACTTCTGACTTAGTAGATGGACATATTTTTTCTTCATTTGACTTATATTTACAGTATACCTTAATGCATGTCTATAGATTTTATTTACTTTAATTGAGCAGTGCAAATGATCATATTGTTGCTCTTTTTTTACTGTGCGCCTATTTCTTTTGATATAGCCTAATCCATTGCTATTCATTGCTACTGCTTCAAAAGTGCCTACATTGGAGCCAAAAGAAGATCAAATGCAGCTCCAGAGCTTCACCTGTGTTGAGGATGGAAGGTGAAAAAGTACTAAAATGCATGCACTGCATCTGGAGCAAATGCTGAGCAGGGGCAGACTGACCATTTGGAAATTCGGGCACTGCCCGAGGACCCGGGGTCAGTAGGGGGCCCCATGAGATGCCCCTGGTACCTTTTTCATAGGCTTTTTTGAGTTTGGGCAAGGACACAGGGGCCCCATGATCCGCTATTGCCCGGGGGCCCCATGAGTTATCAGTCCGCCCCTGATGCTGAGTATTAGTATTCTGAAACAAAGCCCATCTTTAAAAGCCTTGAATATAGTAAATTCTACTTAAGGTGCATTAGGCTGTTTTTGCTGTGAAAAGCCAGATATAGGGAATGAAAAACGAAGGAAACCTTCTTTAGATGAAGAAAACGCTGGCTCAGTGAATTGAATGGTTGGGGAAAGATAATTCTATTTAGTAAAGAGTAAATAGATTAAATTTAAATGTAAGGCTCCATGCACACTAGCATTTTTTTTATAAGTTTAAAAAATGCTGGATGAAAAACGCTGATAAAAGCATTTTTGTGCCGGCTTGTAGTATTATTATTACTATTATACAGGATTTATATAGCACTAACAGTTTGCGCAGCGCTTTACAAAATGAAGGTAGACATTACACTTACAATACAATTTGGTACAAGAGGAAACAAGAGGGCCCTGCTCGTTAGAGCTTACAATTTAGGAGCATTATAGTAGCTTTTAGGAGCGTTAGCATTTTATTAGTGTTTTTACAGTACATGAAGGAAAAAAAGCACTAAAAAAAGCTGTTAGTAGAATTTAAGAGCATTTAGGAGCGTTCTGTGTTTTTTTTCTGCCGGAAAAACGCTCCCAAAAACTCTAGAAAAATTATTTTTTTTCTGCTCCTAAATGCTGAAGTTTAAAAAACATTTCTAGCATAAACTAATGTGCATGGACACATAGGATGACACTATTAATGTCCTGGAGCATAGAAAAAAAGCTCATAATAGCTTCTAGGAGCTTAAAAAAACGCTAATGTGCATGGATCCTAAAGCTGGCTATTGTCATTGGACCAGGGGCGGACTGACAATTTGGAAACTCGGGCACTGCCCGAGGGCCCGGGGTCAGTAGGGGGCCCCATGAGATGCCCCTGACACCTTTTTACATACGCTTTTTTGAGTTTGGGCAAGGACACAGGGGCCCCATGATCCTCTACTGCCCGGGGGCCCTATGAGTTGTCAGTCCACCCCTGCATTGGACTTACAAACATGAGCAGGCCATTGAAGACTGTCAAGACTGATAAGTGCATCTTTTCATACAGTATGAAAAACTGACCTGGTCAAATAATCTTTAGTCAAAAAAATATAGCATAGCAGCAAAAAACAATCAACACTAAAATGAATGAATGGGTCTAAGGATATGTATTGTATGCCAGGAGTAAATAAGGCTACCATTTTTGTTTTAAAAAAAAAAAACATTTATTATCGTTAATACCTTATATTTAGTAATATTATTATTAGTTCTTGCAGCTATGGACCTAATATTTAGCTAGTTACACATACAGCAGCTTGGGGAGCTTTTCTGTTTTCATAAAGATAGTAGTAGAATCTTTTTTGGAAACAATTCTGCTAAGTGGCAAAGAGATGCCCAGTTATGACCCTATGTCAACCAGCTGTTATGAGGATTGGTTATGGGGACTCTTTAGAGCTATTCCAAGACTATCAAATGACAATGACCTGCTTATCTTTTACCACCATGGTCAAATTGCAACTCCAGACCTATTAAAATAAATGGAGAAATGGTTGTTGGTCAGTGTGCAGTACCAGTTTGCACCTGGTGTGGCACTGTAGGTAATGTGGTAAACATGAGATGGCTGGAATCAGATTCATCGGCTTTAAATTGATCTGATTATTTACACACAACTGAAGACAATTGCACAATTTATGAATCCAGGAATGATTCAGGAATTTTATGACTCTTTGCATATTGGGCAAATTTTTGTACATATTTTCATGGGAATAAAATAATTAACATTTATTCAATTCAGCATGATTTTAAACCAATTTACTACTTGCTAATCATGACTTGTGGCTATTATGTACGGATTGCTATTTGGAAGAATCTCAAGATGGGTTCATGTTTAGTTTAAAGTGAAAATCCTATATTAATAAATCTCTTGGAGCCAATCCACATGAACATTGTTTAATGTCCTCCAGTGGTATAGTCCCTATGGCCCCAGGTCTGCCAAACACTAGTCCTAAATCCTTGATTTATCGTGGTTGGCATTTTACAGATGTTTTCCCCTTAGCTCACTAGTCAGTGCATCACACATTCAACTTTGAGACAAGTTCATATATTTCCTTTTTTACTAGCTACTAAAAGGAGTTAGCGATCATAAATTTTAAACAAGCATATGACTCATGTAGGAAAGGATGCAATCTCTTTGCAGTAACTACTGTAGAGATTGGAGAATACGCATTCCCCTGGTTTTATAAGCTTTGTATAATTGGAAGGTGCAACACCACCAACAAAGTGTGTCTGGCAGCCAAACGTACTACTAAAATGTAACAAAATGTAGATAAGGGTGATGTAAACAATATACAGGATACAGCACCTGGTGATCACTTGCAATGCAAATTAATATGTATATATAAAATCAACTTGTTCAGGCACTGACATGACTTAAACAACAAGAAAATTGAAGCAAAAAATATGTCTATTACATTTTGATGGGTCACAGCCCACCTTTCTCAAGGTAACCTGCTGAAACCCTTTTTTTTCTTTCACCTTTTCTCATCGTTTAGGTCATCAGAGCACCCAGTTGTTTTGTCCTGATACTAAAACTGGAAAGTGCAAAAACTGGCGCAGCTCTGTATAGAAACCAATCAGCTTCCAGGTTTTATTCACAAAGCTTAATTAAACAAGCTGAAGTTAGAAGCTGATTGGCTACCATGCACAACTGCACCAAAATCTGAGTGCTTCAATTTTAGTAAATCTAATGTGAGGCAAATGCTTGGCTGCTCCCACACAAAGAAATATCCATAAAAGTCCAAAGGCACTCACAGGTCAGTGAAGATATGTCAAAACAACAGCATTTTATTGTCAATTTGATTTATCTCTGCTGCATCACCCATAGGTGCCTCTATACCCTTTTTTGTATCTATCAGGGGCGGACTGACAACTCATGGGGCCCCCGGGCAATAGGGGATCATGGGGCCCCTGTGTCCTTGCCCACACCCAAAGAAGCCTATGAAAAAGGTACCAGAGGCAGTGCCCGAGTGCTTGAATGGTCAGTCCACCCCTGGTATCTATACAGCATATATATTGCTGTACAAGCCAACTTTGATGTTATTAAAAGCGATCATTCCCAGTAAAAGAGTTTGTGAAATCACTCTGATCTAATGATATAATCCAATCACCATGGGCCATCTATTGCCGGCTATAGATATTAACTTCAGAACAACCAGTCTGTCAGATTTTTTTCTAGTGATCACTGCCAGTGGGTTTAGCTGCCAGCAGTGATTATTGTATTCTGCTGGTGGGGACACTGGCAGAACACAATAGCACTGCGGGAGGGATTCCCCCATTAACACTAGCTGTGTTGATGGGGGAATCAAGCAACTTTCTTTCCTTCAATCTATGGATTGGCTATGCCAAACTGAAACCATTTATAATCAGGGGTGGTGGTTTCAGCATGATCTGTTATCCACATATAATGCTGCTTTACCATTCTTACCCCAGCATCCTGATAACAATTCACACCCAAAGCCAAGTAACTCAAACAACTAATACCTGTCCCAAGCTTCATTGCACCATGGCGATTTAGATTTATACAAACAGAAAAAAACAGTTATATAAAATTTGACACCTCCCATCTAGTTCTGCTTTGACACATTCCATTGTGATTGGACTAAGGAGGCTGAGTTATGTTTTTGTGGATATGCTGTGGTATGCTCCTGACACTCAGCAGAGGAGAGGAATTCACTTGGATTAGTGGCAAAACAAATCCAGATGAATGTGACTAACTACTGCTAAGTATACCATGACCTGTATATATGAGCTTCTTAACAGGTACTTGTAGGAAATGATTCTCAACTCTTCAGTTTTGCTTTAACAACAGTCAGTACAATTTAAGTAAGTTTCACTTTGAAATGTCATGGATCTTTCAAATAATGTTTTAAAACAAAAATTGTTGATGGTGGTACCAACATGTAACAAATATCGCCAGCTCACTGTTCCCATTGATTGATGCTTAGATGTAAGAATTTAGGCATTTTTTTAATATTTTCACACAAGGAGGTCTGATGACAGCTGCCTTTCCTTTTAAATATATTTTGAAGTAAACCTGTCATGGGAGAGGGACAGCACAGCAGTCGAGCAACCAGCATTTTTAGAAGTCAACAATGTTTCTCTCACAACAGGACACTGAAATGATTATCTAGTCCACAGGTGTCAAACTGGTGGCCCTCCAGATGTTGCCAAACTACCCATGAGGTAGTTGCCAAAGTCCCATGAGGTATTGCAAGATTGACAGTTACAAGCATGAATCCCAAAGGCAGAGGCAGGATGGGACTTGTAGTTTTGCAACAGCTGGAGGGCCACCAGTTTGACACCCCTAATCTAGTCCTTCCACACAACATTGTTACATTTTCACCATTTTATAGTAAATAACTGAGACACAATAAGGTCCTGCCTTCAGTTTAGTGAAATTCCTACCTATCTCAATCATACATGCCTACATTTGGCAAACCTTGCCAGATTCAGCAAGCACTGCCCCTTATGTGGCGTAGATAGAGTTGTAAGGGAAGAAACTATGAATAAAAATGCAGAGGGTATAATTCAATATGAATTGTACATAAAACATTTTTAGTTTTAGGATGAATAAAATAGGATGTGAATCCCTGACACTGCATCTTATATGTTATTTGTAACCCCAGCACAAAATAAACCCCACCACCATCACCTCCAGTTCTACAGTTATAGAGTTAGGACTCCTCTATAAGGAGAGTTCCTTGAATTCTCTCTATTAACTTCATACATACCTAAGAAGAATCTACTAGAGGGCTGGTGACACCAGCATCACTGACCCCCTTGTAAATTCTCCATGGTAATGGAGGTCCACAGTTCAGGATGAAGATGGTGTGGTAACCTCCTGCTCTGCTGACATCATGGACAATAGGGTGTCAGACACTTCTTCACATCACACAAGGCTTAAAAAAAGGTTTTGAGAAAACTACACTTTATCGGTCAAACCAGTTTTTCTCATCCAGCATTCGTAGCAAACTAAGATTCTTCCAGAGATTGCTAGGTGTCCCTTGATCTGTAGATGATTGACTTCCCACTTAAAGGTGCCTGAAAATCTTCAGGGCCAATGCCGCTTGGCAAAGCCAGCAGCAAGACACCAATTATATTTTTTAGCTGTCTGTAAGGGTGGCATTCTGACCGCCATTGCAAGGAATGCAATCTTCCTGTTGACCACCAATGTAAGGTACATTTTTACCATTGACCCTCAATGAGTTAATTTTAGTAAGGATTCCCCAACAACTAAGCATTATTTTTGGGAGTTCCTCTGGGGTAAAAAGTTGAGAAAGGCTGAGCTAGACTGTATTTTGCATATTATTGTGTTTACACTTTTGTTGGCTTCTCAATATCCTATGTTAATGTCTCCTAATGACAAAGGCAAAAGTGCAAGCTTTAACAAAATGTACCCGTGAATGAAAGAAACCATATTATTAGTGCTTGTAAATCATAGATATGTACTGTATATGGGTTACTCTAAATAAAGAAATTGTACAACCTGTTACTGCAACAAAGAATTTCATTTGTACAAGAAAGTGAAAAAATAATCCTTTGAAAGCTGAGCCACTGCTCAAAATATAGCTATATATTACCAGGAATAAGTACAGGCAAAAGTGGTTAAACAATATAATTAATGTAGGACAATTGTCAAATGTTAAACTGTTATCACAGAAATGTCACAATAAAACAAAGCAGACTATAGAAGTAATATAATGATGGCCTACTGACTGGACAGTAAAAGAGCAGCAGCAAACTGATCAGGTCATCTCTCTGCTCACTCTACTTCCTCCCCCTAACGTCATGCTCCTTGGCAGCATTTATACATGTAGCATACCTGATTGGCTCTCAGTCCAGCCCATCCCTGTCTCAGTCTGTGTGCTCCGGTGGAAGAGATTGTAAATGACTAATTTCAAGTCAAATTCAGGTACTTTCATTGGTTGCATTTTAAATAATACATCTAATGACGTATTAATTAACATATACTTGCATTTTTTTAATCTACTTGACGTTAACCCTTAAATTAGCAAAGAGATTTTTGGGGGGATCTGTGATGGAAATAATGGTATGCATCGTAAGTTTTCGTTAATTAAAAGGGAATGCTGCATTTTGCTGAAACTGACAAATGTAGAATGCTGCCAATGTGATTTACAATACAGTCTATGGCAGGGGTGGACTGACAACTCATGGGGCCCCCAGGCAACTGGGGATCATGGGGCCCCTGTGTCCTTGCCCAAACTCAAAAAAGTTTATGAAAAAGGTACCAGGGGCATCTCATGGGGACCCCTACTGACCCCGGGCCCTCGGGCAGTGCCTGAGTTTCCAAATGGTCAGTCCGCCCCTGGTCTATGGTATACAGAACACTTACATACACTGTATATTGCTTGCTGCAATACATTTCTGGTCATTTCTATGAAAGAACAATACAAGAATTATTGCTGTATAACCAAAACGAAGATTCTGCAAATAGTACTTGACATCTACATGTAATGTTACTCTCTCACGTTCACATTTGGTTGCAATATTTCTTGGAAATTCATTTCCTCACTCTCTGATCTCCAGTTCTCACAGACAACCCACGTTAAATAACACAATTAGAGCTGCAATTAAACTGGTAAATCTCACACTGGGGATAATGTATTTTTAGGATGAAAGGAGGGTCAACCTAACAGAACATGTCTAAGGCTGGCCATAGATTATACAATTTTCTTGAGATTGTTGGTTTAGATTTACTGAAAACGATATACACCCTGTTCCAAATTATTATGCAAATTATATTTTTCTCATTTACCTAAATAATTGATGTAAATAACAGTCAGCATAATTCTCATGTTATCAACTATTAAGAGTACAATTCAAATTTTATTGAACAAACCTCCTAATGATAACAATATTTTTTTAACATAAAAAACTTACAATGCACTGTTCCAAATTATTACGCACAGTAAGTTTCAAAACACTTTATAGGTTGTAAAGAACTGAAAATTGTCATTTGTTGTGTTTTCAGCATATTTACTGAAATCAAAAGCTATTTCAATCAAACTTTTAACAACATTTTAACTTTTTAAACATTTTAACAGATCACGTTACATTGTAACATAGGACCCCTTATTTGATAGCAGCTTCACAAGTTTTGCATCCATTGAACTTGTGAGTTTTTGGACAGTTTCTGCTTGAATTTGTTTGAAATATGTCAGAATAGCCTCCCAGAGCTGCTGTTTGGATGTAAACTGCCTCCCACCCTCATAGATCTTTTGCTTGAGGATGCTCCAAAGGTTCTCAATAGGATTGAGGTCAGGGGAGGATGGAGGCCACACCATGACTTTCTCTCCTTTTATCCCCATAACAGCCATTGATGCAGAGGTATTCTTTGCAGCATGAGATGATGCATTGTCATGCATGAAGATGATTTTATTATGGAAAGCATAGTTCTTCCTTCTGTACCAGGGAAGAAAGTGGTCAGTCATAAACTCCACATACTTTGCAGAGGTCATCTTTACACCTTCGGGGACCCTAAAGGGGCTGACCAGCTCTGTTCCCATGATTCCGGCCCAAAACATGACTCCACCACTGCCTTGCTGATGTCACAGCCTTGTTGGAACAGGGTGGCCGTCCACTAACCATCCACTGCTCCATCCATCTGGACCATCCAGGGTTGCACGGCACTCATCAGCAAACAGGACTGTTTGAAAATTAGTCTTCATGTATTTTTCTGCCCAATGCAGCCGTTTCTGCTTGTGAGCATTGGTTAGTGGTGGCCGAATAGAAGGTTTATGCACAGTTGCAAGACTCTGGAGGACTCTACACCTTGATGTCCGTGGGACTCCAGAGGCACCAGCAGCTTCAAATATCTGTTTGCTGCTATGTAATGGTATTTTAGCAGCTGCTCTCTTGATCCGATGCATGGATCTGGCAGAAATCTTCCTCAATGTGCCTTTATCTGCACGAACCCGTCTGTGCTCTGAATCAGCCACAAATCTCTTAATAGTGCAATGATCACGCTTACGTTTTCGTGAGATATCTAATGTTTTCATACCTCGTCCAAGGCATTGAACTATTTCACTCTTTTTGGCAGCAGAGAGATCCTCTTTCCTCCCCATATTGCTTGAAAATGGTGCTCTGCTTAATAATGTGGAACACCCTCCTTTAGCAGTTTCTCCTTAAATTGGGCTCACCGGCCAATCTAATTATCACAGGTGTCCCAGATTGTTTTCAGTGATCAAAAGAGCCCTGACACACAATGCCATCCATGAATTAAACGGAAAAACAAAATATTTCATCTTTGACACTTAAATAGAATTTGCATAATAATTTGGAACAGGGTGTAATAGGATGTCAAACTTAAACACTTTCAATTGTATCCAATTAGGCAGGCCCTTGCACTACATAATAAATCTAAAGGAAATTGGACAGAAAATTGTAAGAAAATTGTATAGTGTATGGCCAGCCTAACAATATCAACAGAAAAAGAATTGCTCATTTTCTTTGACAAATATCCCCTAATAGCACAGGTACTACTGCATTCATACTTCGTTGTTTATATGCAGGTATTTCCCCAAGCCCATCCATCAACTGTTAATCTGCAGCAGTTGAACGATGTACAAAGGCAAGGAAGTTGTGATGCGTGCTCTCATCAACAATCTGCTTGTTATCTTTTTTTGTAAGTTATACAAAGGTCACTTTTTAACTTTCAAATTAAAAAGCTTATGAAAAAAAACTTTAAAAACCTATAAGTTGTTATTTTTTTGTCTGCGGCCCAACAATGACATTTTGCTTCTATAGACTTAGGGCTGTGGGGATTTTCTAGTAGCTCAATCCCAATCAGCAATAATGGTAGCAGCATATGGAGTAAAGTTACAGGGTATATGAATTCTTGACACTAATTGGAGGGGAACTATTTTTGCTGAGAATATAAATCCTCGCCTAAGTAACCCTTTATGTCCCCTATCACTCTAGAACCTCCTGACAGCCAATTCACCATATACTGAACCCCGAATGCTGAAGCATACATACTATATTTGTTTCTTTTTTTACAGCAAAGAGCATTTTTAAC
This sequence comes from Staurois parvus, assembly GCF_062004578.1. Classification (NCBI taxonomy): domain Eukaryota; kingdom Metazoa; phylum Chordata; class Amphibia; order Anura; family Ranidae; genus Staurois; species Staurois parvus. Next base: position 1,789,027 of record NW_028318614.1, on the reverse strand, counting down.
AAGTACAGAAATGCCTGCTGATCTTTCCAGAAATGCAGTGTCCTTGTCACTTCTTATGAGCTGAAAAAAAAACAATCTTAACCCCTTGACGCCAAGGGCATGCAAATATGCGGCCTCCCGGCGTCTGGGCCTTGATGCCGAGCGGCCGCATATTTGCGTGCAATTAGAAAATACATATGTGCTGAGAGCGCGAGCTCTGCGTGCTACCAGCATATATGTCCGTGACTCACGGAAAGGACCCCATCTCCCCTTTCAATCAGCACCTTTTTTGATCATGTGACGGCGAATCACAGCAGGCACATGACCCTAATACCCTGCCCACCTCCCGTCTTCTGGAAACTCTTAAAGGGCCAGGAGGCACCGGCGCAAAGTGGTTAAGTGACAGTAAGGATGTCATTCACTGGATTACCAGGTGAAAACAAAGGGAAATGTATGAAAAAAGAAAGCTAGTGCAGCCCATACATCTAATTACTGGTAAGCTGAAATACATTACAAGTGTGATGTGAGAGAGGACACCGCTCTAACCGTTCGGGGAATCTTGTATGAAGATGGCTTCCTTTGTGACCAAGCCCCGGTGGGTGGGGAGAAACGCATCAGAGGGAGTGACCGGAGCGACGGCTGCGGCCATCTTCATACAAGATTCCACATGCGGTTAGAGCAGTGTCCTCTCTCACATCATACTTGCAAGACTGGAAATGATTGTGGACACCACTCCCCCTTCATATTGGTGAGGTGATTATTGAGCTCCAGCTTTGAGCGGCGCCATCACGCTACATATATCGGCTTACTGCAATATTTTACAGTTTTGTTTATGGGTTTGGATATGCTTTAACCACTTCGATACCGGGCACTTACACCCCCTTCCTGCCCAGGCCAATTTTCAGCTTTCAGCTCTGTCGCACTTTGAATGACAGTTGCGCGGTCATGCAACACTGTACCCATATGAAATTTTTATCATATTTTCACACAAATAGAGCTTTCTTTTGATGGTTTTTAATCACCACTGAGTTTTTTATTTTTTGCTAAATAAAACAAAAAACACTTGAAACTTTTGAAAAAAAATGCACTTTTCTTTGTTTCTGTTATAAACTTTTTCAAATAAATAACATTTCTTTATAAATTTAGGTCAAAATGTATTCTGCTACATTTCTTTGGTGAAAATAATAATAATAATTGAATTAGTATTTTTTTTTTCAAATTTTACTATTTTTCGTTTATTTTTTATTAAATTTTTTCTTTTTTTTTACTATTTTATTTTTCAGCACACTGTGACCAAAGCAATACAATGTTACCATAGTAACATTGAACTACTATGGGCAAGTGATCAGGAATTTTTTTTTTAACACATTATGATTGCTAATACCAATGTATTTCATTGATATTTGCAATCATTGTTACTGAATGAAACTGATTCATTCAGTCTTTTCTTGTGATTAGCTGTGATTGGGCAAAGCTGATCACATGATACAGATAGGCTTTGATTGGCCCTGTCTGTATCATGTGACTGCCTTGACCAGTCACAGCTAACAACATAATTGTATACAATGGATGGCATGGCAGGAAGCCATCCATTGTATACAACTGATATGTGATCTGCTGTGATTGGATACAGCAGTCACTTGACGCTGGCAACGGCCGGTGTAATGATATGTCATCGGCTGTTTCCCGTGGACACAGAGCTGGTGACAGATCGCGCCGCTGCGCGGCCCCGCGGACGGCTCATTTTGACAGGACGTCATATGACGCCCAGTCACAAAGGTGAATGTCCCGCCCGGCCATCAATCTGCTATAGGCCGGGTGGGAAGGTGTTAAACCCTGCTATGCAGAGCAATACATAGCAAGGTGCTGGTGTTGACATGGGAGAGATCTGTATTGTTTACATACAGACTTCTCCTCTGTCAGTGTTCCTCTGCAATCGCCGGGTTCTGGTGGGGAATCTCAGTGATTGACCGCTGTAGCCACCAATGGCACGCGCTCCCCTACCCTGAAATACAAAATCACGTATGTATACATGATTTTACGCAAGCCCTGTCACCATGTAGCAGTACTTCTGCTATAGGGCGGTTGGGAAGCGGTTAAGGAATGTTTGTTATTTTTGGTTATTTGATGATAATTGGCCGCTATGGCAAATTTAACTCCAAAAAAAAATGTGTCACAGTGTTTATTGTAGTTAGGTTAGGGTTAAGGAGCTCAGGGCTGCATAGCAATCACTGTCAGTTGGGATGATGACATCTGTTGTGCCTTAGTCATGGCCTTTTACATTTTGCTTTCCTTTTTCTGTTTTGAGCACTGTCATAAGGTTCCAGACACCATAAATATTTTACTGTTTATTTTTATTCATTTTTCACAAAAAGTGAAGACAAAGAAGAGAAAGGATATTTTTTCTTGACATTTTGAATGTTTAATGATAACTGAGTGGCGCCATATGAAATAGAAGAACACTGTTATCCTTGAAAACCAGAATTGCCGACAAGCAGAACTACCAAGGTTTTACCATTGGATCTTACAAGAGCCTGCAGAAGAATACTGTAGATCAGGGGTCTCCAAACTTTCTAAACATAGGGCCAGTTTACTGTTCATTAGACTATCGGGGGGCCGGAATGTGGCCATTGGGAGTAGAAATTGTCCTGGCATCAATAGGAGTAAACAACGCATCTTTGGTATTAGGGGGAGGAATAGCATCCCCTCATTGGTGTAAGGGGAAGGAATAGTGCACAATTGTTGGTGTCAGTGGGAGGAATAGCGTCCAGTTGTGTCAGTGAGAGGAATAGTATCCTATTGTTGGTGTCATTTAGGGGAAATATTGCCCCATCATCGGTGTCGGTGGCAGGAATAGTGCCCCATCATTGATGTCAGTGGGAGGAATAGTGTCCTATTGTTGGTGTCAGTGGGGGAAAATAGTGCCCCATCGTTGGTGTCAGTAGGAGGAATAGTGCCCCATAGTTAGTGTCAATGGGAGAAATAGTGCCTCATTGTTGCTGTCAGTAGCAGTAATTATGCCACATTGTTGGTGGGAGGAAAGGAATAGTGTCTTGTATCAGTGGGAAAAACCTGAGGGCTAGATAAAAGCAAGCAAAGGGCCACATCCAGCCCCCGACCCACAGTTTGGAGACCCTGCTGTAGATGAATGCTTGGTACTTGAGCTACAAAAACATGTGTTGTCATTTGAAAAGCTCCTGCAATTATTTCTCCCATTGAGTTCACCTAGAAGTACCCAAAGAATATATCAAGGAATTGTTTATTGTGGTCCCACAATACAATGGCAGCTGTTCTGTCACTTCTGCTGCCACCACAGCTATGAGTGCATATAGGAAGTAGAAACCCTCCAATGATGTTAGTAAAACATGTAGGAGGAATCGGCCTAATGATCAGAGGGTAGCTTGACCTTGAACTTTATTAAACAGATGCAGAGTAGGCTGAACAATTTAAAGAGGGTGGAAATGACAATAGGGTGTGCACACAGGTCAAAACAATGTTTACCAATTATGAAGTTGTACAAACAGAAGCTCATTAGAGCAAAGTCTCTGAAACTCAGTAAGGACACTAGGTGGCTGTACAGCATAGCATCTATAAGGCCACGTAGCCACAGATACTAGATCACAACCCCCAATTTCAGTAAACAGTACAATACATAAACAGCTACTTGGGCTTAGCTTCTGCATACGTGTCTCAGTTAAGTTCTGGGTAGTACTGGCCCAGGGGCGGACTGACCATTTGGAAACTAGGGGCACCACTGCCTGAGGGCCCAGGGTCAGTAGGGGGCTCCATAAGATGCCCCTGGTACCTTTTTCATAGGCTTTTGTGAGTTTGGGCAAGGACACAGGGGCCCCATGATCCCCTATTGCCCGGGGGCCCCATGAGTTGTCAGTCCGCCCTTGTACTGGGCACACAGGTGAACAGCTGGAGGGATCTCAGGACTGACACTATAGGCGAGTGGCTGGTATCATAGTTAGGGGCTGGAGATGCAGGACTACTACACTTGAAGTGCAGTACTCTGCAGCAGCAATTGGTACCATGCTCTCTTTAGTGGCTGGGTCTTCCTTATAAGATGTGCACTGTTGGGCTACTGCCTGTTTGCCCACACATCAAAACTAACAGTGGAGAACTGTACACCTGTCTGGAGATCACATGACATCTTTGCCTCGTAAGGTGTGGTCTCTCTGAGCTGAGAGAGGAAACAGAAGGAAAATTATGTTCCTTAGGTGTTTACAGTAGCTCAGGGTATTGTTGAAACATATGGGATTGCAGGAAAAGGAGTTAGAGAATGCAAAGCCTGAATCTGCGCATGGCAAATAAGCGGCACTCTGCTACATCTACTTTTCTCCATCTGCTGATTGACTGCATTTTGGGTGTCATGCCTATCAAATATTCCATCAATGCCATGTCACCACGTTCCATTACCAGTACGATCCTCCGCACCAATCCCTCCTCCTAATCTATGTCTTTTTAAACAGAAAGCAAGTCACTCAGATCATGTGACCTGATTTTGGAATTTAATTTCATGATGCCTTTAAATTTCATTTTGAGTGTTTTTTCTAGTGTCTAAGGAAATACACCATTCATCCATAAAATTATGGCCACTAACAGGTTAAGTAAATAACATTAATTGTTTTGTGACAATGGCAACTGAAAGTGGCTGGGATATATTATGTAGCAAGTGAACATATTGTCCCTAAGTTGATGCTTTGAAAGAAAAAAAAAATGGTCAAGCCTAGGTATTAGAGCGACTTTGATGAGGACCAAATTGTAATGGCTAGACGACTGTGTCAGAGCAACTCCAAAACCTCAATTTTTGTAGGATATTCCCAGTCTGCAATGGTCAAGACCTACCAAAAGTTATCCAGTGAAGGAAAATGGGAAAATTAGCAACGGGGCCATGGGCGGCCAAGGCTCATTGATGCACAAAGGAAGCAAAGGCTGGCCCTTGTAGTCCGACCGAATAGAAGATTAACTGTAGCTCAAATTGCTGAAAAAGTTAAGGCTGATTCTGACAGAAAGGTGTCAGAAGTTTGTTGCGTATGGGGCTGAGTAGCCACAGACCAGTCAGGGTGCCCATGCTGACCCATGTCCACAGCCAAAAGTACCTACAATGGGCATCAGAACTGGACCACGGAGAAATGGAGAAGTGGCCTGGTCTGATGAATCACATTTTCTTATACATTATGTGGATGGCAGGGGGGGTGCTCGTCGCTGAACTGGGGAAGGTAGCAGGATGCACTATGGGAAGAAGCATGCAGAGGCAGTGTGAGGCTTTGTCTATTGGGGTCCACGCCTTGATGAGTCAGGGTTGTTTTGGTGACAAAAGGGGAACCTATTTAATATTAGGTAGGTGGTCATAATGTTATGAATGATCGCTGCATGTCTTCATTCTGTAGTCTTGACATTTGTTTTAGAAGAAAATAGCAAATTGTATGTTCTTACCTTTCTGCCTCCACACTGGTCCATGAAATCCTTATTGTAAGACTGGCCATGGGAAGGCTTCCTTACATCAGACTTCCTGGTAACCTCATTGTACATTAACCTTTATAAAACACAATGGAAAGTGCATGTTGTAAAAGCAGAACATGCTCCCTGGTTTTACTCAATGATGTCATGTGTAGTCAAGTGTTAGATTTGTTTTAGATTACTTCAGTGTGCCAAGGTCAGACAGTTAAGAGATTTATTTCCCCAGGATATTGCAAAGTCTATATTTTAGCTTGACAGATTGCATAATGCTTTTCAGCTTTTGTAACATTTGTTTCACTAAGGAAATGAATGCAAAGGCTATTCTTAGGCATACATAAAACAGTATACACTTTCTTACAAGTATCTGGGGTATGAATATCCATAATATATGCTGCAATAGGCAAAGTCTCTACTTGCACCAAGGAATGGCACATTACTTTCTCAGACTCTTTCAATAATTATTATTATTATTATACAGTATTTATAAAGCGCCAATAGTTCGCTCAGCGCTGTACATTACAAAGGGGACAGAACATGTGACAGAACAATACCAATACAATGCAAAACATGAGGGGATGAGTCTTAATATAGTTTTGAAATGCTAAAAAAAGGCAAAAAGGCTATTCACTTTGCAGGGGAAGTTGCACTTTGCATGGGAATTTTCCCTAGAGTAAATGTGAATGTAAAAATGAAAGTAAATGTGGTGTCAAATTTTTTGGCTTGAATATGATTGAATAATTGAAGCCAGCAGAGCTTAGCAAGGGAGGATTTTCATATATCCCAGGGTTGGGCTTTAATATCTTGTACTGTAGAAAAGCAGGAAGTAAAAGGAAAATGCTCCACCTGTTGTCCATTCATAGATCTCCTTTCATTCATGGAAGCTATACTACAACTTCTATGAATGGAGGAGGTGGATGAAAAGGACAGACAAAGTCGGCACTCTTGATGAGTGCATATGACAGATCTCTCAGCTCAATTTGACCCCCACAGCACTGGACTGTTACCACTGGGGGGTATCGGAGGACTGAAAATTTCAGCTAAAATCTCAGCCAGCAGCACATGGAACACTTGTCATTGACTGTAACTAATGTCCCGTTTGCTAATTTTTTTTTAAACTTTTCATTAAACTAAAGGCTGGAACACATGGGCTGAATATTGGCTAGTATCAACCGGTTAAAGAGAAACCAGCCGACATTCGGGCTGTGTGCAGCCTGTCCGACAGAAGCTGGTCTAACAAATGGCTTTGTATCTATTAGGCATGCTGGAAAACCAACATCCAATCAGCACTTGAAGCCAATGGCTGTGAGCTGTGATCACTGTGTTCTGGGGGGGGGGGGGGGCGGCACAAAAGCTCAGTGGGGGAGATCGCTACACTAACATTGCTTAGTTAGTACAACGACCTCTCAGTTTTTTCATTAAGCCCGCTGTGTTGAATGAAAGAAATAACTCCTTGTGTGTACCTAGCACAAGGTCAGTCTGTTCAGTGGTTTAGGCTTTAAATCTAAACTTGAAGATAAGTCAAAGCCCTGAGCCTCGGCCTGGTATTCAGGGGGCTCTACAGGAAAACAAGGATTCATTTAACTGCTTCCCATCAACCCATAGCCTATAAATGGTGGATAGGAAGCATATGACCGCCCGCATCGGCGGCTCCTGCATGGCTCACAGAGCACAGTGATCCATGTGTCACACGGACACAGAGGATCACATTACCGCTGTGTCTGGGTGATCACATGGTGTTTTACCATGTAATTGCTGTGTCCAATCACAGCAATCAAATAGTTAACAATGCAAAGTGAAAGTAAGCATCAGTTCTCCCTGCACTCAGTCTGAGAGCAGAGAGAGCCGATGCTGCAGCCTGTGAGTGTACAACAGCCAGTCACAGTGCATGTACTCTCACAGACTGCAGTGCAAGCCACCCCAGTGCTCCTGATCACTGCCCCAGTGTAGTCATAATAAATAATGCAGCCAGCACCTGTCACTTGTTCCAGCGCTCACAATAACACTGCCATACACCATACCAAGGACCTGATCACCATCATACCAGCATCCTGATCACTGCCATATACTATACCAGCACCATGATCACCACCATACACCATACCAGCACTCTGATCATTGCCATACGCCACACAAGAGCCCTAATCTCCGCCATACACCATACTAGTTCCCTAAACACCGCCATATGCCATACAAGCGCCCTAATCTCCGCCATACACCATACCAGCAACCTGATTACTCCCAAACCAGCATCCTAATCACCGCCATACCCCACACTAGCATCCTGATCAAACCATATGCCATACCAGCATCCTGATCACCGCCATAACCCATACTAGCATCCTGATCACCCCATATGGCATACCAGCATCCTGATCACTGCCATACACCATATTAGTGTCCTGATCACCACTATACCTCATACCAGCATCCTGATCACTGCCATACCAGCGTTCTGATCACCGCCATACTTCATACCAATGTCCTGATCACTGCCATACCCAAAAATATAGCAGAATACATTTTGACCTTAATTTATGAAGAAAGATTATTTGTTTGCAACATTTTATAACAAAAACTAAGCAAAAAAATTAGTTTTTTTAAATTTATATAACAAAAAAAAAAAACACAGTGGTGGTTAAATACCACCAAAAGAAAGCTCTATTTGTCTCAAAAAATGATAAAGATTCCATATAAGTACAGTGTTGAATGAGTAATTGTCACTCAAAGTGTAACAGCGCTGAAAGCTGAAATTTGGCTTGGACTGAAAGGAGGTGAAAGTGTCCTTACTTGAAGTGGTTAAAGACCATTACATGTATATGCAGGAAGCATGAGATGGCAGCACTTCAGCTCTGTTGTTACCGTGAACACTTTTTAGGCCAAGTCGGGTTCACTTTAAAAGCAACAGTCAATTGGGGGTCATGTGACAAGATGGAAACTTCCTGTCATGCAGTCCACGTCTTGCATTCCACTTGCCTTGTCTCATAACAGGAATGCCCTGCTTGACACTTTAAAAATAAACAGACTAGAAATAAAAAAACATGACCTTTCATGCAGTTATAAGAAAGCTTTAGGTTAGAGTTTAGGAGAAACAGGGACATCAGGAGCAAAATATTCTTCTCCTTTGCCTTATTCACTAAGCTGTCAAATACCATAATCCTAGGCAGTGAGGATCCAGAGAGACTACTATGGATTTAGTAAACTGGGTCATTGACATTTGGTGGGAAGTCTGCTATAGCACCATGTTTATTTATGAACAGTCTTTGAGATCCTATAATTGGGGCACAATAAACATTTCCATGTACAATAACATAAGGGGGACTTAAACTCACATTGAGAGTGGTGCAATAGCAAGTGCAGATTTGTAATATCATAGCACAAGGTCATAACATTGTTATAATGCTCTCAGAGTAAAAGAAAACTTTTGGGCAGACTAAAGACTGGATTACTAGATGACAATGGCCATTATTATTGGCCTTCCTCATATGGGTCTAAGAAAAAGCATTACATAAAATGTATTGTATTGTTCGCTCCATAAGACACACCTGACCATAAGACTCACCTAGATTTTAGAGGAGGAAAACAAGAAAAAAAATATTCTGAACCAATGGTCTGCAGACATAGTACAGGAAATGATCAGAGACTGTGGACATAGTACAGGAGATGACCAGAGACTGCGGATGCACTACAGGAGATGACCAGAGACTGCGGACATACTACAGGAGATGACCAGAGACTGTGGACATAATGCAGGGTATGGCCAGAGACTGCAGACATAGTATAGATGATGACCAGAGACTGTGGACATACTACAGAAGATGACCAGAGACTGCGGACATAGTACAGAAGATGACCAGATGTCGCGGACATAGAACAGGAGATGACCAGAGACTGCAGACACAGTACAGGAGATGACCAGAGACTGCGGACATAGTAGAGGAGATGATCAGACTGCAGACATAGTACAGAAGATGACCAGATGTCGCGGACATAGAACAGGAGATGACCAGAGACTGCAGACACAGTACAGGAGATGACCAGAGACTGCAGACACAGTACAGGAGATGACCAGAGACTGCAGACATAGTACAGGAGATGACCAGAGACTGCGGACATAGTACAGGAGATGACCAGAGACTGCGGACACAGTACAGGAGATGACCAAAGACTGCAGACATAGTACAGAAGATGACCAGAGACTGCAGGGTATGGCCAGAGACTGCAGACATAGTATAGATGATGACCAGAGACTGTGGACATACTACAGAAGATGACCAGAGACTGCGGACATAGTACAGAAGATGACCAGATGTCGCGGACATAGTACAGGAGATGACCAGAGACTGCGGACACAGTACAGGAGATGACCAAAGACTGCAGACATAGTACAGAAGATGACCAGAGACTGCGGACATAGTACAGAAGATGACCAGAGACTGCAGACCTTTGGGGAGCGGGGAGGGGGGGCGGGTACCCGAATTTGACAAGTACCCGCTGAAGGGAAATGTATGTTCCTCGCCCTACATTCTGTTTATTTTTATATATACTCCATTTTGCTTCTCTATTTTATATTTTGTCTAGATAATCAAATGTATAGTTGTGTGTGTGTCAGTTACGTGCTATAGAACTGCAGCCACTCATCCTTTAAATCTAGCTTTGGTCAAGGCATGAAAAGTAACCAATTATTTCTTTGTACTAACAGCACTTGCTTCTGCTATGTAATAGTTAAAAGTTAACCACTTTTACTTTAACCACTTGAGCCCCAGAGGATTTACCCCCCTTAATGACCAGGCCTTTTTTTGCTGTTTGGCGCTGCACTAATTCAAATGATAATTGCGCGGTCATGCAATGCTATACCCAAACAAAATTTACGTCCTTTTTTTCACACAAATAGAGCTTTCTTTTGGTGGTATTTGATCACCTGTGCGCTTTTTATTTTTTGCGCTATAAACAAAAAAACCACGAAAATTTTGAAAAAAAACAATATTTTCTACTTTCAGCTATAAAAAATATATTGTAAACTCAAAGTTAGTCATAAATTTAAGCCAAAATGTATTCTGCTACATGTTTTTGGTAAAAAAAATCCCAATAAGTGTATATTGATTGCTTTGTGCGAAAGTTATAGCGTCTACAAACTATGGTATAGATACTGTAATTTATGCCTTTTTTTGCTATACAGCGCTGCACTAACTCAAATGATAATTGCGCGGTCATGCAATGCTGCACCCAAACGAAAATTACGTCCTTTTTTTCACACAAATAGAGCTTTCTTTTGGTGGTATTTGATCACCTGTGTGCTTTTTATTTTTTGCGCTATAAACAAAAAAACCACAAAAATTTTGAAAAAAAACAATATTTTCTACTTTCAGCTATAAAAAATATATCGTAAACTCAAAGTTAGTCATAAATTTAAGCCAAAATGTATTCTGCTACATGTTTTTGGTAAAAAAAAATCCCGTGCATTAGCGGGCAAACTGGCGCTATCTAGGAGGGGCGCTAACACTATCGGAAGTCACCAGTGACACTAATACAGTGATCAGTAAAAATCTGTTCACTGTAATCACTGACACTGGTGACAGGGCAGTGAAGGGGTTAACTGGGGGGGGAGGGGGGCGATCAAGGGGTTAAATGGGATTTCTGGTGCACTAGCGGGCAAACTGGCGCTATCTGGGAGGGGCGCTAACACTATCGGAAGTCGCCAGCGACACAGATACAGTGATCAGTAAAAATCGGTTCACTGATCAGTGACACTGGTGACAGGGCAGTGAAGGGGTTAACTGGAGGGGGGGGTGATCAAGGGGTTAAACGGGATTACTGGTGTACTGGCGGGCAATCTGGCGCTATCTGCGAGGGGCGCTAACACTATCGGAAGTCGCCAGCGACACTGATACAGTGATCAGTAAAAATCGGTTCACTGATCAGTGACACTGGTGACAGGGCAGTGAATGGGTTAACTGGGGGGGGGGGAGATTAAGGGGTTAAATGGTATTACTGGTGTACTAGCGGGCAATCTGGCACTATCTGGGAGGGGCGCTAACACTATCGGAAGTCGCCAGCGACACTGATACAGTGATCAGTAAAAATTGGTTCACTGATCAGGGACACTGGTGACAGGGCAGTGAAGGGGTTAACTGGGGGGGGGGGTGATCAAGGGGTTAAACGGGATTACTGGTGTACTGGCGGGCAAACTGGCCCTATCTGGGAGGGGCGCTAACACTATCGGAAGTCGCCAGCGACACTGATACAGTGATCAGTAAAAATTGGTTCACTGATCAGTGACACTGGTGACAGGGCAGTGAAGGGGTTAACTGGGGGGGGGCGATCAAGGGGTTAAACGGGATTACTGGTGTACTGGCGGGCAATCTGGCGCTATCTGGGAGGGGCGCTAACTCTATCGGAAGTCGCCAGCGACACTGATACAGTGATCTGTAAAAATTGGTTCACTGATCAGTGACACTGGGTGACAGGGCAGTGAAGGGGTTAACTGGAGGGGGGGGGGGCGATCAAAGGGTTAAACGGGATTACTCATGTACTGGCGGGCAAACTGGCGCTATCTGGGAGGGGCGCTAACTCTATCGGAAGTTGCCAGCGACACTGATACAGTGATCAGTAAAAATTGGTTCACTGATCAGTGACACTGGGTGACAGGGCAGTGAAGGGGTTAACTGGAGGGGGGGGCGATCAAGGGGTTAAACGGGATTACTGGTGTACTGGTGGGCAATCTGGCGCTATCTGGGAGGGGCGCTAACTCTATCGGAAGTCGCCAGCGACACTGATCAGTAAAAATCACTTCACTGATCAGTAACACTGGTGACAGGGCAGTGAAGGGTTAACTGGAGGGGGGGGGCGATCAGGGGGTTAAATGTGTCCTAGAGTGTTCTAACTGTAGTGTAGTGCTTGTGTACTCACTTTTTGGATGTCTTCTTCTCTGTCTGGAACGGAATGTGTCCAGGCAGAGAAGAATGACATCATATCCTGCCCTGTGTGTATGTCAACACAGGACAGGATAGGACAGGGACCGATCATGTGATTTCAGCCAGAAATCACTGGCTGAAATCTAATGATTGATCCCTCCTGGATCAAATAGTGTCACCCGCGGGTCGGCGGAAGTGCGCGCGCGCGCCCCCTGCCGGCGAAAGTGTCGGGAGCGCGGAACCCGTTTTTAAACGTGGTTTTGCGCTCCACTGCCGCCCTGCACACGTATATACACAGTGGCAGGGCGGCAAGCGGTTAAGGGAAAATACCGTTGGTTTCTTGTAATTGATTCAAGTTCTGTGCGATATGAATTGTAATTGATTCAAGATCTGTGCGATATGAATTGTTACAGATGTCACGTACATAGCCTTAACAAATTACTCAGTGAAATTCCATTCCATGTTCTCCTGTTACAACTCACTGTATATAAGGAGGAAATTGTGAATAAAAAATCAGATTGCTCTCTGGAAGACCTGGCGTGCATGTGTATTTTCTTTCTCCCAGAGAGCAGCCTCATGGATCCAACGGGGCCTAAACCTGGCAGTGGTCGATAAAGAAAAATCCTTTTCACCCGCTCCCACTTCCGCTGCAATCACCTCTCTCCCCGTAGTCTTCTGGGACATGTGACAGGTCCCAGAAGACTACGGGGCCATTCACAAAGCGCAGCGCTTCTCATGCATGTGCATTGGGCATCAGGCTGTGAAGCCGCAAGCTGTCACAGCTGGGTGCCCACACTAAAGATGATGAGGTGATGAGGACACTGCTGGACCGAGGAACAGGTAGGACCAAGGAGCAGGTTCTGCTGCACAGAAGAACTGAGCTACCGGCCAGGTATTTTAACACGGCGGTGATAGGGGGGAATACTGAGCTGGCTGCTCCATATTTGTTCCAAAAGATGCACAGACATTTCCCCCCATTTTTTGGGGGGATAAAAGTGCATCTTATGGAGTAAAAAATACGGTATATATTTTTTCCTCCATTTTGTAAATGTTATGAAACACTATCCAAATGTCACAGATAAGCAACCATATGATATCCAGGCATTATACATACATAAATTATTGTGCCATAGATAATGGACAGTGTTGGCTTGGTGAGTTATTTTAATAATAAACATGTCATGATCTGGGTAAGTGCCTCTCAGATGTGTAGACAGCTGAGGATTCTCACTCTACAAGAGAATTAATGGAACATGATGGAGATGTCATGCTCAATATATAACACACGCTCTCCCAAGACCCCAGACAAGTCAGTTACGGACAGTCTAAGGCACTCATTTCTGTCCAGGAAAAGTAACCACACAATATGTAATATTGGGCTTTCCAGGATATACATGAAGTTAATGCCAAAAATTAAATAAAGATTCTTTAGGACCTGAAACAAACAGCAAAAAGGTAAATTGTCTGTAAAAATAGATGCTTTTAACTACCATTTTTTATTTGTACTCAGAATTCATAGTAAGGATGCTGTATTATTAGCTCTGTCCTCTATAGATGCCATCATTAAAGTGGAACTTCATGGCATCTGAACACCACAAACCGAAAACGCTATTTAATTAATTTTATTATTCAAAAAACTCCCCCATCCATCCTTAATTTTGCTGGGAAATCACTTTGAAAAACACCCTCTCGCTGTGTCCATCTTATGTAAAGGCAAATGATGTACTGTATGTAGTATTTACTTCCTGGAATGAATTTGCCCTTAGCTCAGGCATGCATGCTGGAGGATGTGCTTAGCTAAGAAAATCCCTCCTTCTGATTCCTGGGATGTATGACAAGATTTTATGAGGCCTGGAAACCAGGAAATAACTGAAGAAATGTAAATAAAAGTTTAAAGCAAGTACATTTTATATACTTTCTTATCTATTTACTAATGCTAGCAGCGTACAGTTAGCGGGTTCGTAAAGGCAAGATTTTTATATTATTACCTATTTGCCTAAGGGGTACTTTTACCCTCTTTGTACCCAGGCCAATTTTCAGCTTTCAGCGCTCTCACACTTTGAATGACAATTGCGCAGTCATGAAATTTTTATAATTGTTTTCACACAGATGGAGCTTTCATTTGGTGGTATTTAATCCCCACTCGGTATTTATTTTTTGCACTATAAACAACAAAAAGAGCAAAAAATGTGAAAAAAACGTTTTTCTTTGTTTCTATTAGAAAATTTTGCAAACAGGTAATTTTTCTCCTTCACTGATGTGCGTTGATGAGGCTGCACTGATAGGCAGCACTGATGGGCACTGATAGGCAGCACTGATAAGCACTGATGAGGTGGCATGGATAGGCAGCACTGATGAGGTGGCACTGATGAGGCGGCACTAGTGGACATTGATGAGGAGACACTGATGATGCTGCACTGATATGCAACAATGATGGGCACTGATAGGCGGCACTGATAAGTGGCACTCGTGGGCACAGAAAGATGGCACTGACTGGCGGCACTGATGGGCAGCACTGCTGGGCACTGATGGGCAGCAGTTCTGGCTGGCACTGCTGGACAGTGATGGGTGGCACTTCTGGGCACTAGTGGAAGGCACTGCTGGGCACTGGTGGGTGGCACTACTGGGAACTGATCATCAGGGCACTGATTATCAGTGCCCTGATGATCAGTGCAAATGTCCTCTGTGACATTTGCTGGTTATCAGCAGTACTTTCCTCATGCTGTGAGGCAACTGTATTTACTCTGTGATCTGCTGTGTCACTGGACACAGCTGATCATGTGGTAAAAGGCCACTGTGATTGGCCTTTTACCTTATCATGTGATCAGTTGTACCTGTAGGACACAGCGATCACGAATAGCTCCAGGTGCGCGCCGCTGGGGGCATGCGGGAGGGCGTGTTCTGGGAGGACGTCATATGATGCCCTCCCAGAACTGGACAATCACTCTGTAGCCATCATTGTGAAGTGGTTAAATAGCAAACATGTTATACTTGCCAGCTCTGTGCAATGGTTTTGCACAAAGCAGCCCCAACCATCCTCTTCTTGGGTCCCCTGTTGGCTCCTCCCCCACTGACTGCCCCCATAGCAAGCATAGGGAATCGAGTGTAAAATGTTAACGTTATGATTTGCTTTACAAAGGTGGCTGGGGTCCATCTGAATGTTCCTTGGCCTTAGGCCCTCTTGTGTCTTTCAGTGACCCTCAGTATGGGAACAGTGGTCAATACATGTTGAGAAATTCTGTATCTTTTTTCAGTCTCAGTGATACTTATGTCTTAGCGTTCTGTTAGGGGCAGAGGAGAAAGACACAAAAACATAGAGATTGGCCTTTGAGCTGGAGCATATTATGTAAGAGACAAATGGGACGTTCTGGATGTTACTCAAACTGAAAGTCAAGAGGTGGAGCACGGGAACATAGAGGGCAGCAATGGAGCATAGAGAGGGTCAGTAATGCTTTGACATTTTTTTAAGGGGGGAGGGATGGCATTAAGAAATATAGGTGTAGATTTGCTGTATGTGTAAATTAAAAAAAAGCAGATTGATGAATTCTTTTTTAGAAATTGTAAAAGTTAGAAGGCAATTATTCTTTCCTACTTTTTTTTCAAAACAATATTTTATTTTACTGCGCACAGATTGTAAGTTGTTTTTCACTTTGTGGAAAACTGTCATCCAAGCAATGTCAGAGTTGGCTGAAGGTTTTGGCTTTCTTGAAAGGAAAAATTTCATTTTTTTTTAAAGACTGTATTTGTCTGCTTCTGTTTTTTGGCATGTCTTCAGAAATTCATCTAAATAAAGGAACACCAAAATAATAGTGAAAATAGCAGAATTTCGATTTTAAGAGACAGCTTTGTGTTAGCCATTCTTCTGCATTATGTGGGAATGTAAAGAATTTGCCCATATAATTGGTTTGATAGTGCATATAGATATTCAATGCAGTATTATTTAGAGTGGAGGCCACAATGTCAAAAATGAATGACCCGCAAAATATAGCCCCATTAATTTAATTTGTTAGTCCACTCTAATTCTAGGTGCATTCTAAGGTACTGAATCACTTAAAGCGATAGTAAACTGAGCAAAAGAAAAAAAATTACCCCGGCAAGGAAATTGTATAATGTGCTAATATACGCGACATACTAGCACATTATGTGAAACTTACCTAAAAATTAAGCCCGCCAGCGGTGCTGTCACTGCTGACAGGGCTTTCATCTTCACCTTGTGCAGGAGTCATTGCCACGGCTCTGAAGAAACGCATGCGCCATTGATGTCACCGGCTGCTACACAAGTAAATATACACTATATTGCCAAAAGTATTGGGACACCTGTCTTTACACGCACATGAACTTTAATAACATCCCAGTCTTATTCCGTAGGGTTCAGTATTGAGTTTGCCCACACTTTGCAGCTATAACAGCTTCAACACTTCTGGGAAGGATGTCTACAAGGATTAGGAGTGTGTCTATGGGAAAGTTTGACCGTTATTTCAGAAGCGCATCTGTGAGGTCAGGCACTGATGTCAAATGAGAAGGCCTGGCTCGCAGTCTCTGCTCTAATTCATCCCAAAGGTGTTCTATCGGGTTGAGGTCAGGACTCTGTGCAGGCCAGTCAAGTTCCTCCACCCCAAAATTGCTCATCCATGTCTTTATGGACCTTGCTTTGTGCACTGATGCGCAGTATGTTGGAACAGGAAGGAGCCATCCCCAATCTGTTCCCACAAAGTTGGGAGCATGAAATTGTCCAAAATGTCTTGGTATGCTGACTCCTTAAAAGTTCCCTTCACTGGAACTAAGGGGCCAAGCCCAACCCCTGAAAAACTTGCCCACACCATAATCCCCCATCCACCAAACTTTACACTTGGCACAATGCAGTCAAGCAAGTACCATTCTCCTAGCAACCACCAAACCCAGAAACATCCAACGGATTTCCAGACAGAGAAGCATGATTTGTCACTCCAGAGAGCACGTCTCCACTGCTCTAGAGTCCAGTGGCGGCATGCTTTACACCCCTGTATCCAATGCTTAGCATTGCACTTGGTAATGTAAGGCTTGGATGCAGCTGCTCGGCCATGGAAACCCATTCTATGAAGCTCTCTATGCACTGTTGTGCTAATCTGAAGGCAACACGAAGTTTTGAAGTCTTTAGCTATTGACTTTGAAGACAGTTGGCAACTTCTGCGCACGGTGCTGTTCAGCATGCGCTGACCCCTCTCTGTCATTTTACATGGCCTACCACTTCGTGGTTGAGTTGCTGTTGTTCCAAGTTGCTTTCACTTTGTTTTATTACCACTAGCAGTTGACCGTGGAATATTTTGTAGCAAGGAAATTTCATGGATGGACTTATTGCACAGGTGGCAACTTATCACGGTACCACAATTGAATTCACTGAGCTCCTGAGAGCGACCCATTCTTTCACAAATGTTTGTAGAAGCAGTCTGCATGCCTAGGTGCTTGAATTTATATACCTGTGGCCATGGAGGTGATTGGAACACCTGAATCCAATGATTTGGAGGGGTGTCCCAATACTTTTGGCAATATTTTATATATATATATATATATATATATATATATCACTTACAGTACCTAGAGGTAAGCCTTATTATAGGCTTGCCTGTAGGTAGAACATAAGCAATACTACTTTACTACCACTTTCACTTACCAAGTCTAGGTTTACACTTGTGCGGTGCTGGACATCGCATGTAATTAGCACAGGAATCACACCATATTACTGTGCAAATCACATGCAAAGTCTGTGTGGATTTTGAAAAAAACAAACCTACATTCTCACCTAGGTGGATGCAGCATCTATCCAATTCTGCATCTGTCCCCTACCGCCTCTAAGACTGAGAACTGAGTAATCAAAGAAGGTTGTGGAGGGGATGGGATGCGATGCGTACTAGTACATTATGCCATTGTCTTGCAGGGTTTAAAAAAAAGGCAGCAATTTACCACTGCTTTAAAGTGAGAGCTTTCCATTTGCCTTGCATCGGCCTTACTTGGTCTATTGCATGCTGGGGGCATTAAGAAAGATCTCACTGTCCTTATACTCTTATTTATTTTAGCTTTTAGATTTTAGCTAAATGAAAGCTGAAAGACCCCATGACTAGGGCAGCAGAGCTGGGCTACTATGATTCATGCTGTTTAGTACTAGATTCTCACTACAAGATATAACAGTGCAATGGGTAATTCAAACAGATGGAATCCATTTTGGATTTACTTACCTTTTTATACATACTTTTTTCAGCAGTCTTCCATCCCATCATGGATATTATAGGCCCTCTTTTTCTTGGGGCATAGGCAGGGGTGTAATTATCACGAGGCAAACAAGGCGTCAATCAGGGGGCATTTTAAGGGGGGGGGCAGGGCCGCCCCCTGGTAGAAGTGTTGTAAATGCTGGAGCCCCTGCCGCTTGCTAGGGATTCGGATTTTTAAAATACTTGTGCCCCCAGCAGGCAAACTAAAACTAAAAAATCTCCTACCGGTTGCAGCATGGAAGTTTTATTTTGCCAGCTGTTTAGTAAGTTGCTGGGAGAGCAGAAGAGCACACTGAGGTGCTGAGCGGTGGGCAGATCCCAGGTGCATGCAGGGAAGGGGCAGGATCCCACTGTCAGGCAAGCTCTGGAATGGCTGCGTGTGCCGGGACATGTGGGGTGAAGGAGGAGGTTCCCCGCTCTTTGCTGCAGCTGCTGCTGCCACCTGTGATCCTGGTAGAGATCTTCTCTTGACTGCCTGATACATGGCTAATCATCCTGGCTCCATGTAGAGGAGCTGCAGGACTGGTGAGACCTGGGGGGATTGGTAAACCTAAGGTGTGTGTGATGGGGGTATTAGGGGGGTGATCAGAATGGAGGGAGCTGGCGGTGTGGTCAGAGGGGGGAGTGTGGTCAGGTTGGTGATATGTGGGGAGAGGGGTGAGATCAGGTTGGCGGTATGTGGGGGTGATCAGGTTGGCAGTATTTGGGGGTGTGTGTTCAGATTGGTGGTATGTGGGGGGTGATCAGGTTGGCGGTATAATGGGGGGGTGCGATCAGGTTGGCGGTATGTGGGGGTGATCAGGTTGACGGTGTAATGGGGGTGCGATCAGGTTGGCAGTATGTGGGGGTGTTTGTTCAGATTGGTGGTATGTGGGGGGGTGATCAGTTTGGCGGTATAATGGGGGGTGCGATCAGGTTGGCGATATGTTCAAGGATGCAATCAGGTTGTCAGTATGTGTAGGGGGGTGATCAGGTTGGCGGTATGTGAGGGGGATGATCAGAAGGACATACACTGGGGTATATGTATGGGGTGGATTCCTCTTGGGTAGGTGGGATAAAGTATAGGGAGTGTATATTGGGATGGAGAGTGTCCAGGATGGGTGCCAGCATAAGGCTAGTTAGCTTGTGGAAGAGAGCGTTGCTTTTTTCTTTTTAATTTTGGGAGGGGGCTCCCGATTTTTGTGTTGCCAAGGGTAGCACAAAAACAACATACACCACTGGGTATTGGGAGAGGTCCCAAATGTTGCAGAGAAAAGAATCATCTAATGTCATTGGTCTGTTCCCTGCAGAATTCTCCTGTAAGGATCTTGGGGAATGAGGGTGGAGGCTTGATGTTCACCACAAGGTATTATCCTTGACAGCCTGGGGTGATAGGGAGTGAATTGGACTATGCTGGGCATTGTCTAACCTGGAAGAGGACAGAACCTCCTAGATTGTAAACTCTAATGAGCAGGGCCCGCTGATTCATAGTTAGTCTGGCTGAAAAAAGATAAAAGTCTATCCAGTTCAACCATTAAAAAAAAAAAGTTATAATAATAAAAGTTATGATTCCTCTTGTACCAAATTGTATTGTAACTGTAATGTCTGCTTTCATTTTGTAAAGCGCTGCGCTATACAAATCCTGTATAATAATAATAATATCTAGATTCCAAAGAGGTGAAACTGCGGGGGGCAACATGGAAATAGTCTGAGTGGAATAGAATAGTATAACTGCAGGGAGAGCTGCTTTTTAATCTCAATAACTGCAGGGCATTGCTTTTTTTTAATGTTTTTGTATTGAATAAAATGAGTATTGTATTTTTATATTGAATAAAATAAAATGGCTCATATCTTCTGCCAGGTTTTTTCATTAGTGTGACTTCATTGTGGAGAGTCAGTTCCTAACCCCAGGATACCGTGAAGAAAAAGAAGGAGACAGGACGGGAAGACAAAAACAGCAATAAAAATGCAGATGTTCCAGATCTACCCCACTCTACTGAAAAATAATAAGGAATAAATCTCTTTGTCTTGTTTCTTGTTGAGAGAGATGACAAGTAAGTACTTTTTGTTTTAAGAAATGATACTGTAAAAACAGTAATTTCCTATATTACTGCTAAAGAGACAATATATAAAATAAAGAATTATTTTTAAGAATCTCCTGCATTTAAAAAGACCACACCTCAGGAATTGTACAGACAGGCAGACATACGGAATACAGGGCGTCTATCATCATTCTGTTAAATTTTTAGTTCTTGGAAAAAAAAAATCTAACACAGCTTAGGTTTGCATAGTGATGTTTAGCATGGTTACCCAAAGGAGCTTCAAAAGCCACATTGTGTTAGATGTACTGAGCTCCTAGCATTTATGTATAGAGCAGTGTGAACATCCCTTAAATCAGCAAAAACACTTGTAGAGGGAACACAGCCACCTGAAAAGGGTTCCTGGTTTTCATTTACTGTAGCTATGAATGTTGAGAATTAGGGTTAAGACGAACGATTTTGGTGAAACTGCCAAAAAAATATAATTTGTACTGTTGCCAAAGCATAAACTGTCTAATGCACTATAATATTTAATATGTTAAAGCAAATTTTTCTCAAATTTATCTGTCTGATTTGGTACAGAAAAAAATGTCAGGGGGGCAGAGGATGCAGGTTCAACAGGGCAGTGTATAGGAGTCAGTAGGGCAGTGTACAGAGGTCGTTAGTTTGTAGGGCAGTGTACAGAGGTCGTTAGCTTGTAGTGCAGTGTACAGAGGTCGTTAGTTTGTAGGGCAGTGTACAGAGGTCGTTAGCTTGTAGTGCAGTGTACAGAGGTCGTTAGCTTGTAGTGCAGTGTACAGAGGTCGTTAGTTTGTAGGGCAGTGTACAGAGGTCATTAGTTTGTAGGGCAGCGTACAGAGGTCGTTAGCTTGTAGGGCAGTGTACAGAGGCCATTAGTTTGTAGGGCAGTGTACAGAGGTCATTAGTTTGCAGGGCAGTGTACAGAGGTCATTAGTTTGTAGGGCAGTGTACAGAGGCCAGTAGCTTGTAGGGCAGTGTACAGAGGTCGTTAGCTTGTAGGGCAGTGTACAGAGGCCATTAGTTTGTAGGGCAGTGTACAGAGGTCATTAGTTTGTAGGGCAGTGTACAGAGGTCATTAGTTTGTAGGGCAGTGTACAGAGGCCATTAGTTTGTAGGGCAGTGTACAGAGGCCAGTAGCTTGTAGGGCAGTGTACAGAGGCCATTAGCTTGTAGGGAAGTTTACAGAGGTCGTTAGTTTGTAGGGCAGTGTACAGAGGCCGTTAGTTTGTAGGGCAGTGTACAGAGGTCGTTAGTTTGTAGGGTAGTGTACAGAGGTCGTTAGTTTGTAGGGCACTGTACAGAGGTTGTTAGTTTGTAGAGCAGTGTACAGTGGGTTATCAAGGCAGTGTTAAGGGGTCAGCAGGACAGAGGACAGGGTCAGCAGGACAGGGTACAGGGGTCAGCAGGGCGGAAGACAGTGGTCAGCAGGATTGAGGACAGGGTCACTGCTGGTAGGGCACTCAAGAGATCTCCTCTTCCCTGCACAGAATATATCTGAGATTGGTATCCCTCCACACAGTGTGTAACTAGCTACTGCAGCTGCCAATCTGATAAGAGAATTTCACAGGTCAGAACCGCAACCTAGCAGTCAACTGTACATTGTGCAGATTGAGGCTGTGTCAGTTTGAGAATCTGATCTCAGCTATGTGTTATGTGGGGAGGAGATCTGTTGAGTGCCTTGTGAGCAGTGTTGGCAGTTCCCAAGGTGAAAGTGACAAACTGTGCCCCTCCTCCTGATGTGTAAGCATCATGTCTTAGGACAAGAAAACAGCACTTATCAACATGCTCACCCCTAAACATAAATTCCCTCTGTAAACCTAAATTCTCCCCCCCAAATGGGTAAAAAATTACCCATCTTCACAGTCCAAATCCCCCTCCCAGCACATGTCTTTGCCCCCCAATCCCACCTTCCAGCTCAAATCTCTGGCAATTCCCCACAAATCTCGCCTGCTCAAAAAAAATCACCCTTCCTGGCACACATCCTGTTTCTTTCCAAATCCCTAGCGTAAAACCTCCCCCCTAATCTCCACTCCTAGTACAAATCCTCTCCCCCAAATCCCACCATCCAGCACAAATCCTCAACCCCAAATCCCAACTCCTAGAGTATATCCTCCCCAAATCCCCCCTCCTAGTACAAATCCTCCCCCTAATACCCCCTCCTACTACAAATCCCCCCAAATCCCCCTCCAAGTATAAAGAGGTAAAGTCCCATATTGCAGCGTGATTTGCCAAGACTGTGCTTAGTAACCCAGTCACACCCACATCACAGTTGTAGATTAAGGCCCCGTTCACACCAATGCGTTTTTTAGTGTGTTTTTGCAGAAACGCACTACAGTCCATGACCAGGGGACTAAAGATGGCTTGTCCCCCTTTCCCTTTGACCATTACCTCCCCCCTTCACATTAATTAACCACTCAGACAACAAGCTGGAGTTAATGGCTAAAACGGCCTTTTATTTCAACAACAATAAATAACATTTGTAAATAATGTAAACACAGAATAACTGGAGTTTCCAGGTCCCAGTAGGCATCAATAAAGGAAACTACCTGCGTCCTACTTAAAATAGGCCTATAGCCACAACACCAGCAAGACAACCACTGCAGATACTACCATCAGAAAAAATTGGGAGCCATACCTTAGACGGGTCCCTACAAAGTACCTTTTTGTGCCCACAGTAACCTACGGGGACTTTGCACCCTGCCGGCTTCCGTCAGCACTAGCCAACACGACCACAACTCAAAAAACGGGCAAGACACAACGGGCGGGAGGTAGGGAAGTTTTACTTTGCTAATCATCCTTCCAACTGAAGACCCCTTCCCACATCCTGTCCAAACCACCCCCCGTGGCTCCACTGTGAGATGGGGAAACAGCTCTCATTGTTTGAACACTGTTTGTGTGCAGTAAATTATGGTGTGGAGTAAATTGATGTTTTGAGTGACATTCTGTGGTTTAGCCACAAGATGTCACTGTTTTTCTAACACAGGCTCACATTGCATAGATATTTGTATATTCATGAAGAGGTGGGGTTTTCACACAGAGTTGTAGTTTTTAGTGAACAGGCAGAGGAGACTGCAGCCATGTTTTGGATGATGCTGAATGCAGGGGCTGTGTGAGCTGAGAATTCGATGACATCCAGGTGTGAAAGCATCCCTCACTAACCAGAGATTGCTGCCAGGAAGGCTGATGCGAGCAGAGGAACTAAGCAACATTTGTTTTGTTCAGAGTCACCAGCGGATGCAAAGCAGACCCGGGTCGGTAAGATCGCGCACGTACCTCATTTCAATGTTGGCGCCCAGAGACTGAGTCCAGGCTGATAGTTAGGGTCTCTGTTTGTGTCAGGCCACAAGTGTTGTTACCGATTATTGGAAGGACTCCACAACTTTAAGTGACATTTCACATTAGAGAACTGATAAAATCCTACAAACTCAAGCCAGACTGGTGTTTTGCTCAGAAGGAATAATCAGGCACGTGCTACAGGACCAGTTATGGGAGGGGGAATACTGTAGATTTGTGTAATATTGTAAGCTGTTGTGCTGCACCGCAGGCTAGCCCATACCATACACCCATACACTGATTCCTGCTCTTTTAGGGTAATACCAGGTAAGGTGTGGCAGCTCAGTTGTGCCTGCCAGTAGGTAAATTACTTCACTTTCTACCTTCATCCATCAGAAGGCGCCATGCTGTGCAGCACAAGGGTCTCAGCCTTTGGGCTGGGTGTATGTAAATGTATTGTATGTTTCCAGCATTTGTGGTTGTGTTTACTTGCCACATCTAAGTAAAATTCTGTTGTGGCAAAAGCTGGTGTTGGGGTTGCTTTCCTTGTTTGTGACTTCACTGTATCCTGGGGAGCCCACCCCGGTACACAGCTTACACCACCTGCTCCTATCTTAACCACGTAGCACTCCCCATCCTATTTCTTGCCAACTTAGGTGACTCTCCTCTCTCCATCCCTTTAACCCCTGTCATGCCAGCCCTCCGCTCATGTCTTCTCCTTTCCTCTTACTCTGGCCTCCCTTTTAGCATGGTTTCCTATGGAACATGTTCACGTCTATGCTTTTTTGAGCTGCTGCGTTTTTGGAAAGGGTCAGGGACTTTTCTAAAAGCAAAAAGCAGCGTTTTTGCTACAATAGAGTTCAATGGAGAATCTGCTGAAATGCATGGTAGTGTGTTTTTGCAGTGACCTGCTGCGTTTTGAGCTTTGCATTTTTATTGTGATCAGCAAAAAAAAAAATTCAGCGCAGAACAAGGCAAAACTGCAGCAAAAATGCTTGTAGAAAAACGCAAAACAAACATTGACTTATAATGTAAATAGGACACCATGATCTTTCCCTTTTATTTGGGTCATTCACTATCTTCTATAGATATCTCCAAATTCTTTAACAGACCCCTTCCTCTCTCTGGGTCTTTAATACTGGGCTCCAGGCTGACAGTAACACTCCTCCAATCAACGTTTAGCTCAAAAGCAATAAAAGGTCATCATCGTGCATTACCATTGAACACCATTCTTTATTAATATACAATAAAAAAAGCACTCAAATGAACAGTGCACATAAAGCCAGTGCACAATGGTTTGCTAGCTTTAAAATAAACCACATTGCCACCTTAAGAACTGGGCATTGACATCACCTCAGTAGAAAAGGGTTGTCCATCTTCTTCCAGGTTTGCACAATGATGTCACAAGCTCTGCCCCGATGTGTTTCATCACAGACCACATGATTTCCTGAAGGAGAAGGGAGCCATGATGTCCAAACTGGTAATATATACCAGCCAGTTATTTATCTATTGTTACTTTGATACTGGTGCTGTACTGAAGACCATACAAACTGTAATTGGGGTGCATACATCCCTGATGTTAAAATCCAATCAAATCAAGCTAATATCGCCAATATATATATTTCGATAGGTTCCTAGATAACCAATATCTAGCGCTAATTATAAATCAGTAGTAGCAACCAGCAATTTTGTCCAATGTGATGCCGATACTACGCCATTTAGTTAATAGTATTTATTTTTAATACAACTTTTTAATACAAAATAAACATTTTGTAAAACATAAAATGCAATAAAAAACAGTTTAGTCTTCTATATTTACCTGCAATCTGGAGCAGTCCGATAGTACCTCTTCTTATCCACAAGATATTCTTAGCTTTCTGGCTAGATGCCACCTGAAGGGGCATCAGTACCACACCTTTTTTGATTTTCTGTCTACTGATTCAGACAGCAGAGCTTACATCATTACATCTGCATCATCAAATACTACCCACTGCTTGAAAAAGACCCTTTTCTTTCTATTCTTTAGACAAAACAGGAAGTGAGAGGAAATCTTTCTAAAATGAGGGATACCCTCTCTGAGACATTTGTCATCAGTTCAAGTGTCCCCATAGAAAAATTCCCTCTAAACCTGTTTTTGAACCGACATACAATTTGGGGTAGTCGATTATTTTTAGTCCTTGTGACAATGGTCACTGGGACAAATAGAAAAGGTGAATCTCTTTGCAGAGACACGTATAGAAATAAAAACCTAAAGGTGTTCTAACCCTTCCAACACCTGATACAACACCTGATACAAAAAAAATGTTGGCTTTAGATAGGTTTTAGGATGTTAAACTATATAAATAAATGAGGACATCACCCATTTTTAGAAATGTTTATAGAACTGTCATT
Organism: Staurois parvus; assembly: GCF_062004578.1. Classification (NCBI taxonomy): domain Eukaryota; kingdom Metazoa; phylum Chordata; class Amphibia; order Anura; family Ranidae; genus Staurois; species Staurois parvus. Next base: position 1,762,723 of record NW_028318614.1, on the reverse strand, counting down.
GTGCAAGGAGGGAAGAGAAAGCGGCAGGGATTCTCTCCTCTCCTGCTACTGAACCTCAGCATGGGATGCCTGCAGGGAGGTTTCCCGCATCGCTTCTGTATGAACTTGGGTTATGACAAGCCTGGGTTCACACAGGAGCAGTGGGGAAACCACATGCGATTTGAACAGGAATCACATTCCTGTTCAAATCGCATGCTATTCTTTGCAGTGCAATTTGTATCCTTTAGCACAAATCGCATCGCAAAGTATCGGTACTCGGTATCAGAGAATACTTAACCAAACGTATCAGTACTCATACTCACCGATAAAAAATGGTATCGGTGCATCCCTACCCACATCCATTGTACCAGGGTTGTAGGGAAGAAGCCCTTGTCCTCATCAATATGGGGACCTTGTCAACCCCAACCCTTCTTCCTGCATGCAGACTAAAGGTCTGTCATAGATTTTTGGGGTGACATCACAATTTTTTTTTGTTTTTTTCATAGGGCTGCCCCAAAGGGCCTGTTATGGGGAACTCCATTTTGTTTATTTGTTTGAACTATCCGCAGTCACTTTGTTTAAATGGCCAGTAAAAGAATGAAGTCAGATGACATCACTGATTGCTAAGAATATGGTTTCTGATACCCCTCCTGGCTTCCTTAACAACCCTAACAGCAGAAGAAGGAAGTAATTATACATAGTAGCAGAAAATCTCCCAACTATATATGAAGTTTGGCTCCTAAAACAATCAAGGTTTAGTCTGGACCTATGTATGAACCAAACTGAGAGCTCAATCCTACTGATAAAGAAAGGGTAATACAGGCTCTCAAGTGGTTAAAGAATCACCCCATACATTTCATGAGAAATGATCATGAGATTGGATCACTATGTCAGGTCAAGCCACACCTCTTCCACCACCATCACCCTAAACACCAGTGTATCACAGGGTTGTGTGCTCAGTCCATTCCTCTACTCCCTCTTCACCCATGACTGCAGACCTGTGTATGGTACCAACTCAATCATCAAGTTTGCAGATGACACTACAGTGACTGCCCTCATCAGAAACAACGAGGAGATAGCCTATAGGGAAGAGAAACAATATCTGGTTGCGTGGTATGCGTACAATAACTGTCCCCTAAACTTCACCAAAACTAAGGAGCTAATTGTGAACTTTAGGAGGAAGAATAGAGGCATGCATGACCCCATCCACATCAATGGGAAGGCGGTTGAATGTGTCGCCAGTTTCAGTTTCCTGGGGATCCACATTTCAGGGGACCTGTCCTGCACTACCAATACCTCCAGTCTGGTCAAGAATGCTCACCAGCGACTCTTCTTCTTGACGACATTGAAGAAGAACTATCTGACCTTAGCTATCCTGATGAACTTCTACCACTGTGTGATAGAGAGCATCCTCACCAGCAGTGTTACAGTCTGGTATGGGAACTGCACTGTTGCTGAGTGTAAGGCACTGCAGCGGGTAGTGAAAACTGCCCAACGCATTATAGGGTTTCCACTTCCAGTCACTAAGAATGTCCAGAGAAATTGCAGCTTGCACCAAGCTCGCAGTATTCTCAAGGATTCCTCTCATCCTTCTCATAGACTGTTTAATCTCATGCCTTCCAGGAGGTGCTTTAGGAGCCTTTGGACTAAAACCACCAGATTTAGGAACAGCTTCTTTCCTTCAGCTGTTACATTACTGAACTTTGCTCCCCGTTGATCCTTTATTCCCCTTATCTCCCCTTTTCGTTTCTCTTGTATATACAAACAATGAATTGTATTAGTTTTACACACTGGCATAAGTTCTCATTTCACTAATTCGTGTAATAAGTATTATGCATTAGCTTTACATTCATTATGCTTAATTATAACACTTCCACATGAACATTAATATTATTATTATTATTATACAGGATTTATATAGCGCCAACAGTTTGCTCAGCGCTTTACAATATAAAGGGAGACAATACAGCAACAATACAGTTTAATACAAGAGGGAAAGGAGGGCCCTGCTCTCTGGAGCTTACAATCTAGGAGATTTGAATGAAAATCCACATCTGGATTGGTATTGGAGGCTGAATGAAACCCTCTTGCAAGATCCAATTTATAAAAATCAAATAGCACAAGACATTGATTTATTTTTTATAAATAATAACACTACAGATGTTAGCTCTTTATGTCTCTGGGAGGCACATAAATGTGCTATTCGAGGCACTCTCATTAGGCTGGGGTCCCAACGTAAGAAACTATTGAATTCTCAAATAGACTTTATTATTAGAAATTAGAAGATTAGAAAGGACACATAAGAAATCCTAGGCGGAAAATATAGGAGTTCCACTGTGTGCATTAAGGGAGAAGTTAAATTCCATCCTTAACTATAACGCCAAGGCAAAACTTGCCAGTTGTCATAGAGAATTCTATGAGAATGGGAATAAGGCTAGCAAGTTGCTAGCAAATGCTTTGAGATCTGTAAACACAAGAAACTTTATTCCACATATAAAAATGGCAGGTGATACCATGATGAAATCATCAAAGGAAATAGCACAAGTATTTAGGGAGTATTATGAGGCCTTGTATAACTTAGGTACACACGGTATAACTTCAAAGCAGGAAAACAAATATTTAGCATCGCAGTGGTATATTCAGGACTCAGGAATGCCAATACTTTAAATTCGGTCATCGAGGGTTTAAATGCGCCAATTTCTCTGGAAGAATTTAAATCTGCATTAACCTCAATTATACCTTGTTATACTATAATCTTTTCTCAGAAAGGTTGGCCACTTGGTTTATAAAAGTTTTTAACTCTCTGAGAAAAGAGGGAAACGAGGGAAAACGCCCAAGGAGGGATATGCTTCAGGCATTTATAACAGTTATACCAAAAGAGGGGAAAGATCCATCAGCTTGTTCAAGTTACCAACCCATTTCATTGACTTGAAATCTTTACTAAAATTATAGCTGCAAGATTAACAAGGCACGTCCCAAATCTGGTTCATTGTGACCAAGTGGATTTCACCTCAGGGAGGGAAAGTAGAGATAACATACAACATGTACTTAATGTTTTTCAATATGCTACTCATAAACATACACCCTTAGTGCTCCTATCAACTATCGTGGAAAAAGCATTTGATAGGGCTGAATGGACATTTTTAAAAACCATTCTAAATCACATAGGCGTAGTAGATGAGGGGATATTCAGTTGGATCTCTGCAATATATTATAATCCATTGGACAGGGTGAGGACCAACGAAGTAATATCAGAAAGGTTTCTCATACGAAATGGAACACGACAAGGCTGTCCACTATCTCCCATTATTTTTATACTCACTTTAGAACCTTTTTATGCAGGGCCAGGAATCATATGGATATAAAGGGCATTAAGACAAAGCTGGATCATAATGTAGCCGCTTTGGCGGATGATTAGATTTTTTTCCTGACATCTCCTCTGACCTCATTGCCCTTCCTTATGGCAGAGCTGCATAAGTATACCATTCTTTCGAATTTTAAAGTAAATTATACAAAATCTGAGGCAATGGGGGGTGAGCATAGATATGACAGCAAAACAACATATTTTCTCCCAATTTTATTTTAAAAGGACAGACTCCCACATTCAGTATCTTGGTACAAATATTTCAAGTAACTTATGCAAAATCTTTAATTCGAATTATACTCCACTTCTACGTAAATTTATATTAGATCTTCAGAAGTGGGATAAGGAGTCGTTAACTTGGTTTGGTCATAATAATATCATTAAAATGAACATGATGCCTAAACTCATGTATTTATTGCAATCCTTACCAATTAAATTGCCTCAGGGTTTTTTAAAGGATCTATGGGCAAGATTCTTGAAGTTCATATGGTATATGGGCAATGTATATGGGCAATGATAAAGAGATCTATTTTGACTCTACCCAAGTTTAAAGGGGGTATTGGTTTTCTAGACCCTATAAAATATCATGAGGCAATTCACCTAGGTAGAGTAATAGATTGGTGCTCTAAATGGGAGAAAAAACAATGGGTAGTCTTGGAACAGGCTGTAGTGGGCATTCTTTTGGAGGGACTCCCCTGGGTGCTAGGCACTCCATTAGAGGCTATCCATCATCCTCTGATTGGAGTCACATTAAAGATCATTCATTGTTTAAAAATGCAAATTTCTCTCCGTTTTGTTGATACCAATATTGGGCAACCCTGGTTTAGTCCTGGATTGAACAATCCCCAATTTGAGGTATTAATTTGTCAGGATATTTTTTGTTTGTACCATTTCATTCAAAATAATTGGCCCTTAAAGAACCATGAAGTTATGTGTAATTTTTCTTATGCCTTAGATTTTCATCATTGTTTACAGTTAAGGGCATCTCTCTGTTCACTTCCGGAGATATACATTATCAGAAGGAATCTCTCCTCATTCAAGCAGTAGTGCCTAATAGGGGAACCAAGGAGACGCTTGTTGTCCCATCTGTATTCGATGTTGATAAGGACCAATGCCCCACAGAATCTTCCCTATCTTCAACATTGGGAAAAAGATTTAGGAATTACTTTCACACAAACTCAAAAAGATAACATTTTATCACTTGCTTACAAAACATCAACTGTGAGTTAATATCAAGAAGGAAGTTATAAACTCCTTACAAGGTAGTACTTAACTCCACAAGTGATGCATCGTGTATTTCCCCAGACTCCCAATTTATGTTGGCAATATGGGAAGTCAGAAGGTACCCTACTCCATATTTTTTGGGCATGTCCAAAACTAAATGAATTTTGGAAGATGGTGGAACACACAATTAAAGAGATAACTGGAGTGTCTCTTAAGAGGAATCCAACTGTGAACCTACTTCTGGTCTGGATTGTAGGACCGTATGTGTGACTATCATTAATATTGACATGCTGTTTTAGAGTTTGTTGACTTAGTTTTTAATGTAAGTTCATTTGCATATAGGAAGCTTTTATTTAATAAATGATTACACTATGAGAGGTGTTTTTTTTTCCTTTCATGAGTGTACACCTCATCCTGGATCATGGGAGGCTTTAAATGGGACAGGAACTACTCCTATTACCCAGAGTGTATGGTGGATCATTCTATCTGGTGGGCAACAGTGGCAAGCTGACCTTTTTCACTGAGAGTGCATTTTCACCTATAGTTTATGGGTCAATGGCCAAGTTGAGGGTGAAATTCATGTGGAGGAGGTACACATGGTGTATTGGACCCACTGGTGCTCATTGTTTTGTGGAAGCTTGGAACAAAGCTTGATTTGTTATGAGACATATACTGGACTTTTATTCACTTATTAATTTCTGGCACTTTCTATTTCTATTGTTATCACATTCATTCATTTATTTTTTTATTACAATTAAATATTGTCTATTTAGTATTGCACATCAATATTTTTGGGGGGATAGTGGGGATGCTGGGTGTTTATTTCAGGTATTTATATTGAATATTTTGTTTTATTTATATGTTCACTTGTAATTTTGTTTACAGATATGGCGGGATGTGTTATAGAATGTAATTTGCATATATTGCACATGATTTATTAATGATTCACATATTTATAATTTATTGATATACTAATTTGTTTTCACAATTGTGGGGGTAATACCATGATAGTTGTTCTTTGGATGTGAAGGACTGTTATCAGTTTACTCTTTGTTTTTTGTTTGATTAGTGGGGCAGAGCAACACTTTCTCTTTACTATTTATTGTCTTAATAGTAGATTTTCCATACAGCATACCCTGGGCTGTACAGCTTGTAAATAGATAAACAAGATTATGCAATGAGCATTGTAAGTATATTGGCAACCAGAAGTATTTAAAATGGAATGCAGTTAAATATACAGTCTAAATACAGTACATGGATCTAAATATCTGGAATCACAGTTGAACTTCTACATTGAGTAACTGCAATTAGTAACTGGAAGATGGACTTCCGACGTCAACTGCCATCTGTTCTTACTAAAACTAACAACAACAACAACGGCCTGACCTTTAAACAGCAATTATAAGCAAACCAAGGTAAAAGTAATCATTAGCTTTTAATGTAATCAAGGAAAAACTGCACTGTGATAAAACCAGATTGTTCTAAGGCAAGCAGCTAACTACACAGGTACGATGCATGTTGTATATGTGGGCTGTTTTACCTGTTAACGAATTTGTATTTTTCTGCATCCAATCCTGATAACACAGCTCTGTTATACAGCACTTGCTGCTGATTTGACTTTTTAATGCTATGAATGTGCATTAAAGATAGGTGATTCCCTTGGCCCCAGTAATTGACTGGACAGGCAAGGTGTAGAAGCAGTTCACTTTTCTGTTCACACTGCTGTCTCCTTCTGTCTACAGATGAGCTTAGTGAATTCAGCAAACCTGACATGGATTTGTTATCAACGAAATCATGTGACCATTATGACAGCTCTGACATAATCATCACATGAATTTTTTTTACAAATAAGGAGTTTGTTTTTCATTAGGGTTGCATTATAGTTCTTTGGTGTTAGGGTCAGCGCTACGGTTGGGTTTAGCATTTTTATGCTCAAAAATAGGTCCAGAATAATAGAAATATGCTTCCCTATTTCTTAAATCATTTAAAGTAATTTGCAATCTAAAAACTGTCATGAGCTTTACCCATTCACACATTGCCTATGATACCTACTCTCTGCCCTTGGTATGATAGCAATTTCTGAATTTATTGTCATGTTGATATGTCTTAATCAATTGTTCAATATTGACAAGACGTTTATTTTTTTTCCCATACTCATCACACTTACTGAGTCTCTCTTTCAATTTGTCATTTGTCTAAAGTGTATGGTATGGCTCCTGGCTGTATGTGCTGTTTCTTCCTGTAAATCCTAAGAAAACTTAATAAAAATTATATTCAAGCTTAAAAACTGTCACAAACAACGTCATTTTGCTTTTATGCATTGAATTGAATGCATTTTGATAAAATGGGAAAATTTCCCAAATTTAGCTAATTCTCTACTCCTCTCCGTCTGTTACTTGTCAGCACATGTGCTGAGAAATCTCAGAGGCCTTTCATAGCATGCTGCTCATTTGGTTACAGTTGATATATTTGTTTTCTGGTTTCCAAGCTATTTAACTTAGCACAACCTTCTTTAATGCCTAGTACACAATATAAGTTCTTTTTCATTCAACCCAGTGGGCTGAACCAAAAAAAACAGACAGATCGCTGTACTAACACAAGCAATGTTAGTACATCAGTCTCCCCCTCTGTGCTTTGTGTCCTGACACAATAGAACACATAGGTCAGCGCTTGCAGCCATTGGCTGATAGCGCTGATTGGATGCTGAACAGATGCTGGTTTTCCAGCATGCCCATTGGAGAGAAGCCAGTTGTGGGACTGGCATCTGTTTAACAGGGAGCCGTACACATGAGCCAAAAGTTGCCTGTTTCTACTATACCAGCTGATTTCAACCCGTGTATATCCAGCATGCGCAATTTGAAAAGCACCAGATCTGCAAAAAGATGAGGATGAGAGTTAAATCCATGCACACAGGGTACAGTGGATTAGCAGTCCATTGCCTTAACTACTTAGCCACCTAATCCACATACCTACCACTTTTCTCTGAGCCCAATGTACCATTTTGAATGGTCTCTGGTGTCATCCTGTGCAGCTAGCAGTGCTTACTCATATTCAGCTGGGCTTGTTTAACAATGTTATGGATACTTCCCACATTGGTAATCAGGCATTTTATTCCCAACATCATATTAACTGGAAATGTGTAAAGGCAGTTTGAGACTGCCTAAGACATGAAAGGAGATGTGAAATCGTGTGAATAAAAACTCTGTTCTAATTATTATAATCCAATTGTCAGAGTACCAGCAGGTACCACTAAATCAGGGAGCATTTTATAATATTGCTGTAATGGTTGTGTGCATTGGGCACATGGAAAGCTGTATGCGTCAGCCATGTTGTTAGGGTATCAGATCACCCATGCCATTTTGTCATAAGAAAAGACATTGCTGCAGTGGCCTTCCCTCTTTCCTCCCCCCTCCTCCTTCAGTTCATACAATACTCATACTGTTAGCAGATGCCAGAACCTTCTTATCAGATCCTTGATAGGACAGTTGCAGTACAATACAGTGATACTTGAATAAAAATGAGCTGCATAGTAAAGTTGCCAGAAAGAAGTCTTTGCTGTGCCAATGCCACAGAATAGCTTGGTGAGGCATGTCAAGGTGTTGTCAGGCATATTGTAACTAGGATTTTTTGTCCCATTGACTCAGTAAAGGCTTCTTTCTGGCAACTCGACTATGCAGCTAATTTTTGTTCAAGTATTGTCCTATTATGCTTCTTAAAAAAAACAACACCAACTTTTTCCAGAGCAGCCTGTATTTGTCCTGAGGTTACCTGTGGGTTGTTCTTTGTATCCTGAACAATTCTTCTGGCAGTTGTGGCTGCAATCTTTCTTGGTCTACCTGACCTTGGCTTGGTACCAATAGATTTCAGAACTTTAAACTTCTTAATAAGTGATTGAACAGTACTGACTGGCATATTCAGGCTTTGGATATCTTTTTATATCCTTTTCCATCTTTATAAAGTTCCATTACCTTGATAGGCAGAGTATGTCTCCTGAGGTTACCTGTGGGCTTTATTTGAATCTGGAACAATTCTTCTATCAGTTGTGGCTGCAATCTTTCTTGGTCTACCTGACCTTGGATTGGTATGAAGGGATCCCCAAATTTTTCAATTCTTAATCACTTGCCCCCCCCCCCCCTTCCTGACCAGGCCATTTTTTAGGTTACGGCACTGCGTTGCTTTAACTGACAATTGTGCAGTGACGCAACACTGCACCCAAATGAAATTTATCTTCTTTTTTTTCTCACAATTAGAGCTTTCTTTTGGTGGTATTTGATCACCTGTGCGTTTTTGTGCCATAAACAAAAAAAGACCGACAATTTTGTAAAGAAACCTTTTTTACTTTTTGCTATAAAACATATCCAATAAAAGAAATGTAAAAAAATCAAATTTCATCATAAATTTAGGCCAAAATGTATTCTGCTACATGTCTTTGCTAAAACAATCCCAATACGTGTAAATAAATTGGTTTACATGAAATTTATAGTGTCTACAAACAGCGGTATATATACTGTTATTTAAATTTTTTTATACTGGTAATGGTGGCGATCAGCAACTTATAGCAGGGCTGTGGGACACCAGCGAGCATTCTGACACTGGGGGGAAACTGTCTAACTGCCACTGACATCCCCACTGACACTAATATAGTGATCAGTGCTAATAAAAATTACTAGCACTGTACTAATGACACTGGGCAGGAAGGGGTTAGCATCTGGAGCGATCAAAGGCTTACCTGTGTGCTGTTTTACTGTGTTGTCTGTGTGTGCTGCACTGTGTATGCATGCTGCTTTGTATTGCTCTGATATTAAATGCAGAGCAATACAAAGCAGCATGCTGGGGCTGACAGGGGAGCGATCTGTATTGTGTACATACAAAGCTCTCCTCTGTCACTGTTCCTCGGCGATCACCAGGTGCCGGTGGGGAATCTCTGACTGAGACCCAGTGATCGACAGCTGAAGCCGCCAACGGCAGCATGGGTAGGGTGGCGCGTGACCTGAAATAAAAAATCACTTATATTCGTGACTTTGCGCAGCCTTGCCACCCTGTAGCAATACTTCTGTTATAGGGCGGTCAGGAAGCGGTTAATATGTGATTGAAAAATACTGACTGACATTTATAAATATCCATTACTTTGTTACGCAGGTCTTTTTGACAGTTCTTTTCTGTTCCCCATGGCTCAGTATCTAGCCTGCTGAGTGCATGAGAGCTAACAAACTCACTGACTATTTATACACAGCAGTTTAAAAAAAATCACAGATGTCAGAAATTAACCTTTAATTGCCATTTTAACCCATGTGTGTCACCTTGTCTGTCTATACCAAGGCTAAACATTCCAGGGTATGTAAACTTTTGATCAGGGCTATTTGGGTGACTTCTGTTATCATTATCATTTAAAAAGGAGCCAAACAACTATGTAATAATAAATGGCTTCATATGATCACTATCCTTAAATAAAAAACAGTTTTTTTAGCATGATCAGTCATATTTTCAATATAAATGCCAAAATTTCACGATTTCTGCCAGGGTATGGATACTTTTGAGCACACTTGTATATTTGCACCATTTTTACCTTTTCATTATTAAACAATACTTTTAAAAGTGTGTAGCGCTATTTTTACACTCTTTGCTGCTACTGGGGTATGATGGCACCACCTGTATAGTATTTAGAAGCAGTCTCTATAATCTGTGTGATCAGGACAAGATCTCTAACAAACGCTAGTGCCTCCACTCAATTGGGGCTTTTGGATAACAAGTGAAATCCCAACTGAGAAATGTATCATCCACATAGACAGTAATCCATACAGCATTGTATATGAAAGTCCATGTATTGAAGAAATAACATTCAGTGAACCATCCAACATAAAGTATCTTCCAAACAGGAACATTAAAGCATTAACAGTCTTTTTTGCATGTATCAGTGAGGGGAGGCTGCAACACTTACAGTCTGAGCTCTCTCTCTCTCAGGAAAATTCACACCCCTCTCTTTTCCACAAGTGATCTCTCTGATAACCTCATCCTCAGTGCCCAGAGAGCATAGCAGCCTTATTGAAAAAAGGCAAAACAAACGCTGCATAACAGAAGTATACACTGGAAAATGGGCAAAGAAATGATCACATCACTACATTCTCCCCTTGCTGAAAATCCTTCCAAGGATATACACATAAAACAACAACAAAACATAGCAAGTTAACATCGTTGTTGCCTCCTGCGGACCACTTCTCCAGAAGCAATCTATTACAGAGATTAGCTGCAAAGAAAACATGGTTAGTAACAAATAGGCATCATGCTAATCAGTCTAAAATGGGCTGTAATCATGTCCATCAGAACATGAGGTTGTACAATATAGTTCTGTACAGCATAGCAGGGTCTTCCCAAGGTGTCATAAATAAACATTGGCGGAGGTCTTCAAACATGATCTCCTCTCCTCAAGCCCTCAGGCATTAGTCCAGATAAATCTGGGACTGCACTAGTGGGAAAACTTGGTGCTCCAATCATGCCTGGAACTGTAGGCACAAAGGTTTGAGCTGTTGGTTCAAAAGCAGGAGTAGTTTGGTTCAGACTTCCCCTCTGAGGAAGGCCCCCATTAGTAATAGGTGAAGGAGCCTGTACAGGAGACTCTGGTGGAGGTGTAAACCAGTCATTGTCATCACACTGTTCTCCACTGTCTGCACAAGGCACATCATTTAGAATCTGTAGCAATATCAGGTTGTGCCTCCTCATCCGCAGTAGCAACTTGTGGTACTGGCAGCAAGTGATTCCTATGCCAGGCTTTGATCCGACCCTCAGGTCCTCAAATCTGGTAGACTGGAATTCTAGACAGTTTTTGTATAACTTCAAACAACTCATTTCTCCAGCGATCAGCTAACTTATGTTTGGCTGAGGGTCCCAAATTGCAAAGAAGCACTTTATCAGCAGGTTGTAAGTCTTTGTACCAAACTTTGGCATCAAAGCGTCTTTTATTGGCAGCATTTATTTTTGCAGCATTTTCCTCAGCCATTCGATAGGCTTCTTGTAAACTGTGTTTTAGTCGTGCCACATACTGGTAGTGATTTCTATGTTCCACTCCATCAGTAGACACATGCAACTGAATGCCAATATGCAGACGGGCTTCTCTGCCAAACATGAGAGAAACCAGTTGACTCATGTCTGGTACAATTATAGGCATGTACCATAGCTCCAACATGTTGACTCCAGGTTTGTTTAGCACCATTAGGGAGGGTACCCAACATATTCAACAAGGTATGATTGAAATGCTCGGGGAGAGCATCACCCTCTGGATGATAAGGTGTGGTTTGGCTCTTGTCGATGTTAAGCAATGTTAACAGCTCTTTAATTAGGTGACTTTCAAAGTCCCGTCCCTGGTCAAAGTGAAGTCGATTTGGCAGTCCATAATGGACAAAAAACTTCTCCCACAACACTTTGGCCACAGTTACTGCTTTTTGATCTTTGGTGGGATAGGCTTGAGCATATCGAGTGTAGTGATCAGTCACAATCAAAACATTTCCCACACCACTGCTGTCATTATCAATACACAAAAAGTCCATGCACACTAAATCCATTGGACCAGAACCTTTCAAGTGTTTCATAGGAGCAGCTTGAGTAGGCAGAGTTTTCCGTTGCAGACATCTCACACAACGGTGGCAATAGTCCACAACAGCTTCCCTCATTTGTGGCCAAAAGAAATGGTCTCGGATTAATCAATATGTTTTTTCAACTCCTAGATGCCCATGTTGGTCATGCAAACTTCTCAAAACAGATTTTATGTAGACTTGAGGGAGCACTAGCTGTCTCCTTTCAGGATGATCATGGAACAAATGTACCCTATACAAAAGTCCATCTATTTTTTTGAGTTCATCCCATTCCTTAAGATAGCAGGTACTCTGCTCAGGTAGAGTTTTTCTCATGTAATTAGGATCTTTTCGGAAAACAGACTCTCTAACATGTCTGATTACTGGATCCCTCATTTGTAGAAGAATCATATCTTTCTTTTGCAGCTGGATGGTGTCTGGTACCCCTAGAGCAGTGGGGCAGCAATACATATTTGGGATACACTCTTCACCAGCTCCCAATGAGTCAATAACGCAAGCAACCGTAGGGGCACCCACAGAGAGCCATGGCTCAGCCCTGCCAACTCCCTCTGCTGATTGGCTCACTGGCTGTGATTGGGAGCCAATGGTTTCCACTGCTTCCTCAGCCAATCAGAGGGAGCCAATGGCTTACACTGCTACCTCAGCCAATCAGGAGTGTGAGTCCCCAGAGAACCGAGGCTCTTGTGGACATCGCTGCATCAGAATGGGACTCAGGTAAGTGTTAGGTGCTGGGGGAGCTGCTACACACAGAAGGTTTTTACCTTCTTGCATAATGCATGAACCTTTAGAACCACTTTAAAGGTCCCTATATCTTGAAGAGAGCAATTACATGATAAGTTTTCTGTTTCATTTCAGTCTGTTGGTACCTAGATTGTGGTCCAGCAAGTTGGAAAATCTTTGTGCAAGGGGAGACTGAGAGTGTCATTGTTGTGTATCAGTGACAGCACGGTGTGAGGTTGACCTGTCATTTGTCACAAGTTGTGAAAAGGGCAGTGGTCTGACCCACTTTTGTCACAATTGTCATTGACCACCAATGCAGGAAGGCATATAATATTACTAGCACTGACTACTAATGAAGGAATATTTATTATAGTTCCCACTGACACCAATGCTAAGGGATATTATTTTATCTAGTTTCACCAATGCTGGGGGTTAGTTTTGGAGGCACTGACACCAATGCAGTGGGTTATTATTAGATCCACTGACATGAGAGCCAGGGGGTATTTTTGCATCCACTGACACTGATGATGGGACTTACTTTACTCCCACTTTCTCTGTAGTGTAGCCTCAGGACCTATTTAACCACTTCCCGATCACCCTAGAGCAGATACACTGCTACAGGACAGCACGGGTGTGCAAAATCATGATGGGGTGATTGCCAAGCATCTCCGACAGGGAGAAGAACTGCATGTAAACAATACAGTTCTCCTCCCTGTCAGCTCATGCACTCTGCTTTGGATGGCTGTGCACCATCCAAAGCAGTGTAATTACAGTGAAGCACACACACAGAGCTTACAGTAAAACAGCACACAGTTAACCCTTTGATCCCCCTCATGTTAACTCCTTCCTGCCCAGTGCCATTAGTACAGTGTCAGTGCTTTTTTTTTTAGCACGGATCACTGTATTGGTGTCACTGGGGATGTCAGTGACACCAAGTCAGTTCCCCCCAGTGCCAGAACGCCCGCCACAGTCTCACTATAAGTCACTGATCACTGCCATTACTAGTATTAGTATAAAAAAAAAATTCCAGTATCTATGCCGCCATTTGTAAACGCTATAACTTTCACGTAAACCAATTAAATTACACATATTGGGATTTTTTCGTAGCAAAGACATGCAGCAGAATACATTTTGGCCTAAATTTATGAGGAAATTAGATTTTTAAAAAATTTTTCTGGACATGTTTAATAGCAAAAAATCTAAAATATTGTTTTTTTTCTCAAAATCGTCGGTCCTTTTTTTTATTGCGCAAAAAATAAAAAACACACAGGTGATCAAATACCACCAAAAGAAAGCTCAATTTGTGGAAAAAAAAGGACAAAAATTTCATTTGGGTGCAACGTTGCATGACCGCAGAATTGTCAGTTAAAGTAACACAGCGCCGTAATGCTAAAAATGGCCTGGTCAGGAAGGAGGGTGAATCCACAGAAGGGCAAGAGGTTAATCTAAAACACAGCAAAACAAAAGGTGGAGGGTACTTTGTTTTCTCTCTCTTCAAGGTGTCCCTCTTAATTGTTTTCAAAATTTGGCATACTTGTGGCATACTTCCTGAAACCTGTGTCTCTCTCACTCCCTCATGTCTAATCTCCCTGAAATCTAGGTGGAATCGGATTAGTGGCATGTTCCAAGATCACAAGATTATGATCAAGGGAGACGGGCGCTTTGGTGCAGTACAGCAATCCCTGGATAAAATACACTAGTACTGAACAGGTAAGCCGTGTTTCCTATATACTGTAAATATCTGGGCTTTATTTTCAGTTTTGGATAGAGTGTACCTTTAACCACTTCCTGTCCAGGGCAATTTTCAGCTTTCAGTGCTATCACACTTTGAGAGACAATTGCGTGGTCATGCAATACTGTACCCATATGAATTTTTTACCATTTTTTTTGAGACAGATAAAGCTTTATTTTGGTGGTACTTATTCACCGCTGGGATTTTTATTTTTTTTTCTATGTAAATTAAAAAGTCCAAAATTTTGAAAAAAAGTGTTTTTCTTATAAAAGTTTGCAAATAAATAATATTTCATCATAAATCCTGGCCAAAATTTATTCTGTTATCTTTTTAGTAAAAAAAAAATAACCCAAATTAGTTTATAACCAAAAATTATAATTTTTAAACTTTTTTTTTACATTTTTATTTTATTTTTTTATATTATTATTTATGTTTTTTTTATTTTATACATACTGTCACCCTAGCAGTACAGTGTCACCATGGTGACACTGTACTACTTGTGGGGGGTGATGAAGATTTTTTTTTTACACTGATTGCTTTTACACCCATATAGGATGTACAGTAAAAGCAATCATTCTCTTTCTCTCTGTCTGCATTCTTGCAGCCATTGAGAACTACTGAGTGAGCTGTGATTGGTCACAGCTTGTCACATGGTACAAGGCTGTTGTGAATAGCCTTGTACCATGTGACCTCCATGACAGGGGCGGACTGACCATTTGGAAATTCGGGCACTGCCCGAGGGCCCGGGGTCAGTAGGGGGCCCCATGAGATGCCCCTGGTACCTTTTTCATAGGCTTTTTTGAGTTTGGGCAAGGACACAGGGACCCCATGATCCCCTATTGCCCGGGGGCCCCATGAGTTGTCAGTCCGCCCCTGCTCTGTGATCATTCACAGATTTCACACGTAGTAAGCAATGATGTAAGAAGTGACATCTTGCTTACTACTTTGCATGTGATCACTGATTGGCCAATCAGTGATCACATGATCGGGACCTCGTACAGAGGTCCCATACGACGATCGGTGTTTCACTGTGTCCGGAGGACACAGCAGGCACCGGATCGCGTGCACAAGCAGGGTGCGTGCACAAGCAGGGTGCAGGGAGGCCGTTTATAAACGGCCGCCCGACCCCGCAGTGCCATCGTCCGGCCGTTTATATACAACAGCTGGACGGGAGGTGGTCAAACATTGTCAACATACATTATTTATATAGGTGTCCAGCTGGCAGTCTGCATGTCATGTGTACCTTGGTCCTTTTTTGCAGTTTTTACTGCCCCCAGTTTCCTGTGCGAAAGAACCCTATGCAGGCCCAATGGCCCCCTGATGAAGCCACGTGACCCAGTGGGGTAATGCATAGGGGAGGGGCTCTGACGTCACGACACATAAAGGCAACTACACAGCAAGTATATTGAAGTGTGGCAAACAGATTGAGGATCCTGTATTTTTGCACAAAAAGCGATTTTAATATATATTTCATGTGAGTGCAGTACATTTGTTTAATAAATATTTTAAAAAGAAGATAAGGCACTATATTCAATTCTTTAATTACATGGCACTTATGCATATAGAGGGAAAAAATCAGAAGGGAGTGAAAAGAACCCCTAGTGGGAAGAGGGATAACTCCATCCATCCATCCGCCTCCAGGAAATAGGTCTCCAGGAAACAGCGAGACCCCCTGCTGGGAAAAGGGAAGCACTCCACTCGTCCATCCGGGAAACAGGGATACATTTATCTAATCATCTCTAAGTCCATTTAAAAGGGACACAAACTGTTTTGACCTTACCTAACAGTTTGGTCACTGGTGAAGGAGCACACAAGATAAAGATTGGTGGACTATATAATACCTATTTTTTACACTAGTGAAAGACACACCATAGTCAATAATTTAAAGGCAAGCATGCGGCATCAGTAGAATTGCAATATCATGCTGCTGAACTAATGCTGGACTCACTCACATTACTTTATTATATTCATTTATTTAATTCAATTTATATATATACAGTTGTGTTCAAAATAATAGCAGTCAGACATCCCTAACCTGATCAATCACTGTTTTTGGTTGAAATTATATTTCTACATGGCAAATAATTTACTAGCAGGTGTAGTAGAGTAATAGAAATCCAACAGACCCAACAGTCATGACATGCATGTTGCTGATTCTGTGTAATTGAGTCACTAATTGAAAGAGGCATGTTCAAAATAATAGCAGTGTGGAGTTCTATTAGTGAAGTCATTCATTCTTTGAAAAACAAGTGGCAATTATTGCCCTTATTTAAGGAAGGAAGGCAGCAAATGTTGTACATGCTGGTTACAGTGCATTTATCTCTGAAATTTTGAGGAAAATGGGTCGTTCCAGACATTGTTCAGAAGAACAGCGTACCTTGATTAAAAAGTTGATTGGAGAGGGGAAAACATATAAAGAAGTGCAGAAAATGATAGGCTGCTCAGCTAAAATGATCGCAAATGCTTTAAAATGGCAACCAAAACCTGAAAGACGTGGAAGAAAGTGAAACACTACCATTCGAATGGATAGAAGAATAGCCAAAATGGCAAGGACTCAGCCAACAATCAGCTCCAGGAAGATGAAAGAAGGTCTAAAGTTACCTGTGAGTACTGTTACAATTAGAAGACGCCTATGTGAAGCCAAGCTATCTGCAAGAAGCCCCCACAAAGTCCCACTGTTGAAAAAAATACATGTGCTGAAGAGGTTACAATTTGCCAAAGAGCACATTGACTGGCCTAAAGAGAAATGGCGCAACATTTTGTGGACTGATGAAACTAAGATTGTTCTTTTTGGGTCTAGTGGCCAGAGACAGTTTGTCAGACGACCCCCAAACACTGAATTTAAGCCACAGTACACTGTGAAGACAGTGAAGCATGGTTGCGCAAGCATCATGATATGGGGATGTTTCTCATACTACGGTGTTGGGCCTATTTATCACATATCAGGGATCATGGATCAGTTTGAATACATCAGAATACTTGAAGAGGTCATGCTGCCTTATGCTGAAGAGGAAATGCCCTTGAAATGGGTGTTCCAACAAGACAACGACCCCAAACACACCAGTAAATGTGCAACATCTTGGTTCCAGACCAACAAGATTGACGTTATGGAGTGGCCAGCCCAATCCCCGGATCTTAATCCAATAGAAAACTTGTGGGGTGACATCAAAAATACAGTTTCTGAGGCAAAACCAAGAAATAGAGAAGAACTGTGGAATGTAGTCCAATCATCCTGGGCTGGAATACCTGTTCACAGGTGCCAGAAGTTGGTTGACTCCATGCAACACAGATGTACAGCAGTTCTCAGAAACAGTGCTTATACAACTAAATATTCATTAAGTGATTCAAAGGAAAGCAAAATCTTCAAACATTTTTCAGTTTATATAGTGAATGTTTGAGTTTGTAAAGAAGAATACAAACACTGCTATTTTTTTGAACAGTCTAATATTCACTTTTCTTCATTTTATTTTAGAGGAACAACACAAATTTGATATATTTTTCTTCATGTTTTGATTTGGAATAGAATGTGTAGTGTTCCCAATGCATTTGTGTGTATGGAAATAAAAGCTATTAGTAGGATTTTGAGCTTTATTCACTTTTTTCAACACACTGCTATTATTTTGAACACAATTGTATATATATTTAATTGTGCATGTTTATTTTTCACATTTTAATTTTTATTAGTGGAGCGCAACACGCTTGCATTTTGTTTCATTTATAGTGACACACCTCTATGAGCATGTGTATAGTGTAGGCGACCCACTCATTTATTTAAATATTTTACACACCAGTTTATTTAATATTCTTTATTTCTGTACATATTTCACTCAGTTTTATTTAAAATTTTACCGATTTTTTAATTTTATATATTCACTTGATAAAAGAAAATATACATCTTTTATAAGATACACCATAGTAGCTCACAAGAATCACGTCTCATAATTAAAATTTTTGTTAATTGGAAATTGCTAAAAACAAAAAGCTGATTTAGATGAGGCCTCTACTCAACTTGCGCATACAACTGTGGCCCATGTACCCTTTTAACTTAGGTACCAATAATATGGAGCATGCACAACTGTTATAAAGTGAGAAATGGATTGCAATTAAACCAAAGTTCTGCTTCAAGAACCCTAACATGAAAAGGTTACAGATTCTGTCTAAAATGGGCAGAGCATGACTAATGCAGGATTTTGCAGCAATATTGATCTGCACACACTGTAAGAAGTGATGTCATTAGCAAAAGGTTACTAGGTGAAGAGTCATAATGATCATAATATTACAACTAGGTGAAAGGTGTTTCAGCTTTACATTCAAAGCATTTGAGAGTAATCAGTGCTTTAGACCTAATATACTGGTAATTCAACCCTTTATAACCATGCATACTGTATATTTCTCAAAAGCCTTTTCATTCTCTAAATAATTACTACTCCTGCGGCAAACAATGCAGTAGCTCTGCTGTCATCAAGTTTTTATATAAAAACAACTAAAATTTTATAAAACCCTGTGTATAGAATTTAGATCTATATAACATTCTGAGTTTGGTAACAAAGTAAACCTGGGTACACATGGGTCAAAAATTGTCCGCAAACAGTCAGTTCTTCAGGAACTGGCCAACTTTTGGCTGGTGTGTACAGCTGTCTATTGTACAGAATGCAGATACTATGTACAAGGTACAAGTAAATTAAAAAGAGCAGAGAATGATAATATACAGGTGAAACTCGAAAAATTAGAATATCGTGCAAAAGTTCATTTATTTCAGTAATGCAACTTAAAAGGTGAAACTAATATATGAGATAGACTCATTACATGCAAAGCGAGATAGTTCAAGCCGTGATTTGTCATAATTGTGATGATTATGGCTTACAGCTCATGAAAACCCCAAATCTACAATCTCAGAAAATTAGAATATTACATGCAATAATAAAACAAGGATTGTACATAGAACAATATCGGATCTCTGAAAAGTATAAGCATGCATATGTACTCAGTACTTGGTTTGGGCCTCTTTTGCAGCAATTACTGCTTCAATGAGGCGTGGCATGGAAGCTATCAGCCTGTGGCACTGCGGAGGTGTTATGGAAGACCAGGAAGCTTCAATAGCGCCCTTTAGCTCTTCTGCATTGTTCGGTCTCATGTCTCTCATCTTTCTCTTGGCAATGCCCCATAGATTCTCTATGAAGTTCAGGTCATGTGATTTTGCTAGCCAATCAAGCACAGTAATCCCACGGTCATTGAACCAGGTTTTGGTGCTTTTGGCAGTGTGGGCAGGTGCCAAGTCCTGCTGGAAAAGGAAGTCAGCATCCCCATAAAGCTCGTCTGTGGAAGTAAGCATGAAGTGCTCAAAAATCTTGGTTTGGGCCTCTTTTGCAGCAATTACTGCCTCAATGCGGCGTGGCATGGAAGCTATCAGCCTGTGGCACTGCTGAGGTGTTGTGGAAGACCAGGATGCTTCAATAGCGACCTTTAGCTCTTCTGCATTGTTCGGTCTTATTTAAGTGACCATTTTAGATGGCAACAAAATCAGACCTAAGAATAATTGTCCGATTTTAACTATGTTAGTGGGTCAATGGCACTGGCCAATTTTTGTGGTTCCTCCCCTTTCCTAATCTTTCTCTTGGAAATGCCCCATAGATTCTCTATGGGGTTCAGGTCAGACGAGTTTGCTGGCCAATCAAGCACAGTAATCCCACGGTCATTGAACCAGGTTTTGGTGCTTTTGGCAGTGTGGGCAGGTGCCAAGTCCTGCTGGAAAATGAAGTCAGCATCCCCATAAAGCTTGTCTGTGGAAGGAATCATGAAGTGTTCCAAAATCTCCTGGTAGACGGCTGAGTTGACCCTGGACTTAATGAAGCACAGTGGGCCAACACCAGCAGATGACATGGCTCCCCAAATCAACACAGACTGTGGAAACTTCACACTGGACTTCAAGCATCTTGCAGTGTGTGCCTCTCCATTCTTCCTCTATACTCTGGGTCCTTGGTTTCCAAATGACATGCAAAAGTTGATCTCATCAGAAAAGAGGACTTTGGACCACTGAGCAACAGACCAGGTCTGTTTTTCTTTAGCCCAGGTAAGACGCTTCTGATGTTGTTTGTTGTTCAGGAGCTGCTTGACAAGAGGAATACAACATTTGAAGCCCATGCCCTGGATCCGTCTGTGTGTGGTGGCTCTTGATGCACTGACTCCAGCCTCAGTCCACTCCTTGTGAAAGTCCCCAACACTTTTGAATGGCCTTTTCCTGACAATCCTCTCCAGGCTGTGGTCATCCCTGCTGCTTGTGCACTTTTTTCTTCCACACTTTTCCCTTCCACATAACTTTCTATTAATGTGCTTTGATACAGCACTTTGGGAACATCCAACTTCTTTGGCAATTACCTTTTGAGGCTTTCCCTCCTTATGGAGGGTGTCAATGATGGTTTTCTGCACAACTGTCAGGTCAGCAGTCTTTCCCATGATTGTGATTCCTACTGAACCAGACTGAGAGACCATTTAAAGGCTCAGGAACCCTTTGCATGTGTTATGGCTTAATTAGCTGATTAGTGTGGGACACTTTGAGCCAAGAATATTGCACCTTTTCACAATCTTCTAATTTTCTGAGATTGTGGATTTGGGGTTTTCATGAGCTGTAAGCCATAATCATCACAATTATGACAAATCACAGCTTGAACTATCTTGCTTTGCATGTAATGAGTCTATTTCATATATTAGTTTCACCTTTTAAGTTGCATTACTGAACTAAATGAACTTTTGCACGATATTCTAATTTTTCGAGTTTCACCTGTATATGGAATCTTTATCATTTTTTTTTTGTTTACAAACGATTTTATTGTACATAAGTAGACAGTAAAACAACAGCACAGTATGAAAGTGATATTGTCAACAAAAATATGGCACATTTGAACCGTACAATACATAAAAGTATATTAACATAAAAAAGAAGATAGAGGAAGAAAGAGAGTTATGAGTGCATGAGATACATAAATGATAAAACAGATTGAGTGATACAGCTATCAACAATATATGTCAGCCATTCTTTACCGTGGATGTTGTCAATCATGCAATAAATGTCTACAATCCTTCCATGACTCCCATTTTTTATCGTATAAGTGCATCTTATCCAGTAGTGTATAATGAATACGTTCCATAAGCATTACAGCGTCAATTCTGTGTAAAACAGAGTCCAAGGGTACAGCATTAGACCGCCAATGCAGGGCAATGGACCACAAAGTGGCAATACATAATGTATGTAGCAATCTCAGAGTGGCATCAGAGACCCCTGGGATATGAACCCCCAATAAACAGGTCTGTATAGACAACTGTATCGGGTTGCCCGATAGTGAGGTAGCCACCTCAGATATCTTACGCCAGATCAAAGATATGTTTGGGCAATCCCAAAACATATGGACCAAAGTACCTGTGCGGCCACAGCCCCGGAAACATAAAGGGGATGTTTGTGGGAACATTGTATGTAGTCTGGACGGAGTATAATACCATCTGGTTAAAACTTTAAGGGCCGTCTCACGAACCGAAAGAGATCTAGAGCTCTTGCATATATTATCCACCATGGAGTCCCAATCCTCATCCGAAAAAGTGATACCACAATCCTCCTCCCACCTCTGCCTGTACATAGGAGGAGCATGAAAAAGACAGATCAAAAATTGGTGATAAAGATCTGAAATAAGACCCCTACCTCTAGGAGAGTCACGGCTGACACGCTCAAAAAAAGAGATCGGAGAAGACGGGGTAAGGCCAAAGTGCGCATTAAAAAAGTGCCTAATCTGTCTATAACGAAGGTACTCACGAAGAGGAACATCAAATAGCACGCGCAGCATATCGAAGGTAATATAAGATTCTCCTCTTTGGAAATCAGACAATCTGATAAAGGATCGATCATACCACCAACGAAACATGTGAGGGGAAGAAAAGGCTACAACAAAAGTAGGATCACCAAAAAATGAAACACCTGGGGGAATATGAGAGACTAAACTCAGCTTAGCCTTGTATTTGGACCAAAGTGTCAGTGAGTGGGTCACTATAGAGTTATGAAAAGTAAGCGATCGGGGGGAGATTTTAGACCATAAAATTCCCGGTAAATAAAAAGGACATATCGACTGAGACTCAAACTTAATCCATGGGATTTGAGAGTTAATAGTAGCCCATTGTGATAATTGCGCAAAACGAGCCGAGAGGTAATATAGCCAAAAGTTGGGAAGACCAAGACCTCCCGTCCGTTGTGAGCGATATAAAATGGATGAGGCAAAACGTGGATGCTTATTTCCCCAAATAAAATTGTTAATAATCCGCTGAAAATGATCCAAAAACGTTTTTGAAACTGGAACTGGAAGTGCTCTAAAAAGATAAAGCAGTTTGGGCAAGATATTCATTTTAACCGCCGTGACTCTACCCAGAAAGGAGATATGATAACCATGCCAAATCTTCAGTAGAGTAGAGAGACGTGACACACATGGTGGATAATTAGCCACAAACACATCAGAGTATCTGGGAGCAAGATTAATCCCCAAATAGGATATCCTGTCCTTGACCCAGCAAAATGGAAAAGAACTACGGAGAGATGCACTTAGGGAGTCAGGAACATTAACAGGCATAATTACCGATTTGGTAAAATTAACAGTGAGGCCTGACACTTTAGCAAAATCATTCAATACGACACACAAATCGGGCAAAGAAGTCAACGGGTTAGTAATAAAAAGCATAACATCATCAGCATACATGCTCAGCTTAAAGTGTGAAACTAATAACGAATAGCCAGAAATATCCGAATGTGATTTGATCGCCAATGCCAAAGGTTCCAAAACCAGCGCAAACAAAAGGGGCGAAAGAGGACAACCCTGACGGGTACCTCTACCCAATGTAAAAAAGTCAGAGTTACAGCCAGGAAGCCTTATTCTTGTTTTAGGAGAGTCGTATAGGGCATGTATGCCTGCCAAAAACCCAGCACTGAAGCCCATTTTCTGTAGCAAAGAGAACAAGTAGGGCCAAAGGACACTGTCAAAGGCCTTGTTTATGTCTAAACTCATCAACAGAACCTCTTTGGAATGTAAATTGGCATCTTGGATAACGTTTAGAGTGAGACGAATGTTATCAGTAATAAATCTGTCGGGAATAAAACCCGACTGGTCTGGAGATACCAAAGAGGAGATAATAGGAGCCAACCTGTTCACCAAAATGCGGCTAAATATCTTCAGATCGTTATTCATTACTGAGATTGGTCTATAGTTTTGCGGCAAACAGTGGTCTTTCTGTGGCTTGGGTATTAGAGACATGTTAGCTAACAACATCTCCTCGGGGAATTTACCCCCCTGTAAAACATCATTAAATAGTGTTATCAAGTATGGAGCCAATGTAGAGGCAAAATGTTTATAATAGCCAGCAGTAAATCCATCAGGACCCGGTGCAGTAGAGCGTTTCAGCGTTCCTATTGCACATGTTATTTCCTCTAAAGTACAGGGGGCATTAAGAGAGGCAATCTGAGAAGGTGTGAGAGCAGGAAGGGGTATAGAATCTAGCCATGAATCTGATAGAGAAACAGAATCCGACTGTGGAGAAGCCAGTAGTTTAGAATAAACATTTTCAAAAATACCCAAAACTTCCTGAGGTAATGATGAGATAGCACCTGAATTAGTACGCAATTTATACACATGTGGGGGGCGCAAAGAATGGTTCAATTTTCTAGCAAACATGGTAGATGCTGAGTTGCTATGTAATAGGAACGAGGCCTTCGACCAGCGGAGGGCCTTTTCAGTTTTTTGGGAAAGTAGGGCATTCAGTTCCAAGCGTTTTTGGGACAACAGCTGTTTATTAAGTAGAGATGGATCAGCTACATGGCTTCTATAGTGTGCTTCTAATTCTCGGGTTAAAAGTAGTATCTGCTGCCAACGTTTTTTATTTCTGGCCGAAGCCATAGAGATAAGTCGGCCCCGCAGGACCGCCTTGTGGGCTACCCAGAGTGTGGCTGGGGAAATATCAGGGGTTGAATTAGATTGAAAGTATTCCTTAAGAGATGTAACCACCTCCTGCCGAGAGTCAGTATCAGTTAGCATAGAATCATTAAGTCTCCATGAAAAGGGAGTAGGTGCCAATCCCACAAACGTGATAGATAAGGCCATAATACTGTGATCCGACCAGGTGCTCAAATGAATACTAGCTATCCTAGAATTAGCTAGCAAAATAGGGGTACAAAAGATATAGTCTAGTCTAGCATAAGAGTCATGTGGGTGGGAATAAAATGTGTAATCCCTGGCTCCCGTGTTGTGCGCCCTCCAAGCATCCACCAACTGGAGGGCATCTAGTTTCTTAGTAAGGGATTTTGGGAAAGCTTGGGAAATGTGCGAGGCGGAGCTACGGTCCAAAAGAGGATTTGCCACCAGATTAAAATCACCACCCACCAATAGATGGGGGGACAAAAATTTATCCAGAGCACCAAAAAATTTAGAAAAAAAGGTAGCCTGTGCCGAATTTGGTGCATAGACATTAGCGATTGTAAGTTCTCGACCTGAAAGGGTGCCCTTAAGAATAATAAACCTACTGTCTGGATCACGATACACTTGTTGAACCTCAAAAGGAAATGAGTTATGTAGAAAAATGGCCACTCCCCTACTCTTGGAGGAATGTAGGGTATAATACCCCGGCCTATAGGATCTATGAAAAAAGGTCGGGTGTTTTGCGGCTGCAAAATGTGTTTCCTGTAATAAGATGATTTTTGCTCCTAATCTTTTATATTGAAGAAAGGCTGTTTTGCGCTTATTTGGCGAATTGAAACCCTGGACATTATGTGAAATACATTGCATTACCATAATAAACAGAGCTTGCCACTATCATCATAAAAGTACACATTACAAGGATATCCCCTGAAGTTATTTGACTAGACATAGAAACCCGCAAGTCTGCACCAGACAGACATACAGGTGGCAGAACCAGCCTAGGGGACCTCCAGACCCCAACATAGGGGTCGTGACGTCCACAGACCGACATAATACCATCCACATGCACTAAAGTTTTAAGAAAAGAAAAAGCAAAACACAATGGAGAAGAAGCTTTAACATCTTCTATATTTGAAAGGGTAACTGAAGAACGTGGATCAGGCAGAAAAGTCGTCATACCTGATAAAACAAAAAGTTCAAACATTAAGGGGCCACATGGGCCCAAACCCTGTCTCCTTAGAACATGGAAAACAGAGCTGCCACCCCGCAATCGGGCGGCGACACCTCCGGCCATGTCAGGAGGCAGGGTGGGGTAACGTGTCAAAGAGTAGTACAACCATGAATTAATGGGCGCAATTAGGAGGGTCCAATGACCCTTGTTATACCTTAACCCGTACAGTTATCAATGTAAGGCATACAAAATATTCAGTATTGCAAAAATAGCACAGCAACAACCACAGAAATACACAACCTGACAATGTAAAAAATAGAGAGCAAAATCCCTGTGTCCCAAATCTTAGTAAAGTCATAAAAAAACAATAGACCAAACCAAAGACTATCAAGACAATGAGTATTAGGCAAGTGAGAGTGGACACGTCAACCCGGTTCTTGTCTGACTCTCCTTCTATCCCTCCGTGGGGAAGGGGTATGCCAAATGGGAGAAATACGAGGGGTGGAGGGTGGATGTTGAGGTGATGGGGCATCCGCCAAGCCCAATTTGGCCAAGATTGCTCTACCTTCGGGAGGGGATGTAGCTATATATGTGCTCCCATTGTGTGGAACTATCAGCTTAAAAGGGAAGCCCCACTTGTAGCGGATACGAGCTGAGAACAGGGCAGCTGTAACTTCTTTCATCTTTCTACGTTTCTCCAACGTGGCCGGGGAAACATCAGGATAGATTTGTAAAACCGAGCCCTCAAAGGAGATTGTTGGAGCATTGCGAGCAGCTCTGAGGATTTCTTCCTTGGTCAGAAAATCCTTCATGCACAAGACAATATCCCTAGGCGGCTTGTCAGCAGGAGGTTTAGGGCGTAGGGCTCTGTGGATGCGGTCACAAGCAAAAGATCCAGGGTCACGATCTGGGAGGAGTGACTTGAACAATTTGGTTATAATTAATGAAAGATCTGACATAGACTCCGGGATTCCCCTGATTCGCAGATTATTCCTGCGATTGCGATTGTCAAGATCCTCGACCTGCGCCTGCAGTTGTGAAAAGGCCGTTTGTAAATGATCATGCTCTCTGGAAAGTTCACCATAGGCCAGGCTAAGTTCATCGTGTTTGGTTTCCAAGCGGTCTGTCCTAGAGCCCAGCGTGGCTATTTCCTGAGAGAGAACATTAGTGCTTTTATGCAATTCTGATTGAAATTTGGCAGCTAGTTTGGCGTACATAGATTCCAAGCAGGACTCCAAGTCCCCTTTTGTGAGATGCTGTGTATTTTCGCTGACTAAGGCCAATAAGGGAGCGGTGGTATCCCGTGCGGGATCGGACAGGGATGCTTGCTCTGTATTGACTGGAGACATGCCGCAAATCTCGTGAGCCTTAAGTAGGTATGTTGTGAGGGACTTCTGAGCTTGTCCCTTTTTTTTCTTGGTGGACGGCATACAAAGAATCTCCCGGGGGTGATCAACTGAAAATTGGAAAGTGAGTGAAGATTATAACCCCAGGGGACCTATAGCGCCCAAAATAGGTTCAGGGTTGTAGTTACATGGATGCTGTCAGATCCATATGCGATAACATTATATTGTAAAAATATTCAGCAAGCCTTGAGAGGGTAGATAGAACATAAGTTGCAGCAATCCTGCAAAAAATTCACGTTGGAGCAAGATGATGGCACTGGATCCCAACTCAGGACATGAGAGGGACGGATGGGAAGCAGGAAGCAGAGGACCTCCAATTCTGAGCACAGGGCCCCGCAGGGAGACACCCTCTGGGGCAGTATTAAGGCCCCAGTAGGCCTCTGAGCACAGTAAGGGCCACAGTCACAGAGGATGGTGGATTCTGGGGCTATTAATATGTGGCCCACTCCCCAAAGCATTGTGGGGAGATCATAGTGACAGGATGCCGCCTGTACCCCCCACTCACTGTGTCCAGGTGAAAGGAGGCCTCTGGCAGAAGGTGTAGGCCGCCTCTGTCGCCGCCGCCGCGGGGAGCAGCAATACACAGCGGCGTCCCTCTCCCAGCCTCTGTGATACAGAGGACGCTGCAGACGTCCTCGGATGATCCCCCACAGCCCGGATGGCAGCGGGTGTGGATGGAAGACGCCGGAGCCCCGGCCCGCGCGGCCGCACTAGGCCGCGGATGTCCGCCGCCACGAGGGGCGGAAATGTCGCCCGGATTCCACCTCCCAGGTATCCGGAATGACACCAGGGCCCTCCTCTGCTCCACTGTGATCCGCTGCTGCACGGATGGCAGCGGATTCCGAAAATCGGCGCCGGAGCTCCGGATTATGCGGCCGCTCCGGTCGCCATCTTGGACACGCCCCCCATCTTTATCATTTTTTGAGACAAATAGAGCTTTCTTTTGGTGGTATTTAACCACCACTGTGTTTTTTTTTTGTTATATAAATTTTAAAAAAAACTTTCGTCTAGGATTCTTGATTCATGCACTGCCCTTTTGACCGATCCTGCATGTATTACATCCCACTATATATGACTATTGTCGCCCATACAAAACTATATGAATTATTCTATCCATAACTATCCACTTTAACATTCCCTTACCTTCCTACCCATTCCCCTTACACATTTTGAAAAAAACTAATTTTTTTTGCTTAGTTTTTGTTATAAAATGTTGCAAACAAATAATCTTTCTTCATAAATTAAGGTCAAAATGTATTCTGCTATGTTTTTGGTTATGGCAGTGATCAGGACATTGCTTTGCTTTGCATGTAATGAGTCTATCTCATATATTAGTTTCACCTTTTACATTACTGGAATAAATGAACTTTTATTCTAATTTTTTCGAGTTTCACCTGTATACAGTCCATGGAGGAATGGAAGAAAGCCAGACAAAAATCCAGCAGCTCCTGATGGGCAGATCTGGGATTGATCCCTCAGTGGAGCAGCTTGACAAAGTGTCTGGAGACCCAAAAAATGCATAGCAGCCCACCCTCTCCTGTGTTAGGTTGTCCTTTCCTCCTATCAGCGATGCAAGTCCATGGCCTTGGACACTGCTGGCCATTTACCTCTTTGGCAGGTCCCTGTCTTGTCTTCAGCTACTGCCAATCCAGCCATCATGACTGCTGCCTCTGCTGCCATCACCACTTACTGCAAGTGTGCCTTGAATAAAGTGTTGTTTTTATTACATACTAATCCTAGTGCCCTGCTGCTGTTTTTTTACATGTCTGTTCTACAGACATGTAATCATTATGACATTATGATCGGCTTGTGTCGAATGGACATGCTGGAAAACCAGAATCTGTCCCACATCCTATCAGCACTGGCATTGCTTCTGTTAGTACGGTGATCTGTCTGGTTTTTGTTGTTCAGCCCGCTGGGTTGAACAGAAAAAAACTTATAGCATGTACCCAGGCTTAAGATGCAGACAGCAAGATGTAAGCCAGATCTTATGATTAGCACGTAAGCTGTCTCCTTAACATTCTCATATGGTTCTTCCTAAAATTAGACTGACCACCAGTGCTCTATCACAAGATCCTCCAAGAGTTTCATTCCTTTATACTGATCTTTACCGTTCACCTCAAGGGGACATCTCCTCATCTGTAAACAGTTTCCTGAGTTCTGTGACTCTTCCTTCTCTTCAGGAGGCCCATAGAGAATTAATGGATCAGCCTATCACTTGCAAGGAGATTCAGAATGCCTTAAAAACCTTAGCTCCACATAAATCCACAGGACCGGATGGCCTTCCTCATGCTTATTATAAAGCTTTTCCTGACCTTCTGATTCCACATATGGCCGAATATTTTAATTATTTCCGAGATGGGGGAGTGGTGCCTTCTGACGAAAATAAAGCGTTCATTAGTGTCATTCCTAAGCCCAATAAAGATACTACTTCCGTCTCTAATTATCATCCTATCGCCTTGATTAATTGCGATCTTATGATTCTCACTTAAGTTTTGGCTTTATGCCTTAATACATTTTTAGCTCATTATATTCATGATGATCAATCAGGATTTATTAGCGGTAGTCAAACACTTGATCAAATTCGCTGAACTTTGGCACTACTGTCAGCTGTACAATCTGTTTGGGAAAATTCCTTTCCGAGAGAAGTCCTGCTGTTGTCCTTAGATCTCCATAAAGCTTTAGACCGTCGGTCTTGGGACTATTTATGTCAGATGTTAGGTTCATTTGCGTTTGGCTCCTCCTTTTTGACTCTATTGAGGGCTCTATATTGTAACCCCTCAGCCCAGGTTTCTATTCATGGATATAAATTGGATCCTCTGCCTATTGGGAGAGGTACTAGACAGGGTTTCCCCCTTTCCCCTTTACTTTATGTATTAGCAATGGAGCCACTTGCTATAGCTATTCCTTCTGACCCTGTTATCTCTGGTATCTATTGTGGCCAACGAGATCATAAATGTGCCTTATTTGCTGATGATGTCCTTATGTATGTGTCTGCTCCTCGAGTGTCTTTACTTAGTCTGCTCAGTTTACTTCACCGATTTTCTATGGCCTCGGGTCTTACTCTGAATTCCTCTAAAACAACTGCTTTAAATATTTCTTTAAATATTTCTTTACCACCACCAGAGGTGCAATATCTTCGGGACAACTTCAATTTTCAGTGGGCCTCTGGCTTTCTCCCCTGTTTGGGGTTCCATCTCATGAGCTCTATTTCGATGCTATATCGTGCTAACTATCCCCCTGTTTTTAAACAACTCAAGGCTGATTTTCATAATTGGGCAGATCTCCCTTTATCCTGGTTTGGTAGAATCAATTCCGTTGAAATGACATTTCTGCCAAGACTGCTATATTATTTTCGGACTTTGCCGATTGCAGTCCCCAGACGGGAAATCTTACGCTTACAATCTGATGTCTCTAGATTTATATGGGGAGGCAAAGGTCCTCAGGTCAATAATTCTACTTTATATTCTCAGAAAAAGCATGGCGGTTTGGAACTTCCTAATCTTATGACTTATTTTCATGTGGCTTAGATAGCGCAGCTCTCCTACACTACAGCCAGGGGCTATGTACCTCAATGGGTTGGCATTGAGGCCCTATCTTGTCGTCCGTATGCTTTTGGCTTCCTTATGTGGCTTCCCAGTCGGTTGTGTACTTCCATCCTCCGCCCTACAAACCCCTCTGGCCCCAGTCTTTTGTAACCCTGAATTCACACCTGGTTTAACACCATCTGTTTTTCAATGGTGGATCAATAAGGGCTTTTTGCGTATCGGGGATTATTTGGATGGACTTCGTCCATATGATTTCCAATAGTTTCAAACAAAATGCCAACTGCCTTCTGTTTCGCTATAATCAAATCATGTCTTTTATCACTAGCAAGTTAAATTACTGACAGAACCCTGTACACTCACCCCTCTCGAGGTCTCCAGTGGGGCTACGGGGGGCGGTGAAAGGTTGTCTATCTAATATATATGCTTCCCTTGTTGATCCAAATATTAAGCTCTCTTATATGGTGCATTGGGAAAGGGATTTAAATATTTCTCTGGAGTTAGACACTTATATAGCTATGCCTTATCTAAAATCTCAATTAACACTACGCTCATTGAATCTAACTACAAAACGCTTCTCAGGTGGTATTTGGTCCCTACACGTCTTGCTAAAATGTACCCTTCCATGTCACCCATTTGTTTTTGACATTGTGGACAGGAGGGTACTATGCTCCACATATAGTGGAAATGCCCTGTGGTGACTAGGTTTTGGATCCTTTTATTTAATTTCCTTTTCCCGGTAATGGGGGTTAAAATTCGTAGATCCCCTGAAATAGCTCTATTTCATTTTGCCCACTGATATTCCCAAGAAATCGGTTAAATTGATTCTTTATATCCTGTTGGCGGCGACAGTTAAAAAAGCCAAACACTGGAAACAGTCAGCAATATTTCTGGACTCAGTCAAACAGAAACTTAATTGGATTATGATTAATGATAAACTTACTAGTATACTTAATAACAATACTTCTAAATTTGAGAGCACTTGGGACCCATGGATTTGG
Source organism: Staurois parvus (assembly GCF_062004578.1). Lineage (NCBI taxonomy): Eukaryota > Metazoa > Chordata > Amphibia > Anura > Ranidae > Staurois > Staurois parvus. The sequence continues at coordinate 1,731,054 of NW_028318614.1, read as the reverse complement.
TATATTTCTGTTATTTAACAGACTTTTGGCTGGCCCTTATTTCTTTTCAGGGTTCTATTCTTTACTTTTCTTCCTCAGTTCTTTCCTCACTTTTCGTTCTCTCTACACTTGTCTACTATGTTAATGATATTATTTGTACCACTCTGTTTATGGTGCAATTTGCTCATAATCGATCAAAATCTGAATGTGCCACCAGTGTATTCCTCTCATTACGCATTATTGGTTGATTTTGCTGTTTTATTGCTACACATTGTACTTGAATATACTGCTTCATTGCTTGATTCTCTACAACTCATCATGTTGGTGGGTTGTGTTTTCTGTCTTTTTGTATAATGTTTCTAAAAATCCTTAATAAACATATTGAAATATAAAACTAACAGAGCATGACTAGTGCAGGATGTTGCAGCAATATTGATCTGCACACGCTGTAAGAAGTGATGTCATTAGCAAAAGGTTACTAGGTGAAGAGTCATAATGATCATAATATTACAACTAGGTGAAAGGTGTTTCAGCTTCACATTCAAATCATTTGAGAGTAATTAGTGCTTTAGACCTAATATACTGGTAAGTCAACCCTTTAAAACCATGCATACTGTATATTTCTCAACAGCCTTTTCATTCTCCCAATAATTACTACTCCTGTGGCAAACAATGCAGTAGCCTTGCTGTTATCATGTTTTTATATAAAATCAACTACAATTTTATAAAACCCTGTGTACAGAATTTAGATCTATATAACATTCTGAGTTTGGTAACAAAGTAAATCTGGGCACACATGGGCCAAAAATCATCCGAAAACAATCACTTCTTCAGGAACTGGCCAACTTTTGGCCTGTGTGTACAGCTGTCTATTCTACAGAATTCAGATACTATGCTCAAGGTGCAAGCAAATTCAAATACCAGAGAATGATAATATATACAGTCTATGGAGGAATGAAAGAAAGCCAGACAATCGTGGTAGACACAAATCCAGCAGCTCCTGATAGGCAGATCTGGGACTAATCCCTCAGTGGAGCAGCTTGACAAAGTGGCTGGAGACCCAAAAAATGTATAGCAGCCCACCCTCTCCTGTGTTAGGTTATCCTTTCCTGCTATCAGCGATGCAAGTCCATGGCCTTGGACACAGCTGGCCATTTACCTCTTTGGCAGGTCCTTGTCTTGTCTTCAGCTACTGCCAATCCAGCCATCATGACTGCTGCCTCTGCTACCATCACCACTTACTGCCTCTGAAGATGGAGCTTAGCTTTATCAAATGCAAGTATGCCCAGGCTTAAGATGCAGACAGTAAAATGAAAACCAGATCTTATGATTATCAGTTGTGTTCATTATTTTCCTTGTTTGTCATTCACTTCATACTTATATAACTTATTTTGCTTAACGTGAATACCTCAATCATTTAATTCTTATCGGTCAGCAGACTGTGTTAGGAATGACTGGTAAGCATTATAAATGTAGCATTGTTTGGGGACACAAGGTTTCCCAGGGCTGGTTTTAGACCATTAAATCAACCCTAATGGGAACCTGAGAAAATATTAAATATAAAACTGGCTCCATGTGCCCATATGTGCATTGAGTGGTAAAGGTATCTCAACAGATCTATGGGACCTAAAGCAAATGCAAAACGTGAAGGCTAAAGTTTGTGCAGTCAGTTGGCAGGCAAGGAATGGGGTTGTGCCCTGGCCTTGTCATACTGTTTTCCCAATATAGGTGGCAAATTTAACAAGGTAAAATTTGGGTATGTTTTTAAAGCACCCAAAGGTTGTTGAACACAGTCATGTCAACTCACTCCAAAATGCAACTTTTACAAATCTCCCTTGGTTCCAGAGAACCAACACTCTTTCCAATGACCATGAACTATCTTGCTTTGCATGTATTGAGTCTCATATATTAGTTTCACCTTTTAAGTTGCATTACTGAAATAAATGAACTTTTGCATGATATTCTAAATTTTCGAGTTTCACCTGTATACTATTATGTGTACATTCTCAATGCGTGTACAATATTCCCAACGTACATGTTCTAGAAGTTGGCTGTGAATGTAAATGGGTGCTACAGTGACTAACTGGCTGGAAACCAAAGGCATTCAAGGCAAGAAGTATATCACCAGCACAGCAAGAATCTCCAGAGTGGGTCCAAAGCTTTATTCATTGATCACATCATGATAACAATAGAGAATTTTCAGAGCTATGCAGGATTCTTGGTGGCTGGTGACATATTTCTGTCAGATGCCGGATGAAGGGATCTTGCATGGCTCCAAATCATCCCTATACTTACCATGATGCGTTTGCTGAATAAAACATTGGCCCACTCTGGAGATTCTTTGTGTGCCGGTGACATAATTCTTGTCATGATCAGTGCATACTATCACTTCTCTTGCATCTTGAAATTGATTCTTGCCATCTGTTCTTATTTGCTAAGTGCACTGCAGGAATTCCAGTGTCTGCTCATGTCTTTTTTACTGAATGCATTTATAATTCACCATTTTATTTGTCACTTGAAAGCATGACCTTTAAACTGTTAAGCCATATGTAGTTTTTGCAGCAGCGGGTGCCTCTTTTTTTCTCCTTATTGCCCTATAAACCATTCTCCCAGGTTGACAGCTATGCAAGCAGGCTTCAACATTCCAATGCAGGCATAGGGTAATGCACCATGCACCCAATACACTCAGCACACCCAATCATGAAACCATGGATCACCTGATTGTCACATGACAGTCTACCACTCCTTCCTCTTTGCCTGAGGTTTTGCTGATGAATCTGTTGGCAGGCGTTGACACACCGCACATTCTGGCCCCAGAAGCTGCCACACTGTAGAATTACTGGGCTTAGAGAAGATCTTTAACCAAAATTGAGATATTCAGGGGAGAACTAAGGCTCTATCAGACAGGGAGGGCCCTTGATAACTTCCAGGTTTTGCCATCCCTATGAGTTTTGTGGAATGCCAAGGAAATTTTAACATGCAGTTGCCAGAACAGTAATCCTTGAAGTTTATTTACAAAAGAAGTAGAACATGTGCGCTTTGCAAAGTGAATTTTGAGGTGAAACAAAGTAAACATTCAACTTGACAAGGATCCCCCAATCTTGTTCTAGGAATTGAAAAAAACAGGAATTTTGCATGTTATAGTATGATTGGATAATGGAAGTCAGCACAATTTTACCTAATTCACTAAGCCAAGTCAATTTTCTCTTTGCAAAGGGCATTTTCTCTTAGCTTATGAAATGAGGTAAAGTTGTGCAGATTTCAATCATCCATTCATGTAGGCAGAAATGCATTCTTTTAATTTTTCCTTGCACATGATTGATTCTTTGCAAAGCGCATTTTCACCTTTTTCACTTCATTCACAAAGACATATTTAGTAAATCAGTCTCAATTCACAAAGCTAACACGTGAGGATAAGTATACATATTTTCACAGTATTAGTCACATGGATGAATTAGAGAGCCTTATCCTTGTGTTTAAGCTTTTTGAATCAAACCTATTGTTTGCTGATACTTTCCTTCAATTGGTACACTGATTTTATTGGCACCATCTTAAAGCGGAGTTCCAGCCATTCTTGTGTTTATTAGAAGTTAGCAGCTACAAAAACTGTAGCTGCTGACTTTTAATAAACACACCCACCTGTCCCAGGGTCCAGTGATGTGCTCACCCGCGCCGTCCCTTCTCTTCTTCTCTTGCATGGTGCTGGCATCTCAACTGTGGGTACCAGGCTGTGACAGCTGGGTGCCCACTGCACATGTGCGAGTCACGCTGTGCTTCCTGATTGGTCCGGCAGTCTTCTGAGACCTGTGAAGGTTCCCAGGAGAGTGTGGGAGGAAGGAACGGGCCGAAAGTCTGGCTCACTTCGCCATGGTAAACTGAGCTGGAAGTGGGAGCAGGTACCTGTCAAAACTAGGTACCCGCTCCCTCCTCCCCCCAAAAGGTGCCACGTATGGCAGTGGAAGAGGGGAGAAGGCAAACAAGCGGAGTTTCCACTTTTGAGTGGAACTCTGCACTAAAGTGGTTGTAAAGGCTCAAGGTTTTTTACCTTCATACATTCTATGCATGAAGGAAAAAAAACATTCTGAGTGCAATAGTGGCCCCAACCCCCTCAATACTTACCTGAGCCCCATCACAATCCATCAATGTGCAGAACATCATTTGAGTGCCCCGGGTCTCTGCCTCCTCATTGGCTGAGACAGCAAGCGGGAGCCATTAGCTCCTGCTGCTGTCAATCACAGCCAGTCAGCCAATAAGGAGAGAGGGGTGGGGGCGGGGCCAAGCTGCAGCTCCATGTGTAAATGGACACATGGAGCAGCGACTTGGGAACACGCCTGCTCAGGTGCCCCTACAGCAAGCTGCTTGCTATGGGGGCACTCGACAGAAAGGAGGAGTCAGGAGAGCCGACAGGGGACCCAAGAAGAGGAGGATACAGGCTGCACTGTGCAAAACCACTGCACACAGTAGGTAAGTATAACATGTTTTGGTATTTTACACAAAAAAAAATTACCCTTTAGTATTGCTTTAAAGAGGAGCTTCAGCCAGGTTTTCAAAAAAATTTAAAGTCAGCAGCTACAAAAAGACTTTTAATAAACAGACCCTCATCTCTCCAGAGATCCAGCATTGTCCTCACCAATGCCAGTTATTTGCTGGTCTTCGGGTCCCTGCCTCCAGCATGTTAACTGTGGGAAGTCGGCTCTGACTCCTTGTGGCTTCATAGCTGACTCCCACTGTACATGCGCAAGCTTTGCTACACCTTGTGAATGGTCAGGCAGCTGCTTGGGACCTATGATGTGTCCCAGAAGGTTGCAGGTGAGGGGGTGGGATGAATTTTCGCTCAGATCGCCTAGGTGATCCAAGCGGAAGTGGGAGTGGGTTCCTGCCAAAACCCACTTCCCCCCTCCCCATAAAAATCTAAATATGGCAGAGGAGGGGGTAGGAGGAGAAAGAGCAGAACATCTCCTTTTGAGTGAAATTCCACTTTAATTCCAAAAAATATTGGGAATGTTTATCTTCCTGAGACAGTAACCTTTCAATCATTTTTGTTTTTTTGTAGGGATAACAACAATTATGTCCACGCAGGGGCTAAAACATTTGACAGGAAATTGAATAATAGTGTAAGGTTTATATGGAAGCACATTTACAGCGCTTTAATCCCCACTTCATCTGAAGGTCTCTTGAGGGTCAAAAGGCATCAGTTAGCAATGTGAACCTTTATACATGCCCATGGATCTAATTAAAGCAGGGAAAGCAGGGAGAGGGCATGTGAGAAGGAGGTATTCTGAATGCTATTGAGAAAGGAGAATCCTTGAAAATAACAAGATTTTGGAAGGGTGGGGGTCAGGAAACCTGCATAAGGGTAGGGGGATGAGATAAAAAAGAGAGGGGATTCAGGAAGGGTTGCATGGGGATAAGGATCAAACCTAATGGGTAGGCTACAAGTAATGAAGGCTGGATGGGTGCAAAGATGGAAAAGGGTAGGTAAGCCATGGCTGGCACATTTTTAGGAATTTACTTTGTGAATCAGTTAGGATACTTCACTCACAATCACTTGTGTAGCAGCCAAAAATAGGTTTGTAGCCAATTTCTCTTGATTCATGAAAATGCCTGGGGCGATCTTTGCATCCTTGGGAAAACAATGTAAAATAAGGTTTGGAGGATACCAAACATCCTGGACCAAAATGAGGTAAACATTGGGCAGGACCACCAGGTGTGTAGCACATTTTTCTGTAGCCCACAGCCTCTAAAACGTTTATCACTGTATGTCGGGATGGTATAAGCTATTTGTCCTGGTACCAAATACCACCTTGTATGCCATTTTCAAATTAGATATATAATGGAACATTTTGTTATTCTAGACAAGGTTTTGAACCAGTCCATCAGATCCAGAGGATTAGTGAAAAAGATAAAAACATATGCCACTTCAGTTTTCACATCCCTACGCCCCTTATGGACCAAAATAATTTTTAACATTTCTGTTATTAGCTTGTTTACTTTGCCTTTACTTGAGATATACAGTATTTTGAAATATAGATATAACAAAGCTTAAAAAACCCTCACTTTTTCTATTTTGTCATGTGTTAATTTTAGAGAAAAAAATGCTACTGTAGACAAAAATAAGTATTTGCTCCCCTATCATTCAGCAGGATTTCTGGCTACCAGGTATCTTTCATACAAGTAACAAGCTGAGATTAGAAGCAGCCTCTTAAAGGGACACCTATCCACAGGAGCAATCAAACAATCAGATTCCAAATTCTCCACCATGGCAAAGACCAAAGAGCTGTCCAAGGATGTCAGGGACAAGATTGTAGACCTACACAAGGCTGGACTGGGCTATAAAACTATCGCCAAGCAGCTTGGTGAGAAGGTGACAACAGTTGGTGCAATAATTCGCAAATGGAAGAAAACTGTATTCAGGGCTGCATTTCTGCAACAGGGTTTAAACCCCTGTTTTTAACGCATACTGTTAGACAAGTTCATTTGGTTCTAGGCAAGCTGGCTGGCAAGTTGACCAGGAACATTGTTCTCTCCCTTTTTTATTTGACATGCGTCGCCTGTTCAAGTGTCCTTGCTACATAAGCCAGTTATAGACTGGGGCGGTGGCCATTTTGCTTGCATGTTGGATTCTAGGTACGTGGGTGCACTGGGACACCCTGGCTGCCATTGTGCTATATGCTAGGGGTCCTGTGCACTCCTGTGCCTTTAAGAGGGGTGGGCTCCCTTAGGTCTACCTGCCCTTGATCTATCCATTAAGTACATGTGCCTCTACTATGGGGGCTCTTAGAAATTGTAGAGTTAGGACCACAGAATATCAGGGTGCCATGACGTAGCTCTGTGGCTTATGTATGTATTTGCAAATGTGTGCTAACTAAACCCCTGTTTTTAATGCATACTGTTAGACAGGTTAATTCGGTTGTTGGCAAGCTGGCTGGCAAGTTGACCAGGTACATTGTTCTCTCCCTTTTTTATTTGACTGGATTTCTGCATTGCCAACATAGGCAATAGGTTTTAAAAGACCTACAAGCAGCATTTCTTCTACATTTTGGGGAAAAAATGCTATAGGTGTAAATGGAACTGCATATGAAATGCATAAACTGTTGTTGGATGTACCCTACTGACTGTGAAGGCACATAACAAAACACATTCAAAACATGAAAATGCACAAAAAAAAATTAAAAATGCACTGGGAATGTACATTAAATGTAAAATGCAGATGTGTATTGATGCTTTCTAAAAAGATAAGCAGCACTGGCAGCAGAAAAGAAGCTTTGGAGATAGACATCTATCATAAACAATGACAACTGAATTATCTCCTTCTTTGTCTGTTAGCTGAGATGATTTACGGTTTTTACTAACTAAACTATTATTACTTGCTGAGGGCCATCCTTTTTTAACTCTCAGAAATATATCTACAGTAGAAAATGCCTATAAAATTCTTTACCGATGGTACTATACGCCTGCCCGTCTAGCTACTTTTATACCTACATATTCCCCGGTTTGTTTTCGGGGATGCCAACAATTGGGCACCATGGCCCACATCTGGTGGACTTGCCCCAAAGTGAACAGATTATGGATTAGGGTGTATGCCCTCCTTCGCACTATGCTTCACGCAGATATTAAGCGTAATCCGTATTAAGCGCTTTTATTTAAACCATTGGAGGGCCTTCTCCGTTCTGAACGGCAGCTGGCATCACACTTATTTGTGGAAACGAAGTTGACAATTGCGAGAGCTTGGAAAACTCCTTTTCTTAGTTTTGAAGCTGTCAAAAACCAGATGAATTTCATAATGGTCAATGAAAAATTGACGGCCAGATTTGTTGGATACCCATACAAAATTTTTGCAAGTATGGCATCCCTGGCTGGATATAGCCCAACCTTCGAGATTCGACCAGTCACTTCTATCGATATGAGGATGGATTCTGCCGTGATCGCCTAGGAGCCACTCTCGTCGTTTTTTTTTTTTTTGTCCCTGTCTCTCTACTGTTTGTCCTTTTCTAATCTCCTTTCCAAGCTGTTCTTAATCATATTTTACGGATTGAGTTTCCTGTTTTATGTGCTACATGTGCGGTACTATCTATGTACCCCAGACTTCTTTTATGTACCTAAGGTTTGGAACAGGTCTCACTTCTTGGAAAGGTCTCTCTTCGTGCCTGTCCTGTTTTGCATAATGTTGATGCAGCAAAACTTTCTTTTGAACTTACATTACTACTGACCCACAAAGGTTCACTAATAGTTCCTCACCAACTCTTTCCCTTATCCTTGTTTTTATGAAGCACCTATGTAAATTTTTTTTTTCAACTTATGCCTTTATCAATTTATGATTTAAATTGGTTTCCATTTATCCAGTACAATTTGTATTTGATGGTCACTGAATCTGTGATCCGAATGTTTGTTTATCTCTGCTTCATCTACAATACAACTTTTTGTAAAAGAAATATATCTACAGTATATAACCACAATATATTATAATAAGTACATCACTCGCAAGGTTTACTAAACCTACCAAGGTTTCAGCATTAAGCAATCTGCATAAATGGAAAGAAACTCAGCACAGTACAAAAGTAGCACTCAGTGAAACTGTTTACAAAGGGTGGACTGTGAATTCCACAATATGGGCACTGTTAGGATTGTAGGCTTCTGTTTTGGATGCAGAACACAGCCATTAATATTTGATTTGTTTTTTTATGTTCCCCCTCCACAAGCAATTTGCTTTACTTTGACCTTTAGAAAAAGAAAACTTCCCTCACAAGATAATGATGTGGTAGACAAAGGACTGACAAATATGACAAATGCAAAATTATGGTAAAAGAACAAAATTGTTACCTAATTGGAATATTTGGACTGCCTTTGGCATTCAAGACGACCTGAATTCTCTTGGAAATTGACAAATTTAGACTTGGATGGTGGATAATGGAATCTGATACCACTCTTCATGCAAAAACTGAACCTCTTCATGCAAAAATCGTTCCAGTTCTTGCAGAGATACCGGAGGAGGAAAGAGCCCGAACCTTGTTCTCCAAAATTTACCATAGTGTCTCTGATATTGAGGCCTGGCAAATGCAGCACTCAGCAAAGGTGCAAGACTTCATATGCATGCTCATCAAACCATGATTTGACAATACTAGCTGGATCAATCAGAACATTATCATCTTTGTAAATGGCACTGTCTTTGGAAAACTATTTTTGCACCATGTGGTGTACATGGTTGGCCAAAATTTGTACATAGTCCCTGGCAGTGACTCTACCTTTCAAAGTGATGATGGGGCCTGCAGAATAACAAGATATGGCTCCTCAAACCATGATTGCAGCGGCACCATGCTTTACTGTTGGCACAAGACAATCCTGGTCGTAAGCTTGGGACAGTGTTTGCCACACGTAAACACATCCAGTGGTTGGGAACAGTGTGAAGCTCGATTCATTGGATCATATTACAGTCTTCCATTGATCGATATTCCACGCTTTTTGGGTGTTGCACCACTTTCTGAGCATTAATATTGGTCTTTATTGATTTGCCAATTGCAGCTCACCTGTGAATGTTTTGCTGACAAAGTGCCCCTTGCACAGTTTTGGAAGACTGAGATAGAGTTTTGCAGTCACTTTTGTAGCAGTTGTTTTCTTCTGGGTCACAATCCTGCACAATGTCCTTTTGTCTTTTTCAGTCAGTTGACCATGTCAACCAGGCTTATGCTTATCAGACAACGTTTTCTGGAAACTGTATATGCCATCATAACCTTTGCTACTGTACTTCGTAACACCACAAATAAATTGGCAACTTCATTGACAGAGGCACCAGCTAAGTGGCCATCAACAATTTACCCACTTTGAAACTCAGTAAGCTCTTACATGACTTTTTATTACTAGCAGTGCACTCAGTGAATGACAAAAGTGAGGTTTCCCAGCTGTTACTAGGTGTCTCATCACACAGCAGAAGCAAAAGAATGTTACATCACTTCTGCTTTCAGCACGGTGTTGTCAAATCATGTAGTGTTTCTATATTTTTGTATAACCCTTTTGTATTTGGATGCTTCTGCTCATGTACCATAACGTGAAAGTGGTTACAGCTTCATCTGCAGCTTTCATTTACAGAATACCTGGTGATCCAGTCATTAAAGCTGAAGTTTAGGTGTGATAATTTTAATAACGAAAGATGGGACGCCGCACAATGAAGATTGCAAATTTATGAAGGAAGAACAGCTTTAGCCTGTCACCTCCCAAGCCACACCCGACCTTTTAAATTGCAATTAGTGTCTGTGTATAAATAGTTAATGGGTGTGTTGGCAGGCTAGATACTGAGCCATGGGGAGAAAGCCAAAAAGACCTGCATAACAAAGTAATGGAACTTTATAAAGATGGAAAGGGAAATAAAAGGATTTCCAAAGCCTTTATATATGCCACTAAGTAGTGTTCAATCACTTATTAAGAAGTGGAAAATTCTAGGATCTCTTGATACAGGCCAAGTACAGGTAGACCAAGAAGGACTGCGGTAACCTCAGGAGAAATACAGGCTGTTATGGAAAAAGACGGTGTTTTTTTTAAGAAACACAATATAACAATACTTGAACAAAAATTAGCTGCATAGTCGAGTTGCCAGAAAGAAGCCTTTACTGAGCCAATGCCACAAAAAAGCCTGGTTACAATATGCCCAATAGCGCCTCACCATGCTTTTCTCTAGACTATACACAGACACTAATTGCAATTTAAAAAGACTCAGATGTGGGAAATTAACCTTTAATTGCCATTTTAACCTGTGTGTAACCTTGCATATCTGTACCAAGGCCAAACATTCCAGGGTATGTAAACTTTGGATCAGGGCCATTTGGGTGATTTCTGCTATCATTATGATTTCAAAAGTAGCTAAAAAACTATGTGATAACAAATGGCTTCATATGATAAATATCCTTAAATAAAAGACAGTTTTTTTGGCATAATCATTCATCTTTTCAATATCAATGCCACATTTCACGATTTATGCCAGGGTATGCAAACTTTTGAGCACAATTGTATGTATTATATGTCCTTCATAATGGAGTTTTGTTGCTCCAACATAGAAACAGCTGATATGTCCTCCAAAAGAAGAACAGATACCCTTGCTCACAGCTCTTGGGAGGCCCAAGCCTGTCCCTGTCACCAAGAAACAGAAAGGTTCCTGGGATTTATGGCCCTAGCAGCCCAGCAGACATTAGCCAGAGCCTAGCAACAACCGTTTCTCAATTTCACTTAGGTTAGACTAAGGCTCACGGGGACTATGGTTCATGAGAAGCTCAGTTCCATGTTGTCTGAAGTCCTTACTAAATTTCAGAAGATTTGGGACCCATGGATAACTGACAATGGCCACTAACAATGATCGTTCTTTACTTTTGGTATGATATACCATACAGTTTCTGTTCTCCCTCTCCTTCCCCACATTTTATCCCTCTTTATTTTTTCCTCTCTGGCTTGGTCTACTCTCCTCCTTTTCCTGACCTATAGCTCTAAATGATAGAGTATTGCCTTTCTCCCTTTCTCCCCTCCACAGAAGCAATCAATAACTGCCGATCAGGGAGCAAACCGTGCAGGAAGTGTTAGCTATCTTACTTTCCATGCTGTGTGCGGAATCACCAAAACTTTGGTAGTACATGCAATTTGACCCTGTAACAAAACTTTGTTGCAATAACTGGGTATTCTTTGTGCCTTTCCTTTATAGTTACATTCCTATGTACCCTCCCATTGTGCTACTGTATGTTTTACAAAACCTTAAAAAACCCAATAACTCTTTATGAAACAAAACAGATAAACACAATGACCAGTGCAGCGCTACAATATAAAGTAAAATCACAAAATATATTAGAAATTATATATAAAAAAAGTCGATCATCTTCATTATAGTACTTCCATCCTTCTGCAACCACCAAGTGCCTCATAGTTACATATCAGTATCAGTTTAGTTGCCCTTCTCTGTACTTTCTCAAGTTCCCCAATGTTCTTTTTGTGAATTAGTGCCCAAAACTGAACTGTATATTCCAGATGAGGTTTTGCTAATGATTTGCTTTGGGGTAATATGATATCTCTCTCTGGAGTCTATACCTCTTTTAATACAAGAGAGGATTTTGCTGGCTTTATAAACCGCTGCTTGGCATTGCATGCCATTATTAGGCTTGTGATCTACCAGAACCCCCAGATCCTTCTCCACCATTGATTCCCCCAGTTGTACCCCCTAGCATGTATGATGCATGCATATTCTTAGCCCCAAAGTGCATAACCTTACATTTATCAACATTAAACCTCATTTGCCACATAGTTGCCCAATTGCTCCAAAGCATATAAGTGCAATATTCCACCACCAGATGTCTGCTCACCTCCAGCAGTGTGACCTCACATAATATTATGTTTGGTCTAACTGCACTTTTGGTCCCAAATCGGACACTGAAGATCAGCTTGATGAATTTCAGCTATGGTTCACACCTTGTCTGGAATACAACTCCCACCATCACATCACCTCATAAACAAAAGACTCCACATAGTGCGTAAACTTTAAAACATTTTAATATCTCAATATTATACAAAATGCACACTCACAAAGAAGAACAGATAACTGGTAGGAATCCTGACAGCACAGTTGCTAAATGGTTAGCACTTCCCCCTGGCACTACTAGGGTCATTGACTCAGATCCCAACCATGGCACCACCTGCCTAGAGTTTACATGTTCTCCCTTTGCCTGCATGAGTTTCCTCTGGGTACTCCTGTTTCCTCCCACACTCCAAAGATATGCTGGTAGGTTAGTTGCATCCTGTCTAAATTGGCTCTAGTATGTATATATGTTGGAAGGCAACATGTTTTTTATTTCAGACATTTATGGATTATTACTGCCTGGTTGTCAAATAACTATTTGGCCTATTGAATGTTATTTTGGAGTGTCAAGAAAAAGCAAGTATTTACAACAGAATGTGTGTAACAAAAGGCTGCATACCAAAATCCTTGCACTTGGAGTTCATACATACCCCCTAGCGGTGGGGCATGGAGCTGAGAGAGTCTCAGCCCAGACTCCCTGGCGCCACAAGTATTAAAAGATTACATGGCTTCTAGCCAGAAGGAAGAAGCCAGAGGTGATTGACCTGGGTCCGAGCATTGTTGGCAATATAGCAGTGCCCCCCTGGTGGAGACAACATACTTCTGGGAGGATGGCTGGGGTAATTCTACACTTCCTAATGAATAGGGAGGACAGCCACTTATGAGTTATGGATGTTTGCTCATTCGACTACACCAGGCAGGTCAAGGGTGTGTGTGTGGGTGGTGCTTGAGAGGGCTTTTAAGGACAGTTTTGACCAGACTCTGTCTCTTTGACTATTTTTTTCCTACCTGGGATCCAGCGTTGAAGACGAACTTACGTAACGTATCATCTTTACTATTACTCCTACATACTCTGTAACATTGGTTTAGATTGCTCTGTTAGCATTTTACTTTCTTTGTAAATAAATAAGACCTTGCTTCTTTGAGCATTGTGTTTGTTATTATAGCTAACATTGCATATTACGTCCTTTAATATCGTCAAAGCTTAGACATTTACTAATTACTTATAGGAAAAGAAAAATAGTACATAATTGTATAATAAATAGGGAGATTCGAGAAAACCACCCCCCATCTAATTTATTTCAATAAATATGAATGTAAGTTAGGAACCTTAGATTGTACGCCCCTTATGGGTTAGGGACTGATGTGAACGTACAATATATACGTAAAGTGCTGCGTAAATGGACGGGGCTATATAAGTACATAAAATCAATAAATAAGCTTGCCACTGTCAGTGTAAAACTACAAAATAAAATCAAGAACATTTTATTACACTAGTACATTGCACAGCAGCAGGTGTACAGCTTTTGTATTGTTTATGGAAGGAGGAGATAAGTAGCTGCACTATGCACATGCGGCCGGTGTCACGTTCCCGAAGGCACAGGGCTGGGACTCCTTGTCTGGGATCCAATGACAGTGTTAGGAATAGATCTACCAGCAAGAATAAGCATGACAGGAAGAGAAACAGAGAGAAAGGCAACACAAGGCATTGCTTGGGGTTGGGGCTCCAGCTGGCTTGCTGCAGTGCATAGAGCAGACTGTAGTGCTGACATTCAGGAGACTGTAAAGCTGAAAACATACAGAAATACTGCAAATGAGAAGGTACCCCATTCTGATTACATTTCATTATACGTTCAATTCTTTCTATATACAAGATGCAGTTCATGAAGTACAAGCTGTGTGTACAAGCTGGGGGATGGGAGCTCCTGGGAACTGAAAACACTATGAAGGTTGTAAAACAGCCCATTGTATTTCCCCGGGGCAGAACAGTGAGAATGTGTTAATTGGGCTCATACTTCACAAGGGTTTGTTTATTAAAGCTGAATTTACTAAATTGTGACTAGGGGTTTAACAGCACAGTGGAATAAAAAAAAAGGATGTTAAAAATGCTCATAGAAGAGTCCGATTTTCACTTTTTTTTTTATTAAAATAACTCCTGATTTGTCGCTGTGGGTTACTGACTTTGAAATCATTTGTTTTTCCAAAGTCAGAATTAATTAGTGACACATCAGGCTTTTGTTACTTTAAGCAACTTTTTTTTTTACTATTTAAAGTGGACCTTCCCATTTTTCACATTTCTGCATATTGGGAATGCAAGCAAAACCGCACACTTTCCCAACACGCAGAGAAATGTGCTACACTTCTTACACTTAATTCTTATTGGCAACCTCACGCATGAACAACCACGTGCGTTTTCACTTGCGCCAAACTGCATGCTACTGCATTGTTATGGTGCAATTTTGCAAAAGGGTCAGGGACAGGGGTGGACTGACCATTTGAGCACTCGGGCACTGCCCAAGCCCCTGGTACCTTTCATTGGCTTTTTCATAGGCTTTTTTGGGTGTGGGCGAGGACACAGGGGCCCCATGATCCCTTATTGCCCAGGGGCCCCATGAGTTGTCAGTCCGCCCCTGGTCTGGGACTTCCTTCCCCATGTTTCTTGCAGGTATGGCAGCCCATTGAAATGAATGAGGTGCCCAGCCCTGCCCACAGTATGCAGAGGTGTGATCTGGGGCAGGGGCGGACTGACCATTCGAGCACTCGGGCACTGCCCGAGGGCCCGGGGTCAGTAGGGGGCCCCATGAGATGCCCCTGGTACCTTTCATTCGCTTTTTCATAGGCGTTTTTGGGTGTGCGCGAGCACACAGGGGCCCCATGGTCCCCTATTGCCCGGGGGCCCCATGAGTTGTCAGTCCACCCCTGATCTGGGGATAAATATTACTCATGCATGCTGATAGCAAATCATCTTACAGTTCACTGTTAAAGTGTTACTAAACCCCAGACCCTGCATTCACTATATTATTTCAGGTACTTATATAGCGCCGTCAACTTACGCAGCGCTTTACATATATATTGTACATTCACATCAGTCATATCTGGTCTCACACAGCACACACAACATGGAAATGCAATTATTTTAGTAAATATAAACCACTTACACTCCAGAGGATTTACCCCTCTTCCTGACCAGGCCATTTTTTGCGATACGGCGATTACTTTAGCTGACAATTGCGCGGTCATGCAATGCTGTACATAAATGAAATTTATAAATTTTTTTCCCACAAGTAGAGTTTTCATTTGGTGACATTTGATTACCTCTGCGTTTTTTATTTTTCGTGCTATAAACAAAAAAGACTGACAATGTTGAAACCCCCTCCTCAATATTTTTGACTTTTTGCTATAAAACATATCCAATAAAAACATGTAAAAATTTTAATTTCTTCATAAATTTAGGCCAAAATGTATTCTGCTACAAGTCTTTGCTAAAAAACTCCCAATACTTGTAAGTTAATTGGTTTATGTGAAAGTTATAGCGTCTACAAATGGCGGTATATATACTGGATTTTTTATTTATTTATTTTTTATACTAGTAATGGCAGTGATCAGTGACTTATAGTGGGACTGCTGACACTGTATGGGAACTGACTAACTGCCATTGACATCCCCAGTGACACTAATAGAGTGATCAGTGCTAATAAAAACCATTGATGCTGTACTAATGACTCTGGGCAGGAAGGGGTTAATATCTGGGGGGGATCAAAGGGTTAACTGTGTGCTGTGTGTGTTTTACTGTTTGCGTGTTTAACTTGGGAGACATGCTGCTTTGTATCTCTCTGGTGTGCAGAGAGATACAAAGCAGCATGTCCATGCTGACATGAGAGAGACCTGTGTTGTTTACACACAGGTCTCTCCCCTGTCAGCTTTCCCCTACGATCAACGAGTGACGTCCAGGAATCGCCAGGTTGACTTCTCTAGCCGCCAATAGCAACGCAGGTAAGGGGGAGGCGTGCGCTTCCTACCCAGAAATGCAAATCATGTATATTTACGTGCTTTTGCACAGCCCTTCTGCCCTGTAGCAGTACTTCTGCTTTAGGTCAGAGAGCAAGTGGTTAAAGCAACTTTTTTTTTTACTATTTTAAGTGGACCTTCCCCCCTTTCACCAAGTTCACATCTCTGCATATTGGGAACTCAAGCAAAACTGCAGAATTTCCCAACACACAAACTTAATTCTTAATGGCAACCTCACGCATGGACAACCGCGTGTTTTCACTTGCGCCAAACTGCATGCTAGTGCAGCACCATGGGGTTTGTTACGGTGCAATTTTGCAAAAAGGTCTCAGACTTCTTTCCCCATGCTGCTTGCAGGTATGGCAGCCCATTGAAATGAATGAGCTGTCCAGCCCTGCCCACAGCACGCAGAGGTGTGATGTGGGGGTAAATATTACTCATGCATGCTGATAGCAAATCATTTTACAGTTCATTGTTAAAATGTTACTAAACCCAGGACCCTGCATTCACTATATCTGGTCTCCCACAGTACACACAAAATGGAAATGCAATTATTTTAGTAAATATAAACTGCTAAATACCTTTTCTCATCAGCAGTCTTGTGACTTATATCAGTGTCCAGCAGAGCACTGGTTAAAGTTTGTAGGAGGAGTTTTCATTCTCTCCTGATTGTCGTATAAGGCTGCATAAATTCTGACCCTCTGTCTCGACAGTGCTTATTGGCCCTGTGCTGATCATATGCACCTTCCCAAGGAAAAAAAAACTCTCTAGCAATACACACCAAACTGAATATGTGCAGCTTGACCCCAAGGCTTTGTACTATCAGCAGATGGATTGGGGATAGTAGAAGAAGGGGAGGATCATAGAAGACAGGATCAAACATCCTTTTTTCACAATGCAGAGGATTAACCCCTTAGGTTCCACAGTGAGTATAACAAGCATGCTTTACTGCATATACAGACTCATTTTACTATAAAACAAAAATGTGCTAAAAACGCATTCAGCCAATGCACATTACCCAGCGCTTATGTAAGAATGGTGACTATAACTAAACTTGAGAGCTGAATCACATATTCACAGTGCCGCCCTTTTCTCACAACATAGATATCACTCTACCGTGACATAAAATAATTATCCTAATGCAACTAAATAAGTGAAAATGAATCCAAACAATGTGCTGAAATATAGTGAAATAGTTCAATCAGTCACAGTTCATCATTTCTCCAGAAGATAATATCCTAATCATTATTCCATCTCTTCTGTTTTCATCTTTTATATGCAGTGCACCTCCACCATCAATAACACCAGCTGTGCTCTCACTTGGAATTTTTGACCTCACAACTAAGTTTGGTCAAAATAACTTGCATCCTCTAGGTCGGGTGTCGGCAACACGCGGCTCCAGAGCCGCATGCGGCTCTTTTTCACCTTTGCTGCGGCTCCGGAGCACACTGCCCACCAAGTGACAGGCAATAGGGTTGCCGTAGCTCAGTGGTCGGCAAGCCGCGGCTATTTACACATTTTAATGCGGCTCTTCTGTGTGCCGGGCGCCCGCTCCCCCCCTCCTCTCGGGCGGCCGCCCCAAAAGTCAGGACTCTGCAGCTAGCCCAGCAATGGGCAAACTATGGCCCGGCGGACCTTTTAATCCGGCCCGCGGAGCGTGGCAAACATTGGCTGTCAGGATGTAGGCGGGGCAGCGTGACGAACTCCTCTCACAGTCCGCCCTGAAGACCGGAACGGCGCGGCAACACGGCGAGAGGAACGCGTGGAGCAAAGGTAAGTGAATTGACACAATATGGGGAATGAATTACTGTAGGGGGGATGAATTACTATAGGGGGGATGAATTACTATAGGGGGGATGAATTACTATATGGGGGATGAATTACTATGGGGGATGAATTACTATATGGGGGATGAATTACTATATGGGGGATGAATTACTATGGGGGATGAATTACTATGGGGGATGAATTACTATAGGGGATGAATTACTATATGGGGGATTAATTGCTATGGGGTATGAATTACTATGTGGGGGATGAATTACTATGGGGGATGAATTACTATGGGGGATGAATTACTATATGGGGGATGAATTACTATGGGGGATGAATTACTATATGGGGGATGAATTACTATGGGGGATGAATTACTATATGGGGGATGAATTACTATGGGGGATGAATTACTATATGGGGGATGTATTTTCAGTTTTAAAAATGTGGCTCTCAAAATAAATTTCAATCGTGGTTTTGGCGAGATTTGGCTCAGTTGAAAAAAAAGGTTGCCCACCACTGACCTAAGGCTATGATTGTGATTATGACGATACACTGTGGCCCTGATTAACCCTTTGCTTACTGGGCCCTTAAACCCCCTTCATGACCAGAGCGCTTTTTGCAATATATGCAGTGTCGGATTTGTTTTAAATGTTGCAATGGTTTTGCGGCTCCCAGTCTTTTTTTCCCTCTCGGAAAAGGGTCCAAGTGGCTCTTTATGTCTTAAAGGTTGCAGACCCCTGCTCTAGGTGGACATATAGTGATGGTATATCATTTAACAAAATCCTCCTTCTGTGCTGGTTAAGCTCCTTCTTATGACTCCTCCTTCGCTCAGCATACATGTAGAAAATACAAAGGCAGACCAATAGTGCTTTAACGTTTAAAGACATCTATTACATTATAAATGAGCAACTCACATGGTACAGGTGCTCCATTGCACCCAATAACATACAGTTGAATAGTAAACAGCTGACACCATCTGGCTATGAAAAGCTCCCCCCTACGTGTTACACCACAGGGTCACATGGCTTCCTCAGTAGGATTCCCATATATATATATATATATATATATATATATATATATATATATCGCCAAAATACGCACGTTCCTAACCCCAGAAACCACTAAACAGCTCATCCACTCCCTCATATCACGACTCGATTACTGCAACTCCCTCCTTACTGGCCTGCCTCGCTGCTGGCTATCCCCGCTTCAGTCGATCCTGAATACGGCTGCCAGACTCATTCACCTTTCCAACCGCTCCATTTCCGCCACCCCCCTCTGCCAATCCCTCCACTGGCTTCCGATTGCGCAACGGATCAAATTCAGAATCCTAACACTGACGTACAAAGCCGTCCACCATACTGCCCTGAACTACATCACTGACCTAATATCCAAGTACCACCCAGCACGCACACTCCGCTCCTCACAAGATCTCCTTCTCTCTAGTTCCTCCAGGACTTCTCCAGGGTGTCACCCATCCTCTGGAACTCCCTGCCCCAACCCATCAGATTATCACCTACTCTCCTCTCCTTTAGGCACACCCTGAAAACCCACCTCTTCAGGGAAGCCTACCCCACCCCCTGCTAACTTGCCAACCTCCTCCACTCTTCCTACCACCCCATCCCCACAGCTATCTCCTCCTGTGCCACCATCCCCTCCCTCCTAGATTGTAAGCTTGAAAGTGCAGGGCCCTCGATCCCCTCATGTTTTGCATTGTATTGTTATTGTTCTGTCACATGTTCTGTCCCCCTTTGTAATGTACAGCGCTGAGCGAACCATTGGTGCTTTATAAATACTGTATAATAATAATAATATAGATAAAAACAAAGAGATGGAATAATGATGAGGATATTATCTTTTGGAGAAATTATGAACTGTGACTGAACTATTTCCCTATATTTCAGCACATTGTTTGGACTAATTTTCACTTATTTAGTTGCATTGGGATAAATATTTTATGTCACGATAAAGTGATATTTATGTTATGAGAAAAGTGTGGCACTATGAATATGTGATTTTGTCATGTATGTATGTATGTGGTGTATTTAGGTTGTGTGCTGCCCAAGGCAATACAAACATCGGTGCCCCCCCACCTGCAGAGAGAGCCTGAGATTGACCAACAACAGCCCTGCCCCCCCACTCGAGAGAGCCTTCCACTAACACTGCCCCCATGCACCAGTCACCATCCCCACATGGCGAGAGAGAGAAAGACCCTCACCTTCACAGCTGCGGACATCCCGAATGAGAGTCAGGCTGTGCATACACAGTCATGAAACCCACAGCTGCTGTCAGAACCCACCAGGTCGCCATGCCGCATGTGTTGCTTCTTCTTTCCCTTCTTCCAAGGAGCAGTGCTGCCCCCCTGAAACATGCCACCCTAGGCAAATGCCTTGTTTGACTTGTGGAAAATACACCCCTGTATGAGTATGTGTAGGTGTGGCCGGCATTTAGTTTCTTTTCTTTTTCTTGTTTTTATTGATTGGGTTAAGTCTTGATTTCTAAATCTTAGCCATCTATGGAACAAAGAGATTTGGTTCCAAAAGAGGGTCAGTCCATCAAAATGAGGTATAGTTGTGAACTTAGCTATTTGTTCTGCTGATCTTTGCCACTGGGACTGAAAGTGAGGGCAAATCCAAAAGGTTTGGTTGTCACCAAAACAGGAATAGAGGTAGGGTTGCCCCCTCATCCCTTTAAAATCGAACACATACTAATTATACAGTTTCTGAGGCTAATTTATTGCAGATAAGTCACTAAGTGAGTTTAATTACCACCTTAATCAGCCTCAGAACCTGTGTAATTAATATGTGTTTAAATGAAGTGGCAACTCTAAATAGAGGGGAAATTTCCAATGGAACACTTGTTCTAATGTCAGCCATCTAATAGGGCAATTCCTTCACTTTGGAGAGATTTCTTCTTACTTCCTCCTGCATCCACAAGAAAGGAAATGAAGGAAAACTTTCCAGATGGGATACAGATGGCAAAATAACAGCCAGCAGAGGTTTTTAAAAGGTCCCACCCTATAAAAAATGTTTGTTTTAAATATATTTTAATGTCCATCTCATATAGATTTGACCAAATGCACATATGGTCAAGGGTCAGGCAACCTATCATATTATTAGAAAATATTTTAGTCTATTGGTGTTTCACGACTGGCTGTTCCAGTTTTAAGTGATACTACTCACACGCTGATTAATTTACATTGTCCCTTCTCTTTCTGTATATGGATGATGGCTGTTATTATTTTATTTTTTAAAAATGTAAGTACGTTTTTCCTCATTGATATATAGCTGTCACATGACCCAGCTCTTTCCCAGTCTATGTGCAGAAAAACAGTGGCAGGAAAAGCTTCTAGTTCTCTGCTGCTGGTCACATTAAAAAAAAAACAACTTTTAAGTTAGAGAGTAAAAAATAAATTGTTAACATTGATAAACTGTTTTAAATCACCATACAAATGTATATTTGAAATCAATTTTTTTTTTGGCATGGTGTGGGCGGATTTCTGCCAGTCACAGGCTGTGTCACACCCCTCCAGCCTGTGTCTTAGACTAACAAGGAGATGATGTCTCCATCAATCAACATGTAATACCTCACCCCTATTGTGTTTAGCTGGTTAGTGGGCATGGAGGAGGAGGGAGGGAGCGGGCTGTCATTTACCACTGTGCATATGACCATATTTTTGATTCTATAGTCACATGGGCTGCTCAGATGTGATATGGAAGAAATGCTCAGCATAGAAACTCACTAAAAATTGAGCATGTGCAGTAGTTGTCAACATTGTGCTTGCAAAATCACCAACTGCATTGGGGACATGGACAGAAGGTGGATATAGAGAATAGTAGGATCAACCAGGTGTTTTTTGCAGGATACAGAAAAGGAATCACATAGAGAATGAGTGTGCATGAACAGCATGTAATACAGCATTTATTGACAGTTTTTTATGATGTGGGTTTAGTGACAATTTAAGGATGCATTCCTGATTCAAAGGTCATGGATTGGCATTGCTTACCATATACCATATATATATATATATATATATATATATATATATATATATATGGATGAGTGTGGTTTTGGTGGACCAGAAAGTTTCAAGAGAAGCTTTAATGTATAGAACATTTTAAAGTCCAGCCCTATTTAAAGAAAAGTCCCCTATAAAAGCAACCCTAGCTGCAATGCTCATCTCCTCTTCAGGGATTTATCCTAGTTGCCACTAGATGTCTTCAGTCTGGCATGATTTGAGTGCAGGGTGTAATGGACCCACCCCCTGAGAGGGTGTCAACACAGAGCTCTGCCATCACATACAATGATGCAGAGAGGGGTGCTCACATCAGTACTGCTCTCAGCATTGTTGAGAACTCCCACCACTGGAAAAGATACAAAAAGGAAGAGAACACTGCACATCACATAACCACCCTGATGACATCTGGAAAGATAAGTGCTACTTAAATAACTTGAGAATGATTCCTATAAGGCCACATTCACAAATGCAAATTGGCCTGACCACATGTACTAACAAGAAACCTGGCAGGGGGGTATCCCAGCGAATAACTGCAGGAGGCAGCCCCATTGAAACCAATGGGAGTCTACCAGCTTCCACAGCTAATTGCAACAGCTCACATGTAATTGGCCTGTGTGCCACTGCTATTCACATACAGTGGGGATCGAAAGTTTGGGCACCCCAGCTAAAAATTTGTATTAATGTGCATAAAGAAGCCAAGGAAAGATGGAAAAATCTCCAAAAGGCATCAAATTACAGATTATACATTCTTATAATATGTCAACAAAAGTTAGATTTTATTTCCATCATTTTCACTTTCAAAATAACAGAAAACAAAAAAATGGCGTCTGCAAAAGTTTGGGCACCCTGCAGAGTTAATATCTTGTACTGCCCCCTTTGGCAAGTATCACAGCTTGTAAACACTTTTTGTAGCCAGCCAAGAGTCTTTCAATTCTTGTTTGAGGTATCTTTGCCCATTCTTCCTTACAAAAGTCTTCCAGTTCTTTGAGATTTCTGGGCTGTCTGTCACGCACTGCTCTTTTAAGATCTATCCATAGATTTTCAATTATGTTGAGGTCAGGAGATTGTGAAGGCCATGGCAAAACCTTCAGTTTACGCCTCTTGATGTAATCCCCCGTGGATTTCGAGGTGTGTTTAGGATCATTATCCGTTTGTAGAAGCCATCCTCTCTTTAACTTCAGGTTTTTCACAGATGGCATCAAGTTACCATCCAAAATTTGCTGAAATTTTATTGAATCCATTTTTCCTTCTACTCGTGAGATGTTCCCTGTGCCACTGGCTGCAACACAACCCCAAAGCATGATTGATCCAACCCTATGCTTAACAGTTGGACAGAGGTTCTTTTCATTAAATTCTGTGCCCTTCTTCTCCAAACGTACCTTTGCTCATTCCGGCCAAAAAGTTCAATTTTAACCTCATCGGTCCACAGAACTTGTTTCCTAAATGCATCAGGCTTGTCTATATGTTCATTTGCAAAGTTCAAACGATGATTTTTGTGGTGAGGACGTAGAAGAGGTTTTCTTCTGATGACTCTTCCATGAAGACCATATTTGTACAAGTATCTCTTTATAGTGGAATAGTGTACCACAACTCCAGTGTCTGCCAGATCTTTCTGGAGGGATCGTGCAGTCAAACGTGGGTTTTGAATTGTTTTTCTCACAATCCTGCGAGCTGTTCTGTTTGATATTTTTCTTGGTCTTCCAGATCTTGCTTTAACCTCCACTGTTCCTGATGACTGCCATTTCTTAATTACATTCCAAACAGAGGATATTGACATCTGAAAACGCTTTGCTATCTTCTTATAGCCTTCTCCAGCTTTGTGAGTGTGAACTATTTTCAGTTTCAGTTTTCTAGACAACTGCTTAGAAGAACCCATGGTGCTGATTGTTGGGGCAAGGTCAGATGAGTCTGGGCATTTAAAACCTTTGAGATTGACATCACCTGGTCTTCCCAGATGATGATTGAGAACAATCCATGACACTGGCAGGTCTCAGCTTGGCAAAAGGGGCAGTGCATGCTATAAATTCTGCAGGGTGCTCAAACTTTTGCAGATGCCATTTTTTTGTTTTCTGTTATTTTGAAAGTGTAAATGATGCAAATAAAATCTAACTTTTGTTGACATATTATAAGAATGTCTAATCTGTAATTTGTTGCCTTTTGGAAATTTTTCCATCTTTCCTTGGCTTCTTTATGCACATTAATACAATTTTTTAGCTGGGGTGCCCAAACTTTTGATCCCCACTGTACAGTCTGCTGTTTCTTGATTTCAGCATAAGCCTCTGAACGCCCTTGTGAAGGAGGACTTATAAAAAAGTAAATGAATTATACCAGACCCTTATATGATAATGGTTCAATAATGTGTTAGTGGAATAGCCCTTTATAGCAGCATCTCAAAATGAAAGTGCCTCTATTCCAACTCCTCACCCCCGCTAACACTTTAGATGTTTTTTCACAGCGAACGAGTCTTGGAGCATTGCGCAATCTCACACATGGAAGTGGCGAGCCAGTTGTGATTCCATAGCCAGTTCCCATACCCAAGATCAGTGTGCCAGGACCTACAGTGGAAAGAAGAATTGGCCGCGGGGAAAAGAGTGCTGGACTCTAGGCACTTGTAAGTACCTGATTTTTAAAAGTCAACTGCTACAGAAGCTAAAATCACTAAAATGCTAATACTGTTCTTTTTTTTTTTTAATTACCTCAGGACCATTAAATTTAATTGAAAAGTAACCAGACTGCTCTCACTGAGACTATGATCCAGCACATAGAGGTATTAGATGCTGAACGCTTTGTCTGTGTACACTGGAAGGATGGAGGGCAAAGTCTATACCCATATGTATGGCTCAGAGATAACTGCCAGTGTCCTAGCTGCTTCCTTCAGTCTGCCAAAGCCAGAAAGCTTCCCATTGAGGATCTGGATGTGAATACTGGACTGGATAAAGTGAATCTTTACAACGAAAACAAGGTATACAGATAACTACATTAATGAGATTCTAATGGGCTTGCTTCCGTGTTACTAGAATATTAAAGTATATCTAAGGCCAAAGATTTTTTTTTTAATTTTGGATGGGGTAGAAAATGATATAAGCTGAACTCTGGGAAACTTAAAAATACTCCATTAGTGTGGGGCTGC
Organism: Staurois parvus; assembly: GCF_062004578.1. Classification (NCBI taxonomy): domain Eukaryota; kingdom Metazoa; phylum Chordata; class Amphibia; order Anura; family Ranidae; genus Staurois; species Staurois parvus. The sequence goes on along the minus strand of NW_028318614.1, from coordinate 1,705,818 downwards.
TCCCGTACTGCAAGAGTTAACTACTCCTTCAGGCTTAGGGGGCATGGGAAGTTAGATATACTTACCTGATCCTATGCTCCTCTGCATTGCTAAACTGGCCCCACTGGCCCACCATATTCTTTATCATGCTCCAGTGGTCTATGGTCCTGACATAATCAGGGCCAATACAAGTGCATTGAATATGTAGGCAGAGCAGGACAGTCCATCACCGATGCATGGTGGAGTGCTGTCCGCCAGGGGAGCAGATGATCAGGTAAGTAAAAGTGCAGCCCCACTGCAAGGGAGCATTTTCAGATTCCAGTAGTTGACCTTTAAAACCCCTCTCAGGTATTTTGCCAACTCTGAAGATTTGCCTTCACTTCCTGTCCTGTAGATAAAACAAGAAATGAGAGGATAGTTGGAGAAATGAGTTGTCATTGAATTTGTCTCCTTTTATAGAGGTAACTCAAAATTTTGGATTTTCTTTAAAGTTCCATCCACCCTGGCAAATAACCCTCATAACAGTGACATAAGGCTACCATACACAGTGCAAACCTCAGCTGATTCCTGCTGAATCGTCACAAATTCTGGCCATAGGTGCCTATAGTGGCCCTGCCCGGATTTACCAATTGTTCAATGGACTTTTTCCGAAGAAGCTGCTGTTCAGGTGTTGTGATAGCCATCCATGGTGGCTGTTAGAATACAATAGAGGGCAGGGAAAACTCCTCCTCCTAAATAGCATGGATGGAGCAATCTTTTTTGATTTCTTTCATTTAGCCTGCAGGCTGAACAAATGTATGACAAGCTATAGACAACAATAGGGCATTAGACAAGAATAGACAAGGTATAGACAAGAATAGGGTTCCAACCACTTACCACTCAAAAATGAAAAAAAAAAAAAAACATTTGGCTGTAGACACAGTTAAAGATCTGGATCAATCAGGAATTCCTGACAAGGGTTTAACAGTACCTACAATGGCCATAGATACAATTTAATTGTATTTAAAATTGCTTTTGTACTAAGAAGAAATATACAACACAAGTACAATAGTTTAGAAAGGCGACAAGCCATGCACATGGTGCTGTTATCAGCAGCATCCAGTAACAAGTTGTCTTTTGTTTTCTGACTGTTTTAAACCGATGAAAGATGACAGAGGTTGCTGTTCAAAAATGTAATACACTTCAGCCTACTAGTCCTTAGATGTGGTTGCATTCATTTTTTTCTTCAGGCTAAATACTTTTTCACGCTATGTAATGGAGATGAAGAAAGGGGAAAGTTTGCATTTGTGGGCTAAATCAGCAAAGCAGCCTACAACAGCCACAACACTTCTCCTTCATAGATTCAGTAAAGTGACAGAGCACTGTCCTGAAAAATAGGTCTGAATTTTCAATGTGTATGGGTTAGTGCTTGATACATTAGTTGATCTCATTTAAAGGACTTTTTGAAAAGGTTAAGAGCATCAAATACATCCAAGTTTGGATGTAGCATAGGTCCACTTACTCTAGACTTCAATCCTGGATGTGTTTCTTCTAAGTAGAAATCACGTTACAGTAGACCCATCAAAACCAACTTTTACTTCTACCGGTCCAGCGCTCACACACACTCATCAGGGCAAAAGAGTTAGAGGAAATAAACTAATACAGCCACCATGCCTGAAGACTGCAATATATTTTTTAAAGAAATAAATACATGATAGAGGTGCCAACCTGATGTCTATAATAGAATCAAGAGAAGCTTCCCCTTTTGTTCAAACAAACATTATATATAAAAAAACAAAAATAATTAAAAGGTTAGCGCCTCTCCTAAAATATGTAATATCAAAAACCTACTAACTGAAAAGAATAAAAAAAAAACTGTGAAAAATGATCTAATTCAAATGATCATAAAAATGTCCATAATAATGAAGTGTCCACGCAATGACTCCAGAGAGAACCTGTGTACCGTGTTCACAAAAGCCAATGGTGAGTATTCATTTCAATAGCCAAATCCAGTGATCCACCATGTGGGGTAAGATGAACAACTTACCAGATCCTTATAATCAGTGAGCCGATCACATCTCTCAATTGAGACAATCAGCAAGAAGAGGAAATGGAGCAGGTAGCATCACAATCTTCTAACATTGCATTACAATCTTCTAATAAGTAATCTCTCATAGATGGGAAATGACACACATACGCTCAGAGAGAAAAAACTTCTAAAGTGTAGTATATGTATTTGATTAAAAATAAAAATCAATAAAACCACTTGCATTCACATTTTATTGTGCCTAACCGGCACTACCACAAAGCGTAGGGTAGCATCAAACACCATGAATTTGTGCTCACAATCCCCGAGTCAATGTGGGTTCCACAGACCGCAATGTACTTGTTGAAAATGACATGGACAGAAACTGGAAGCGATGACAACAGCCAAGCCTCAATGCATTTCACAGAAATACGGCATCAGGAAGCAGTAGTTGGATCACTGGATTTGGTCATTGGAATGAATACTCACCATTGGCTTTTGAGAACACGGTGCACCGGTTCTCTGTGGCATCCTTGCATGGGCACTTTATGATTCTGGATCGTTTGAATTAGATATTATGTATTGATTGTTTTTCACAGATTTTTTGGGGATTCTTTTCAATTAGTAGAATATTAATATATTTTTAAGCCTTAAGACTCTGGTCCATCTAATGTTTTTCTTTTGGATAGAGGATGTGGACACAGGAATAAAAAAACAGAGGATCTTACTCGTTACAAATAATTTGATTTAAAACTTTGTTTGCCTGCTGAAGAGATTATCTTTAGCCTTAAACAGTTCCTAAACCTAGGGACACTGCATTCACTATATCTGGTATCCCACAGTAACACACCACGGAAATGCAATTATTTTAGTAAATATAAACTGCAAAATACCTTTTCTCATCAGCAGTTAGAGCAGTTTTGTGACTTCTATCTGTGTTCAGCTGAGCACTGGTTAAAGCTTGTAGGAGGAGTTTTCATTCTCCTCTCACTGCCCTATGAAACTGCATAACCCCTGACCCTCTTTCTTGACAGTGCTGATTGGCCCTGTGCTGATCACATGCACCCTTCCAAGAAAAAGAAAAAAACTCTTTAGCAGTACACAGCAAACTGGGCATGTGTAGAGTGTTCCTGAGGCCCCGTTTTATCAGGAGATGAAATGGGATACATGGAAAAAGGGGAGGATCAGCAAAGACAGGATCAAACATCCTTTTTACACAATGCAGAGGATTAACCCCTTAGATTCCACAGTGAGTATAACAAGCATGCTTTACTGCATATACAGACTGATTTTACTGTTGTGGATTTAGTAACACTTTCAAAGTAGAACTATGGCCCCCATTAAAAAAATATGTGATGCAGATCTTACAAAACTTGCTCTCCAGAGGAGTTACCCCCCCCCTTCTTGACCAGGCCATTTATTGCGCTATGGCGCTGCGTTACTTTAACTGACAATTGCGTGGTCATGCAACGCTGCACCCACATGAAATGTACGTCCTTTTTTTCCCCACAAATAGAGCTTTCTTTTGGTGGTATTTGCTCGCCTGTGCGGTTTTTGTTTTTTTGTGCTATAAAAAAAGGACTGACAATTTTGAGAAGAAAACAATATTTTTGACTTTTTGCTATTAAACATGTCCAGTTAAAAAAATTAAAAAATCAAATTTCGTCATAAATATAGGCCAAAATGTATTCTGCTACATGTCTTTGCTAAATGGCGGTATATACACTGGAATTTAAAAACATTTTTTATAGTCTTTTCATGTGGTGGTTGCATTAGTTTTACTTTCAAACTAAGAACATGTTCAGGAAATACTGGCTGATGTTGCCAGACTTGTGGTGTCTATGGCACTTATTGTGAGCTGTACTGAAGAAAGTCTTCCTTCCTAGGTATTTTTTGTAACCTAACAATTGCCCTGCACCCCATGTATTGGAGATGAAGATATAGATACAGACATATTTGTAATCCATACCAGGAGAGCAGCCTAGGGTGACAGCCAAGGCTCCCTCCATAGATACAGTAGAGGAATGATGTAGCAACTCAGGGACAGGAAGTGTGTTTTTTGAAAAATTACTAGCTGAAAATTGAGTAAATGAAGCTTGAAAAAACACAACAAATGTAGCTACTAAACCAAGAACTAGAAAGCTGCAATATACTGTATTACATTTTTGGTTTTAGGGTTAGATGCACAGCTATAAAATCACATACGTCAGGAAATGCCTGCTTTGCTTTGGAAACTGCATGCTACCATGTCAGCATCTCCTTTTACCATAGTTCAGGAACTCACTTGTTATTCCACTTTGGTAAAAACATTTAAATTCACAGAAATTCATTAGTGGGGATAGATGAAAACATATTTTAGTTTATTGAAGAAAATGTGACATAAGTTCCACATTACTGTTCATTTGCTCAATTTAACAGCTTAGACAAAGTAAGAAAACATTTGAATTGGCAAAGGTTTGGGTACCCTTCCAGGTAATCTGCTAGTGTTAGTTTTTTATAGGTTTCCTGAACTGTTCAGGTCAATTCAAGTCCTTTGAAGACAACTCCTGATCTTAAAGTGACCCTGTTTCTGATGTGAAGATTAAGGTCCCATGAACATGGGCTTATGAAAATAAGCAGCATTTGGCAGAAGAAAAATGCCTCTAATGTTACAATATATATGCGTGCTTATGAGTGTATTTACACATGTTTATGTGCATATGGCTTTTGAGAGTAAATGCATTCTACTGGCCAGAGTATAAATTTATTCTGGGCATTGACATACATTTACTTACATCCTCCCTGCAATGCACTTTTGCTTTTTCTGAAGTGCGATGACAAAATGCCGAAAAATTGCTCCACATTGCTCAAAAATTATCAACAAGCTGGCATAAGGATTGTTACACAAAGATCCAGGTTTTTATTGTACAGCATCACAACCTTGGGCACTGAGCAGGCCAGCCACAAATGACATCTTCGGTTGTTAAGGAACTTGTCTGTTGGGTATGTACACCATGGTGCGGCTACAGTAAATACACAGAGGCCCAGAGTGCAGTAACCATTGAAGAACTTTCAAACAGTACAACAGCCCAGCGGGGAGCTCACCCTTCTGGTAACTTACAGTCAATGCCCCGGAGAGTCAGTGGTTGTAGGCCCGAACTGAACACAGCCCCTGCCAGGGGAGGTAGAGTGCAGCCTGGCCAGTCCAACCCAAGAGGGAGCTTGCAGAAGTGCAGACATAGGCCCTGAGTGTTTCCTACTCTTCTGCATCCTCTCCCTACCACTAGTGCTGTCCCTGACAGATAGGTATGTTCTCCCTACACTAGCCACTTCATACATGTGCGCCAAAACCTTAGGGTGGGGACTTAAAAATACTCTGCGTGACCCAAGCTGGCCACCAGGATCACCTGAATATCAGTCAGTACTAGTGTGCAACGATACCTGTATATTTGCTTTGTAAAAATAGATCACCATTATTGCTGGGTGTCCTACATGTATGGATGCTGCTGCAGTATGTATAGTTTAGTTTTGGTGTTATGTTTATGTCTATTTTTGTCTTTAATATTTTAGAATTGGGTGCCTTGAGATTGTCCATAATTTTAAAGAGAGCCTTGAAGAAAAATGTTTTTTTGTAGAAACAATAGGGTAGGCAGCCTTTTTCAACTAGAGTGCCCATAAACCCTGGGGTGTCTTCCGGTTTCTTCAGGTGTGCTTTGACAAAATGCCCAAAAATTGACTAAAATTGTATACAAGCCAGTGGTGGATCAAGCCTGCCTTTTAGTTACACAAAGCCACAGGTTTTCATTGTGGACCATTACAACTTTCTAGCCATTGGCAACATGAAAACTAATGATGTCTTCAGTTGAAAGAAGGACATCAAGAACCTGCTCAGCATCCTTGCTTTCCCCTTCCCTGCTCCACTCCGGTAACACTAGATGAGTGGAAGAGAGAATTTGTCTAGTTTTTTATATTTTGTAATGGGTGCCTCAGGATTGTGCAGAATTTTAAAGGGTGTCTCGTGTGACGGTGGGGGCCCATGGAATCCAGCTCACTTTGGAGAGGTGGGGAGACCTCTGTCTCAGCTTCCCATATTTGGTGTTATGTGGTTGCATCCCATTGTTCTATTGTTTGTCTTGCTTAGGAGTAAACTATAATGGGATGTATGTGTTTATGTGTATTAGCTTAGTGGGGGGTTGTCTTCAGTAGCCCTCCCTCCTGATGGGACTGTCTGCTGGAGTGAAGTTTGAATACCTGTGTGTGTCTTGTTACTACATGTAGATTGCCCCGCCCTGTGACATTATGCAGGGAGGGGGATTTGTCCCTTGAGTGTTTATATCTTGTATCTGTGTTCAAAAAAACTAGTCTACTGTCTGGCTTACTTCAAATCTGTGGTGCCTGTAGTCGGTGTTCGGGAGCGGGAAGCGGTATTATAACGGAAGTACTCAGCGCAGGCAGAATTTAAAGGGTGCCTCGAGATTGTGCAGAAGTTTAAAGCATGCCTCGAGATTTTGCAGAATTTTAAAGCGTGCCTTGACTGAAAAAAGGTTAAGAAACACTGGAGTAGTGTATAGCAACCTCTGAGGAAAAAAACCCATAAAGAAAGTAGCACAAAAAAGATCCTGATAGTGTAGCATGGAAAATAAGAGCGCTCGCTTTAATTTCTATGCTCTTTTCATATTACTCCAAACTCCTAATGGTCATTGGAGCAGCTCTGGCATTGGCCTTATCTTATCCTTGTCTTACCCAGCGTTGGTTGAGGGATTTAGCGCCTGGACGTTTGTCTATTTTGATAGTGTAGCATATTGAACCATTTATGAGATGCAAAAACATTATAAAACAATCTAGAAGAATCACAGAGGTTTGCAGAAAGTGGAGTCACACTTTTGCAAAATAATACTTGAATAGATTGGAGGCATCTTGTAAATAAGTGCTGTGAAAAGAAACTCAATAATCAGAAAAAAGCAGAAACCTAAAGAAAATAACAACTGCTGTTGAGTGTGGGGGTGCATATGTTATGCTAAGGGGTTTTGACACAATCAGCAGTACAGTAAATTGTGTGGGTTGATGCTAAGCATCAATGGATCCTAGAGGTCAGCTTCACAGGCACTGAGAAACTGAAGATGGACACAGTGATCGAAAAAACTCCTCAAAATCAAATGTCAACTATTTTAAAGGACAAGTGTACTTTTAATACAGTTATTCTTAAAATGTTGTCTTCCCCTGCCTCCAGCAACTTCGCCAAGTCTGCTGACTACTTGTTCAGAATCCACAGAGATCTTCACTGTGGGACTGCTAAGAACTGCATATGCCCTCTACAGAAAAAATTCTGGTGGAGCCACACATGCTCAGTAGATTCCTTTTTCATTTGGAGAATAGCTATAGAAAGGCCTTTGACTGTTGAGGACAACAATTGATGGCCTTCTCCTAAAGATGAAGGTACACTATATGATCAAAGGTTTGTGGACACCTGACCATCACACCTACCATATACGAGTTTGCTAAATATGCCATTCCAAAACCATGAGCATTGATACACAACTGGACAACACTTTGGGGCTATAACAGGTTCCACTGGAAAGCGTGTCTGTGGGACTTTGGCCCATTTTGTAAAATAACCATTTGTGAGGTCTAGTACTGAGATTGAACGAGAAGGTCTGGAACGCAAGAGGCATTTGAGTATATCCCAAAAATTTTCAATAGGGTCTAAGTCAAGGCTCGGTGAAGACAATTGAGGTTCCTCCACACCAAGCTCATAAAACCATATCATTTTGGACCTGACTTTTGGGCACAGTCACATACTAAACCTGTCATCACAAGGTTGGAAGCACACAGTTGTTTAATATTTCTTTGTATGCTGTAACATTAACAAGAACCTTCATTGGAAACACCTGCACTCAATAATAAGGAGGGGGTGTCACATACAGTAATTTTTGCCATATAGTATGTGTGATTATCAGGTGTCTACAAACATTTGATCATATAGTGTATTTCCTGTCTGTGCCCTATTGGAAAGAATTCTTTCCGTGTCTGTGCAGAGCTCAACTAAAAACTGAAATAGGATCTAACCTTCCTTTTTTTTGCTTCACAGTGCTGCTGATCTCCTGCAGCTTCTTTTTATCCATTTTCTGCCTACATTTGTTAGCTTCTGCATTAGCTGCTTATTTAATTTTTTCGGAACAGTTTCCTTACAATGGTGGGTCATGCCTGTGCGATGTGTATCAGCATGCCTACTTATAGTTTTCCCAAGGGCCCATGTGAGAAGGTGACAGTGGAGGAGTACAGTTGAGAATTGTCACCGCATAGCAGTAAGTGCCTGAATATTGACCTTAATAGCAGGATTATCAGGTACTTAAGGAAATCTACAGATTTAAAAAAATACATTGGGAAAAACTTTTTTTAAAATTAACAAAGACATTAAAAGAAAGGTATGAACAAAGTTTGTTTTGCCATACTTCTCCTTTTGGTCAAAGGAGTGCACTTGCTTTTGCTGTTCTGTAACCCAGAACCAGTTAATAGTGGGCTATTGACTTCAGGCTCTGGAAGGCACTGCCTGATTGACAGCTGGCTCTGCTCTCAGCATGCAATTGAGAGCCCCCTCCCAAGCTCAGTGCTCCAGTGAGCACTGGAGGAGCAGAGTGGAGAGCGGTGATTGACAGTTACTGCTCTTCATTCTGAGCAAACTGAGAACTGAGTGTCCACTGGTCATATGATCACTTGGTCCTCAGGATTAGAGCTAACATGAGACAGCTGCAGCATCATACCAATGCTGCAGCAACGAGATGGGCATTCATTTTTATTTAAAAAACAAAAAACTTCATCGGTAAGTATATATATATACAGTCATGGCCGAAATTGTTGGCACCCTTGATATTTTTCCTGAAAATCAAGTATTTCACACAAAAAAGGTATTGCATTAACACATGTTTTGCTATACACATGTTTATTCCCTTTGTATGTATTGGAACAAATATAAAACAGAGGCAGAAAAGCAAATATGACATAATGTCACACAAAACCCCAAAAATGGGCTGGACAAAAGTATTGGCACCCTTAACTTAATATTTGGTTGCACACCCTTTGGAAAACATAACTGAAATCAGTCGCTTCCTATAACCATCAATAAGCTTCTGACACCTCTCACCCGGAATTTTGGACCACTCTTCCTTTGCAAACAGCTCCAGGTCTCTCTTATTGGAAGGACACCTTTTCCCAACAGCAATTTTAAGATCTCTCCACAGGTGTTCAATGGGATTTAGATCTGGGCTCATTGCTGGCCACTTCAGAACTCTCCAGCGCTTCTTTGCCATCCATTTCTGAGTGCTTTTTGACCTATGTTTGGGGTCATTGTCCTGCTGGAAGACCCAGGATCTTGGACGCAAACCCAGCTTTCTGACACTGGGCCCTACAGTGCGACCCAAAATCCTTTGGTAATCCTCAGATTTCATGATGCCTTGCACACAGTCAAGGCACCCAGTGCCAGAGGCAGCAAAACAACCCCAAAACATCATTGAACCTCCACCATATTTTACCGTAGGTACTGTGTTTTGTTCTTTGTAGGCCTCATTCCGTTTTCGGTAAACAGTAGAATGATGTGCTTTACCGAAAAGCTCTATCTTGGTCTCATCTGTCCACAAGACGTTTTCCCAGAAGGCTTTTGGCTTACTCAAGTACATTTTGGCAAACTGTAGTCTTGCTTTTTTATGTCTCTGTGTCAGCAGTGGGGTCCTCCTGGGTCTCCTGCCATAGCGTTTCATTTCATTTAAATGTCGACGGATAGTTCGCGCTGACACTGATGCTCCCTGAGCCTGCAGGACAGCTTGAATGTCTTTGGAACATGTTTGGGGCTGCTTATCCACCATCCGGACTATTCTGCGTTGCAATCTTTCATCAATTTTCCTCATCCGTCCACGACCAGGGAGATTAGCTACAGTGCCATGGGTTGCAAACTTCTTGATAATGTTGCGCACTGTGGACAAAGGCAAATCTAGTTCTCTGGAGATGGACTTGTAACCTTGAGATTGTTGATATTTTGCCACAATTTTGGTTCTCAGGTCCTCAGACAGTTCTCGTCTCCTCTTTCTGTTGTCCATGCTTAGTGTGGCACAGACAGACACACAATGCAAAGGTTAAGTGAACGTCTCTCCTTTTTATCTGCTTTCAGGTGTGATTTCTATATTGCCCACACCTGTTACTTGCCCCAGGTGAGTTTACAGGAGCATCACATGCTTGTAACATTCTTATTTATCCGCAGTTGTGAAAGGGTGCCAATACTTTTGTCCAGCCCATTTTTGGAGGTTTGTGTGACATTATGTCGAATTTGCTTTCTTTCCTCCCTTTTTTTGTTTTGTCCCAATACACACAAAGGGAATAAACATGTGTATAGCAAAACATGTGTTAATGCAATACGTTTCGTGAGAAATACATGATTTCCTGGAGAAATATCAAGGGTGCCAACAATTTCGGCCATGACTGTATATATATATATATATATATATATATATATATATACAGTTGTGTTCAAAATAATAACAGTGTGTTGAAAAAAGTGAATAAAGCTCAAAATCCTTCTAATAGCTTTTATTTCCATAAACACAAATGCATTGGGAACACTACACATTCTATTCCAAATCAAAACAGGAAGAAAAATATATCCAATTTGTGTTGTTCCTCTAAAAAAATTAAAGAAAAGTGAATATTAGACTTCAAAAAAACTTAAAGCAGTAGAAGAGAAAAAAGGAAAAAAAACAAAAACAGAAAAACAGGCTCGCCAATGAGAGGTACATATGTACATACAATGTCAATACAAATCAGTGAAATGGCAATCAATTTCAGACAATTTAAGCAGACAAGTCAGAGGTATGAGTATCCCATGAGTCCCAAACTGCTTTAAATGCAGGAACAGGATTAGCGTGTCAAGCAGTTAGGTACTCCATTTTTCTAATCTCTGCTATAACCTTCATCAATTCCAATAGTGTACGGGGTGTAGAAGAAAGCCAATGTACGGGAATGGTTCTCCTGGCTGCCATTAAAACGTGATAGGAAAGTTTCCTTGCCAATTTGGAGAGGCCAGCTTATATATTTTTTATATCATTGAGAGCCATGCAAATAGCAATTTCAGAAGTAGGGCAGAAATGGTTTCTCCCATGCTGGGTTTCCCTTGTAACAGCAGTTTCTGTAATGTGTGTAAATACATTTTAGGAATGACTGGTACATTGATCTTTATTAAGCAGTGTTATTAAAATTGAACCAATAATTCTTGGAAAACCAAAAACCTTTCAGTGATTGCTGCAGATTTATGGAAATGTAGAGATTTTAAGCAAAATTCTTGCTGACTTGGAGTCTGGTTAAAGGGCAGGTTATTACACTTTATGTATGAACATCATGCCCAGGACACCTGTTATGAATTAAGAAGAGCAGAAGATCATACAATCCTGGTGTAGCTTGCCCAAGATTTATAGAACAGTTTCCTCGCATACACAACAGATATATGAGATTGTGAGTCAGAATCTGACTAAACATAAATTAAGGTGCTTGGAAAGGTATTTTATTGGTCGGCTGTACTTGCCAAGTTATTTGGATAGTTCATTTTGGCAAAACGATATGGATACCATTTAAAGGGCTGGGTTTAATCAGGGGATAAGATTAATGTGATAATGTCACTAATCACTTGTGTTCTCTTCCTTATGTGCCATCCTAAATCTTACACAGAACTAGTTGTCCACTTTTGATCATAAACATACACTGTTACAGCTTTAATATTGCAAATTATTGGTTATGCTTAAAGTCGAACTCTATGCAGAAAGCTGGAATTTTTTTACCAATCCTAGAACTTTTTTTTTATGTCCATCCAGTCCTGAAATTTTCAGCACAACCAGCCTGGTGACCTGAGTTTTCTTTGCCAAATTTAGAATGACACAGTCTGGTTACTTATCAACCTCCAGCCCAGGGGTGGACTGACAACTCATGGGGCCCCCGGGCAATAGGGGATCATGGGGCCCTGTGCTCTTGCCCACACTCAAACCACACCCAAAAAAGCCTATGAAAGGTACCAAGGGCATCTCATGGGGCCCGCTATAGACCCTGGGCCCTTGGGCAGTGCCCGAGAGCCCAAATGGTCAGTCCGCCCCTGCTCCAGCCTGAGACTGGGCAGAAGAAGCAGAAGACTGAGGTGGTCAATCCTCTCCTAACTCTGTTCTCTCCTCCTGTCATATTTTTTTTCAGCACATGTGCATACTGTGTACATAACGTTCATAAAGTAATCAGACCCCCTTCACTTTTTCAATTTTGTTATGTTACAGCCTGATACTACAATTGTTTCAATTAATTTTTCTCAATAATCTACACTCAGTACCCCAATAATGACAATGTGAAAATAGAAGTTTAGAAATGGCTGTGAATTTATTAAAAAGAAAAAAATTGAAATGTCACATATACTTAGGTATTCTGATCCTTTTACTCAGTACTTTGTTGAAGCACCTTTGGAAGAAATTACAGCCTCAAGTCTTTTTCGGTGTGATGTGACAAACTTTGCACACCTGGATAGGGGGATTTTCTGCCAATCTTCTTAGCAAATCCTTTGAAGCTCAGGTTGGATGGAGACCGTCAGTAGACAGCCATTTTCAGGTCTTTCGAGAGATGTTCAATAGGATTCAAGTCAGGGCGGTTGCTGGGCCTCTCTAGGACATTCACAGAGTTGTCCCTAAGCTACTCCTGTGTTGTCTTGGCTGTGTGCTTCGGATCGATGTTATGTTGGAAGGTGAACCTCTGGCCCAGTCTGAGGCCCTGAGCACTGTGGAAAAGGTACTCATTCAGCTTTCCCTCAACTCTGGCCAGTCCCATTCTCTGCTGCTGAAAAACACCCCCACAGCATGATGCTGCCACCACCATGCTTCACTGTTGGGATGGTATTCAGCTGGTGTTGAGTGGTGCCTGGTTTCCTCCAGACATAACGTTTCGAATTCAGGCCAAACAGTTCAATCCTGGATTCATCAGACCAGAGTATCTTGTTCCTCACAGACTATGAGTCCTTCAGGTGCTTTTTTGCAAACTCCAAATGGGCTTTCAGGAGGAGAGGCTTTCTTCTAGCTACTCTGCCATAAAGCCCAGATCAGTGGAAGGGTGCAATGATGGTTGTCCTTTTGGACCTAGTCTCATCTCCACACAGGATCTCTGGAGCTCAATCAGAGTAACCATTGGTTTCTTGGTCGCTTCTCTTACTTAGGCCCTTCTTCCGATTGCTCAGTTTGTCCAGTCGACCAGCTCTTGGGATAATCCTGGTTGTGCCAAATGTATTCCATTTGAGAATTATGGAGGCCACTGTGCTCTTGGGAACCCTCAGTGCAACAGAATTTTTTTGTAGCCTTCCCCAGATCTGTACCTTGTAATGTTCCTATCTCTGAGCTCTGCAGGTAGTTCCTTTGACCTCATGGCTTTCTTTCTGATGCATTGTCAGCTATGATGCCTTTTTATAGAGAGAATTGGAGGCAACTGAGTTAAATTTCAAGTGTTGTTGCAAAGGGTCTGAATACTTATATCAATGTGATATTTCAGCTTTTCCTTTTTCATACATTTGCAAACATTTCTAAAATTCTGTTTTCACGTTGTCATTATGGAGTACTGAGTGTAGATTAGTGAGAAAAAAAAAGAATTTAAGCAACTGTAGTGTAAGTAGGCTGCAACTTTACGAAAAAAGTGAAGTGGTCTGATTACTTTATGAATGCACTGTATATGAAAGAACAGAAGAAGGGTGCACCAGCCTTGTGCATTACCCAAGGTACCATTTATTTAACTATATATAACACAATGCAATATACTCACAAACTCAGTTGGGTATGGGGCTTAAATACATAAAGCGATAAAGCTTTTGGGTATCGGGCTTAAGTGTATAAAGTGAAACAAGCTCCAACAAAAGGCTCAAATCACGACTGTAGGGAGGCATCAGCGACATTACAAAGCAGAACAGATGCTAACAGATTTTGAGGGGTATACCCTCTTCTTCAGAGCTTTGGGTTTGTGACTACAGTGGATATAAAAAGTCTACACACCTCTGTTAAAATGTCAGGTTTCTGTGATGTAAAAAATGAGACAAAGATAAATGATTTCAGAACTTTTTCCACCTTTAATGTGACCTATAAACTGTACACTTCAATTGAAAAACAAACTGAAATCTTTTAGGGGGGGAGTAAACATAAAAAACTAAAATGATGTAGTTGCATAAGTGTGCACACCCACTGGGGATGTAGCTGTGTTCAGAATTAAGCAGTCACATTCAAAATCACATTAAATAGGAGCTACTACACACCTGCCATCATTTAAAGTACCTCTGAGTAACCCCAAATAAAGTTCAGCTGTTCTAGTAGGTCTTTCCTGACATTTTCTTAGTCGCATCCTACAGCAAAGGCCATGGTCCGCAGAGAGCTTCCAAAGCATCAGAGGGATCTCATTGTTAGAAGGTATCAGTTAGGAGAAGGGTACAAAAGAATTCCCAAGGAATTAGATATACCATGGGACACAGTGAAGACAGTCATCTTCAAGTGGAGAAAACATGGTGCAACAGTGACATTAGGAAGAACTGGACGTTCCTCCAAAATTGATCAAAAGACAAGAAGAAAACTGGTCTGGGAGGCTGCCAAGAGGCCTACAGCAACATTAAAGGAGCTGCAGGAATATCTGGAAAGTACTGGCTGTGTGGTACATGTGACAACGATCTCCCGTATTCTTAATATGTCTGGGCTATGGGGTAAAGCGGCAAGACGGAAGCTTTTTCTTACAAAGAAAAACATCCAATCCAAGCCCTGCTAAATTTTTCAAAAACACATATGAAGTCTTCCAAAAGCATGTGGATAAATATGTTATGGTCTGTCGAAACCAATGATGAACTTTTTGGCCATATTTCCAAAAGATATGTTTGGTGCAAAAACAACATTGCACATCACCAAAAGAACAACATACCCACAGTGAAGCATGGTGGTGGCAGCATCATGCTTTGGGGACTTCAGGCTTCTGCTAGAAAACTGAACATGAAGAGGAACTTTATCTTTCGGCATGATAACGACCCTAAGCATACATCCAAATCAACAACGGAATGGCTTTGTCACGTACCTTGTTGGGGAGCCTGATGTGGAGAGGAGGCGTCCTCTTCTGACTCCCTCTCGGAGCCCCTGATAGTGTGAACAAAGGGCGCAGAGCCAGGAGTGGCACTAGTGCGGGGTAGGTCTGGAGCTGACAGCAGGTAGGCGAAGACCCAGGAGATTTGGATGCAGGCCCGGTGCGGATGCAGGAACGTAGGTGCAGCAGCAGGCAGGTATGGCGGCAATCAGGATGCAGACTGGGACTGGACACAGGAGCGAGGATGCAGCAGCAGGCAGGTATGGCAGTGACCAGGATGCAGGCCGGGTGCAGGACCGTGGGTGCAGCAACAGGTAAGTATGGCGGTGATCAGGATGCAGGCCAGGTGCAGGACCGTGGGTGCAGCAGCAGGTAAGTATGGCAGCAGTCAGGATACAAGCCAGGTGCAGATACAGGTAAGTAGGTGCAGCAGAGTCAAACAAGCCAGGTCAGCATCAAACAAGCAAATCAAGTACAAGGTAGCAGGCAAGCAGATAGTCAGGGATATCTGGGGTCAGTGCAGGCGGAGTTCTTTCTTAGTCAGGTCAGATCAGGATACAGGCAACAGAATCAGGTTATGGAGTGCAGGATGTTATAGACCAGAAGGCATTGATTACACTGTATTGCAGGTTTAAATAGCCCACCTTGCAGTGACGTGCACGCTTCCACGCATGCGCCCTCGCACCACCGTGGCCCAAGGGGATCCGTCGCAGTCGCACCGCTGCACGGTGGCAGGATCCCTGACAGACTTCATCAGAAGATGAAAGTTTTGGAATGGCCCAGCCAGACCTGAATCGAAAATCGGGCTGAAGAGGGCTGTGCACAGAAGATGCCCTCGCAAACTGACAAATTTGGAGTGTTTTTGCAAGGAAGAGTGGGCAATTATTGACAAGTCAAGATGTGTCATGCTGATAGACTCATACCCAAAAAAACCGAGTGCTGTAATAAAATAAAAAGGTGCTTCAAGTATTAGTTTAAGGGTGTGCAGACTTATGCAACCATATTATTTTAGTTTTTTATTTTTACTTCCCTCCACCTAAAAGATTTCAGTTTGCTGTTCAACTGAGTTGTACAGTTTATAGGTTACATTAAGCTTGGGTTCACACTTGTGCGGTGCGGCATATCACATGTGATTTGCGCAGGAACCACACTGAATTCTGTGTGGAGCGATATGAGCCTAATATTTGTGTGGCTCAAATCGCACTGCATTCGTAGCAAAAAAGGTGCAGGACCCTTTTTTTTGGTCCGCACTAGAATCGGATCACACCGATTCAATTCAATTCTGCACATCGCACCGCGTTTTACAGACCAATTTTGGGGTGTTGTTAACTTAACATACACACCCACAGCGGTTCGCGATTGTGATGCGGTGCGGAATTCGCATGGAAACCACTGCAAATTCTGCACCGCATCAGTATGAACCCAGGCTAAAGGTGGAAAAAGTTCTGAAATACTTTATCTTTGTCTCCTTTTTTTACATCACAGAAACCTGACATTTTAACGGGTGTGTAGACTTTTTATATCCACTTTTATATCCACTGTATATTGTATTGTATTTCATATTATTAATAATTGATACTTTAGCTAATGCACAAGGCTGGTGAGCCCTTCTTGTGTTCTTTCATCCAAGTTTTAGGATCCCCTTTATCCGAAGAGGGCAGCAAGGCCTGAGGTACACCCAGATTGCCTTGCATTGCTGATGCTAGCAAAGAAGCCTATTACTTTCTGGTTTTCATCTGTATTGACACTTAATACACTTGAACTCAGAAGAGTTGGTTTGCGATGTGTGAACCAACTGTGTAAGGGCTCATGTACATGGGCGTTTGAAAAACTTTTCGGACCGTTGGAAACTGCCTGCTAGAAAACGTAGGTTAAAAACATCAGTTTAACCGCCTTTGCCTACCGCATTTTCGAGCGTTTGCGTTTAGAAGTGTTTTTAAAAGATAACCTCAGGAGACCCTCCCAAATGCCCAGAATGCACTAAAAACTAGTAAATAATTAACTATTTCAGACATTTTGTGAGAAAGATTGAGCAGAAGCAGGGAGAGCAGTATGTTTTGAGATGACCTGTCATTTCTGGTTGTATTCACTATGGATCCCATCATGAGCATAATGCGGCACGTTCTAACATTTTTTCCTTCACGCAAAGCCTGCAACTGACTGCGCTGGTGAACCGGGTCCATTTGAATACATGGAAAACGCTCTGCGTGCATTTTTGATGAAGAAAAAAGGCACTGGACAGCATCTGGATATGGCTCAGCCCAAAAACGCATCTAAACGCAAACGCGCATTAACACCTTTACATGCATTTACACATGGTTGCAAGCGTTTGGCATTTGAAACGCCGGTAAACTCTACTCCTGAACGCGATTTTTGTGCTTTCAAAAAAATGCCTATAACCTCAACTGCCTGTAAACTACTGTAAACGACTATGTGTACATGGACACATAGGAAAACATAAAGGAGAGTTCAGGGGCTGCTGAAAAAAACGCACAACTGCTCCTAAACTTCAGTTTTGCAGCTGCAGTGTACATGAGCCCTAAATCTGTTGAAGTTGCGCTTTCAAATCACTCAATGTAAGCTGCCCCCATCCCTCTCCCCCCAGGGAATGATGGCAGGGTCAGGGGCGGACTGACAACTCATGGAACCCCGGGCAATAGGGGATCATGGGGCCCCTGTGTCCTTGCCCAAATTCAAAAAAGCTTATGAAAAAGGTACCAGGGGCACCTCATGGGGCCCCCTACTGACCCCGGGCCCTCGGGCAGTGCCCAAGTTTCCAATGGTCAGTCCAGGCAGGGTTAAACCTTAACCAGAACTTACAGCTAGCCACCTTTTTTTCTTACAGAAATTACACATTACATTATTTATTATTATATTATATTATAATTAATTATATTATTATTTTTATTTATTGATTTATTATAGGTACTGTACTTGTTTAGTTTATATATTGTACATTTACATCAGTCCCTGCTCTCAAGGTGCTTACAATCTAAGGTCCCTAACTCACATATATTTTTTTTTGTAAATACAATTTATTGCCACATTTGAAGTCCCCAAATTGTTTTTACTTGCATGCCCTTTTATCATTCTTACATTTTCACCAAACAGGCAATTTTTTTGTTATTTGTTGAACTTATGTATATTAACATAGTATATGGTCATATTTCAGCGCTCGGAAGCCACAGGTGTTGTGTAGAGTTACCTGTATAAATGAATCACAGAGTATGGCTGTACAGAGGTATACATTGCTCCGAGAGTAATCAGGCTTATGCACGTGTCGGTGTCCAGGAGCTTGCATATGCATATTAACACTCAAAGCCGCATATCCTGTCATTGTATGCAACACTCTTGGCTCTTGGGTGCCAAAATACAGCCATATTGTAAATGATATGCCCCAGTATGCCTGTGTACATGAGCCCTTTAGAACCAGTATTGTTTTTTTTTTAAAGGCATTCTGCTTTTTTCCATACACTTTTTAAAGTGTGATACTTTTGAAAAGACTTCATTACCTTTGGTTGTCTTCCTTTTTCCAGGTGTCCATTACTTGGCCAGATGAGCACCAGAGTGAGTTTGATGCCGAATGGCTGAAGAAGAGGTGTTTTTCGAAGGAAGCACGAGCAGAGATGCAAGAGGAACTGTTTTTACCAGGTACGGGAAAACAAATTGTTTAAAAGCTGATGCCTGGACTGAGATATGGGCAAGCCAAGCCACTTAATTTTATAACTTACTAAATATAGCGTACTTCTCAAATTTAGAACATGAGATAGAGGGGCACCTCAACATGGAATTGATGTGTGGTTCAAAATGGGATAAGCTGGGAGGGAAGTTGAGGGGTGGAGCCTGACCATGGAGGCGCGGGAGAGCGGAGATTAGACGTTCTCCGATAACCTTCCCCTCCTAACCTCCCTAATGTGTCCGTAACCGCTGAGCTGCCGAAGACTCACCGAGAGAGGCGGGGGATCCTGGCGGCGGTGCGGTGGCTTGTTGGGGGGTGGGAAGCCGAGGCGACTGTCCGCTGGAGGACTGCCTGAGGTGATCCAGGAGGGAGAGTGGGGTTGCCAGGCGACGAGGAGAGCGGAGTAACCACGTGGGCTGCCGCGGGGGACTGCTGGGAGAAGAGGAAGCCGGCTGGCGTCCTAAGAGACTGGGGGAAAAAAACGTTGCCTGTGTCCTGCCATCAAGCAGACCCCAGGAGAGGCTGTACGACACAAGGAGAAAAGGAAAAAAGGGACCCACTAGGAACCCCCATTAAGAACATGGCCACAGGAGATCAAACAACCCAGAACAGCAAATTCTGAAGCAGCTTCACTGAAGTGGGTGAGTGAGAACTGTTAATCTGCCTACATGATTACTATTTGGCTACTGCTATAGCCCATTTGATAAGCACCTTGAGAAGTAAGGAGGGGGTTCCCAGAGAGGGTCTGAAGATTAGAGAAGAAGAAGAAGAGAAAGAAGTAATAGCTTAACTATAGACTAAAGAGCTTTAAAAAACCTTTAAAAACCTTACAGGTGACATGAAAGGGAAAAATAGCAAAGGAAATATGCCCAAGAATTCCCAAATTCAAACTGCAACGATAAAAAAATATACATCACAGGGGAAATTGACTCCTATAAGACCCCAGGAAATAAGTGAAAGGTGCGACCTGGAAACAAGCTTAGATAATAGCTCAAGATCCTCCCTGGGAGCAGTTAACAATAGTCAACAAATAATTGAAGGTATAGAGCTGGGAGAAACTGAAAAAGACTTGCAAATACCGAATAAAAAGGAAATGGCGGAGATGTTTAAAAACCTGGAAAAATCTATAAAGCAAGAGATGGGGATAATGCGGAAAGAAATGGGACAACTGCTAATTAGGGTGGAAGAAACCGAGGAGACAGTCAAATATCATACCCAAATTATCCCAAAAATAGAGAAATTGATAGTGGATACCCGGAAGGAACAAAAAAGACTGCTTTATATGATGGAGGACCAAGAAAATAGAGAAAGGATAAATAACATTAGAATAAGAGGAGTCCCAGAGTTGCTACAGGGGGAAGATTTAAAGGAGACCACATGCAAAATTTTGAACTCCATAATGGATAGACCTGGTGCGGAGACGTATAAATTGGATGGAGCTTATAGGATAGGAAAATTCCAACAAGAAAAAGGCCCAGAAAAATCAAGAGATATAATTGTCCAATTTCATAACTATGGAGATAAGGATGAGATATGGAAGAAGATCAAGGGAAGATCTAATATTAAATATGGAGGGAAAAATATTCAAATTTTTGCAGATATAGCACCTGGGACATTGAGAAGAAAAAGGACATTGAAACCATTGTTGGAACTGTTGAAAAGACATAATGTGCAGTATAGATGGGGTCGATCAGCATGTTTAATCGGCTGGAGAGATGGAGTCACTGCATTTTTGAGAACCCCTGAAGATATGAAAGAATTTTGTAATAAATTTGAACTGCAGAGAATAGAGATCCCGGAATGGGAAGAGGAGGAGGGAGAATTATATATGTTGGGAAAAGAGGAATGGCAGCTAATTAGGAGAGAAAACAGAGAGCAGATAAATAGAGGGACAACGGGGAGGAGGGGGGGAAGGTGAGCGCCACATGGACAGAACCGAACTCCCAGGTAGGAATCAAAAGTGGGACCTTTTCCACAAATGATCCATAGGCAAACAAAAAGCCTAATAGGGGGGGGGGGAGGAGGGAGGAGTATCCGAGGGAGGGGGGGTGGGGGGAGGGAGGAGGGGGGGATTGAGGGGGGGGAGGGAGGGGGGGATGACGAGGGGGGGAGGGGGGGGATGGAGGGGGGGAGGTTTGAGGGGAGGGAGAGAATTGGGGAGGGACAGGGGATAGAGATTTTTAAAACTGACATCTTGTATGAAAGGAGAGGTTTTGGGAGGAGGAAGAGGAAGGGAAAGGGTAAAAAAAGGAAGAAGACAAATATAAAATGGAGGAAATACGCTTGGTAACCCATAATGTAAATGGATTAAATTGCCCAGGTAAAAGATTTAGACTATACAGGGAACTACAACATAGAGAGGCCTCAGTTGTCTTTTTGCAGGAAACACACCTAGAGTTAAAAAAAAATATTAAGCTAAGCTCTAGACAACACCCGACATGGTATTATGCAGATTCCCCAGTTAAGAGAGCTAAAGGGGTAGCTATAGGATTTGCAAAAAACATTAGGTTTGAGCTAGAAGATAGAAAGACGGACCCGGAGGGGAGGTTTCTGTTCTTGAAAGGTAAACTACAGGACGTAGAATGTACGCTTGTAAACATATATTGCCCTAATAGAAAGCCAGAGAAGTTTTTGAAAGAAGTTATGAGAAGATTGATGGACTTTGGAAAGGGATACCTAATAGTGGCGGGAGACTTTAACATTTGTATGGATCCACAAATAGATACAACATCCAGAGTACAGAGAGGGGAAAACAGGCCCATGGGATTATTGAAAAGGGTGATGAAAGAGTGTCAATTGGTGGATAGCTGGAGAGTTGTTAACATGAGAGATAGAGATTACACCTTTTTCTCTAGTGTACATAGGACATACTCTAGATTGGATTATATTATGGTAGACCATCGACTCGTTGAGGATTTGGTTAAAGTTAAAATAGAAGCAATAACTTTCTCGGACCATGCTCCTGTTGTATCGGAATTAAGATGGGGAGGGAAGGTATCAGGAGGCTTATCATGGAGATTGAATGAGACACTCCTCATGGATCCAGATACTGACCGGAAGATCAGAGAGGAAATAGAGAGGTTCTTTGAGGAAAATGAAACAGGGGATATATCACTAGCTACAGTGTGGGAGGCACATAAAGTATATATAAGAGGTATCCTTATTGCGACTGGGGCAAAGAAAAAAAGGGAAAGACGAGAGAAGATCAGTGAGCTTTTGAAGGAAATAGCTGAGATGGAACGCCTACATAAACATAATATAAGGAAAGAGATAGAGCAAAGGGTGATAAAAAAGAGGGAAGAACTAGAGAAAGTAATGGAGGAGGAAAAAATGAGAACTTTTAATAAGATCAGTGGAGAAAGATATAGATGGGGAGATAGATCAGGAAAATACTTGATGAGAGCCTTGAGGAGAAAGAAGAACAGGAACTACATAGATAAAATAAAAAACTCCAAGGGAGAGTTAGTCCATTCAACCAAAGACATTGCAAAGGTATTTAAAGATTACTATAGTAAATTATACAATATTGCCCCCAAGGATGATATAAATAAAGATAAAGTAATAAATATTGAAAAAAGAAGAAATTATTTAAGGAAGGCAGGATTACCAAAATTAAATGCAGAATTATTAAACTCCTTAGAATCTGATATCACACAAGAAGAACTTCAAATAGCATTAAAAAGCTTTAAGACGGGAAAAAGCCCAGGTCCAGACGGGTATACAGTGAGGTATTATAAAAAATATGCTGATTTACTGATACCTAAGTTAAAGAGATATATGGAGGCGTTGGGGGGAGAGATGGAGATAAGACAGGAATCCCTTCTGGCACAGGTGGTTTTGATACATAAGGAAGGTAAAGACATCACCAACTGTTCAAGTTATAGACCGATATCATTATTAAACGTAGATACGAAGTTGTATGCTAAAGTATTGGCGAATAGGTTAGGAGATCTGATGCCGGACTGGATACATGGAGATCAGGTGGGTTTTGTTAGAGGAAGAGAGGGTCGAGATAATGGGTTGAGGTCCCTGATGCTTATACAGAAAAGTAAATTGGAAAAAAAACCAGTAGTGCTGCTCTCGATAGATGCGGAGAAGGCGTTCGACAGGGTTAACTGGAGTTTTATGATAGACACACTGGAGATCTTGGGATTGGGTAGTAGGATGAGAAAGTGGATTGGAAAGTTGTATGAAGGACCGTCCGCGATGGTAATGGTAAACGGAGAGAGATCAGAGACCTTTTCTATGTCAAATGGAACCAGACAGGGATGCCCACTTTCCCCACTGTTGTTTGTTCTATCATTAGAACCCCTGTTATCAACAATTAGGAAAAATATAGATATAAGGGGAATAAATGTTGGAAAGACAGAACATAAGATAGCCGCTTTTGCGGATGATTTATTATTCTATGTTGGCAACCCGAGAATAACACTTCCTAACTTAATGAAAACACTGAAAGAATATGGGGAAATGTCAAATCTAAAAATCAACCCGAGCAAAACAGAGATATTAAATATAAATCTTCCAATGAGTGAAAAAGAAAATATACAGAGAGAGTTTCCCTTTATATGGAAAGATAGAGAAATAAAGTACCTGGGAGTAAAACTTACTCCCTCACAGAAAAATCTTTATAAAGCTAATTATATCCCAATGTTAAACGAAATCAGAGAGGAATTGAGGAAAATGGGTAGTGGGAATCCTTCCTGGCTGGGTCGTATTAACCTGATAAAAATGGTAATTCTCCCAAAAGTACTGTATAAATTTCAGATGATTCCCATTAATCTCCCAGAGTTGTATTTTAAGACAATTAAGCGAATGGTAACTAAATATATATGGAAAAATAAAAAACCTAGGATATCATATGATGTGTTAAACAGAAATAAAGAAAAAGGGGGGTTGGGATTACCGGACTTTAAAAGATACCATAGGGCAGTCATTCTAGCAAGAATTTTTGACTGGATACATAATTCAAAGAGTAAACATTGGGTCACGATTGAAAACACACTTAGTAGAAAGGATCTGGGTAGGAGTGTATGGGTGTCACCACAGTTTAGAGAATTAGAGGAGAGCACGAGTATATACACGAGGATTGTAATAAGGGAGTGGGATAAAATGCACAAACAGAGGAAATGGGACTTCAATTCACTGTTGATGTCACTAAGAAATTCAGAGTTTTTTCCCCCAGGTAAAGAGGAAATTTCAGGTAGATGGATTATGAAGGAAGATACTCAGCTGAGAGATGTAATGAAGGGGGTACACTTAAGAACACTGGAGGATTTGAAAAGGGAAGAGGGAAGGATTTTCACTAGGATAGATATATGGAGATACAATCAATTGAAACAATTTGTAGAGAAATTGACGAAGCCCCTTAGAACTAGGAAAGAGTGGAATGAATTTGAGAAATACTTAGAAGATAGAGGTGATGGGAAACACAGCACTGCTAAAGCATATAAAGCTCTCACGGACTTAGATAGTAAGTTTAAATTAAAATATATAGAAAAATGGGAAAAGGATCTAGGAGTGGAGTGGGAAGAGCACACACAGAGGAAAATATTTAGAATGGTACACGAAAATATTAGCATGCGTGAGGTAGAAATGAATTTTAAATGTTTGACAAGGTGGTATCTAACACCGGTGATAGAGCACAAGATGAGTGAGGAGAAGCAACCTTGGTGTTGGCGAGGGTGTGGAGGGCTGGGCACGATGTATCACATATGGTGGGAATGCTCAAAAATACAAGTATATTGGGAAAAAATTATAAATCAAATCACGAATATCACTGGAATGGAGATAGGATTGGATCCTGAAACCTGTCTTTTTCATAACTCAAAATTACCTGGAAATAAATATAGAGAACTGAGTATATTGTGCTACTTAAATGCAGCAAAAAGCCTGATTCCTAAGTTCTGGGGTAAAGTTGAAGCACCGAGGGAAGAGGACTGGATAAATAGAGTGGACCAGATTGCTAGACTGGAAAAACTTTATTATATACAGGAAGATAGGATGGTGACATATCATATGAAATGGGAGAAATGGGAGGAGTTCAAAGGGAAGGTAAAGGAAGGTACTGAGTAAGTAAGCATAAAGAAAAGGGTAAGAGAGGACAAAAAGAAAGGAAGGAAAAAGGGGAAGTGACAGGGAGAGAGAGAAAATATAGGAATTGGCCTTTCTTTCTTTCCTTTTCCTTTTCCAGGCCTCGGTTTCCAGAGGATATGAGATACAAGTAGATCAGATAGATGTCAGGGGTATTTTGAAGCGGGGTGGGAGGTGGGAGGGTTAAAAGGAAGGGAGTCATGGGGAGAAAATGATTTGAAATTAGTGTTTTATGAGATTTTGTAATGTTATATCTTACACTATGGAAATGTGTATTGTCTTACTTGAAAAATGAATAAATATTTAAATAAAAAAAAAAAAAAAAAAAAAAACAAAATGGGATAAGCTTACTTGCTGTATACAATGCAGATACCCCACAGTCCTTGTACTGACAATATGACAACTATTATCATAGGTCTTACAGACACACCTCAAAAAAATTAGACTCTTCCATTACAGATGCTTTTCTGCTCACTGAATATAAACATTGAGATAACAATTTGCCTCAGCCTACACTGAAGAAGAGATTCAGTAAAACAGTTGGGGACCAAAAAAAAAACACCTGAAGCCGGCCATTGACCATTCCTGCTGAACTGTCCAAGATTTGAACTATGTATGGGCACACTGAATGTACCCAAGTTGATTGATCGATCAACTTGGGTACAACCAGCCTGTCGGGTTTTAATGCGATCATTGCATGCAATCTTATATACAATAACTCAGGGGAAGGAATTTCCCCATCAACATTGAGAGTAGTTGCAGGAAAGAAAATTGCACCTTCTATGGCCGAGTTTAGTAACATGTATGTAATGTGCAACATAATGTATAGATTACAGCAGATACTATATAGCATACAGAGCAGAGAAGTCAGCAGTATATAATATACAACATAGCATAGAGAAGGCAGGGGCCAAGATTACTTAACATACAATATAGTGTGAAGTGATCATAAGTATGAAATGTACTGCATTGCTTTCAGAATTTAGTGCTCTGCGGTATGTACAACATAGCATTTAGAGTGCAATGGTCAGTAGTATGTAATGTACAGCATGGCTTACATAATTCAGCAGGCAGGAATATGCAACAAACCACAAATGTATACAGTGAAGTGGTCAAAAGTATGCAATGTACAGTACCGAGTGTAGAGTATGTAACATGCAATATAGGGTGCAGGCAGGGCTACTGATAAGGGGGTAAAACTGGCTGTCCTGTATGGGGCCCAGGCCCTATCAGTTCAACATGGGGGCCCGGGCAGTGAAGAGTTTTATTGGGTTTAGGCAGCCTAATTGTGATTTCCCACAGTTTCAGACTTTGCTAGCTAGTAATCTAATATTCCCTAGGCCCCATTCATTCAGCAGAGGGGCCCTTGTGCTCTCTGCATTGTGCATTCTATACTTCTGATCCTTGATCTTTGTGTTCCATATTTCCAACCCCTGCACTCTGCATTACAGAGTCCTGACCCCTGCATTATATTTTACTAACATCTAAACTCTGTCTTTCATACTACTGACCCCTGTATGCTGTGTTTTGTATTACCTCTTCATTAGTTGTACATGCTACTGACCTTTGTGTTACATACTATTATATATTATACTATTGACCTCTGCACTCTGCATTACAAACTGTTACCACACCCACATTCTGGCAGAGCATGCTGAGTGCGAGGCCTCATTTTTCTTCTCTAGTTGACCAAGGGGTAGTGGGGGGCCTGTTAGGTAGGCTGCACAGGACCCCATGACTTCTAATGACAGTCCTGGGTGCAGGGGTCAGCAGTATGTCACAAAAAGCTGGTGCACAAAATTCAGTGGTCAGGTGTATGTAACATATGGCATCTTACATTGTACGTCAATGGGTGAAAAAAAGTCCTCCTGTTAGTGGTCAGTAGGAGGGAAAAACACTCCAGTGTCAGGGAGTGTAAACGTGCCCCAATGTCGACACTCAGTGGGAGTATCACGTGTCCCGTTATTTTTGCCAACTAACATAGGTGTCAGATAAATATTTGACGTACATGTAAATGTTTCTTTTAATGAAAGGCATATTTCTTCTAGTGGATGATTGGGAGATTTTGCCACGTGACTTTGTGTCAAGGCTTGTACAGTACATTTTGCATTTTGTACTTTGGTTCTTCCTTCTTATTTATGGAAAAGTGGAAGAGTCTGGCTTACAAACATGTTTTCCAATAAGTTTTAAAATTCTGCCTGCAATAGTAAGTGCTGTTCCGATGCTCTCAAATACGCGATTCATTTATTATAGGTACTTATATAGTGCCGTCAATTTACTCAGTGCTTTACATATATATTGTACATTCACATCAGTCCCTGACCCTCAAGGGGCGTACAATCTAAGGTCCCTAACTCACATTCATACATACACATACTAGGGCCAATTTAGACAGGATCCAGTTAACCTACCAGCATGTCTTTGGAATGTGGGAGTTAACTGCAGTACACGGAAAAAACCCACGCAGACACAGGGAGAACATGCAAACTCCCAGCAGGTGGTGCCGTAGTTTGGATTTGAACCAACGACCCTAGTACTGCCAAGTGGAAGTACTAACCATTTAGCCACTGTGCTGCAATTATGAGCTAAAGTGACCCTGTCACCACAGGGTCACTTGCACAGAATGCACATTCTGTAATAGAAAATGTCGACCTTCCTGGCAGCCTCTATGATGAAATGTCACTGCTTTGCTTCTCACCACCCATTACAGGTACTTGACACTTCAAATGGGTTGAATGCCTACTCCCACAACAACATGCTGTAGTTCCACCTGTTTACTCATATGTCCTGTACTTATGTACAAGTGGACAAGCTCAACTACAGTGTGTGGTGGGGGAGCAGGTATTCTACACATTCACAATTGTAAAAATACTTGTAGGGGTCCAGGAGAAAGTAAGATTTGTCTTTAACACATGAGCCACCAGAAAGGT
This sequence comes from Staurois parvus, assembly GCF_062004578.1. Lineage (NCBI taxonomy): Eukaryota > Metazoa > Chordata > Amphibia > Anura > Ranidae > Staurois > Staurois parvus. The sequence goes on along the minus strand of NW_028318614.1, from coordinate 1,678,046 downwards.
AAGTATATGCCTTTATTACCTCCATTTTTTATTGAGTGATGCACAGAAAAAATAATACAGGTTGTGTTTATTAAAGAAGGATTCCAGGTATATTTATTTTCTACATGGATACTTTGGTCCAGCTTGGACCAATATCCAGTAATTATGCGTATACCATACCTGGCCAATGGCCCTGGAAGCTGGAAATTACTGGGGTAGATACCAATACTCCAATGGTCTCCACCTGTCTCCGGGTCCTGTGCTGCCTTGCTGCATTGTGAACACAGGCGGTCGGTCACTCGGTACAAACATCATTGAGATAATGCTTTGTGCTTTCTGAACAAATTCAAAGCATTCTCTAATTGGACAAGGTGGAGAGGTGGGGCAGTTATGTCACATTTTGCTTGTCATCTCACTTTAAGGGGAATGAGTGTATTTTTTCTCACAATTGCAGTTTTGATAGGCAGCATTAGTCATCCACTCATTGCTTTCACTTGCTGTCTAGGACAGCTTTTTAGGAAATATATAAATGAGATTTTGAGCTGTCTAACCTGTCATCTGCTAGTCTCACGTCTGGATTTTTATTAGACTGCAACCAAAGGTCACCTTTTGTATTAGGTTTCTTATGTGGAATGTACATATGAAATTACCCATGTAACGGTGCATTTTACGATTCTGCAAATGTTGTAAACCTAATGATAATTAAAGTTTTATGTCCCACTTTCACATCTCCCCCGAGAAGCACCTAAGTATCTTTTGTTTTTCTTAGCTGACACCCATGGATCTTATACCCTGGGTATACCACGTGTGAGCAAATGTTTTGTTGGCCTATAAACAATTTATAGATCCACATCCACATCCAGTCTAATGGACTAACCCTTTTAAAGGATGTTAAACTTAGCACAGTCATTACTAATAAAGTACATACATCCTCTAGACATAAAGTGATCCCTGGAGGATAGTGGTCTTCATATTCTATAATGGTTTGTAATTTAAAGGGAATGGATAGTATTTTGTAAATATTTTCTTAATGCTTTAATTACGTACAGAATATATATATATATATATATATATATATATATATATATATATTTTGTAATTAGGAAATATTGCCTTCAAGTTGAAAACTTTACAGATCGGAACAAGCATTCGCATGTCTAATCACTCAAGTTAGTTCATGTGTCTGGTATACATTGTCACATGCATGCATCCTCCACAAGTGGTTGTGCTTTTGTGTACTTTACTGTATAGTACTGTATACAGTACAGTAGTATCTTTATTTGAAGCTTATTATAAACCTGTTATAGTACAGTAAACTGTATTATGTACTATACAAAAAAAAACACTTTAACAAGTTTTCAAGTGGAGCATAATCAATATTCTGTGCAAAAAAAACATAAAATATATAGAAGTGAATAAAAGTATTCCACAAAAATTTATATATATATATATATATAAAATTGAAAATAATTGTGTATAGTCCAAATAATATCAATTAGCCCATCTAAAAGAAGACCACCACGTGAAAGAATCTTGTGCAAAACAAGTGAAACAATTCGTTCATACAGTATGTAGAGGACTTACTGTATGTATAACGTTTAGGCAGTGGATGGTGCTCCTTTCCCTTGTTAACCAGGCTAACCGGAGCTGCATTGTTGAAAAAGTATATTGTTTACAGAGGTTTATAAAGCTTTATGATTGTCATCATTTAGTTCAGAAAAAAAATATTTTGCCTAAGAGAAGCACCTGATGCAATAGATGGGACATAAAGTGTATAAACACCACAGCTATAAACTTCACATATTTGCTCTCTTTTGGTCTTTTACATGTACTATTGAAAGTGTTTTGTTATATCTTTTAAAAAGCAAATAAATGTCTGTTGATCCCGCCAGAAAACCTGTGAGCTGATAACTTCCTCTACACTCTGCCTCTGATGCACTGTTAATAGTTATCATTGTTTCCAGCTCTCGTGGTGATCTACAGAACACTTCTCCCATGTTAGATGGGGAGAGGGGACATGACAAAACAATATTACTAGCTTTCCCGGTTATCTATTGTGAACTACACAAGCCATTGTCCCTATGTAATGGAGATGAGAGGAGAGAGGAAAGTGTTTGTATTCTGAAGAGAAGGCTAGGGTGACAACATTGCTCCTTCGCAGATACAGTACAGCAAGAGAGCATTGTCACCATAGTACAGGTGAAAATAAAGGATAAGAGTAAAAACAACAGCAACAAAAGACTCAGAAAGCAGTCACCACATCTAAGGACTGGTAAACTGCAATATTTAATATTTTTCTTCTTGGGTTTCGATACGCTTTAATGTACAGAACTGATTAAAGCAACTGTTGACATCATCTCTGGTATGTTTTAGGAAGCCAACAGTATGACAAAAAGAATACAGATGTAAAAAATCAACTGTCTGCTTTTAGGGGTCGGTCTGTAGACATGATCGTCATGTCTTCATACTTAAACAATACAAAATGTTTTTAGCATTAGAAATGCTGCTCCTTCTCTGGAATCCAGTAGTAACATACACACATATGACCATGTTTAGAGCACAGATGGTAGGCCTGAAAAAGGCTTGAGAGGCATCTTAGTGATTTATCTATCCACTTTGTTGGTGGTCTTCTAGGTCACTGTTTACTGCTATTACCCTCAACAGCTGTTTAATGAAACATAAATTATTATTATTTTTTAAATCAGACAGTTAAATACACAGTTGTAATACATAACTCTTTTCCATTTCCTTGCCCCATGCTTTTGTAATTCTCTACAGTAACTATTAAGATTTACATGTCCAGCATGAATGCCCTTCTGTAAAAGTCAAACAAGCAACACATGCATTTCCCAGTTCAGCAAATCAGCTTCCTGGGCCTCCTCGTTGCTCCCAGCCTATTCTTTGGACAATAAATCAAGTAAAACAATAGTATGTATTCAACAGTGTGTGTAGCAGTTTGCCTAGAGTTCCACCTTTAAATTTTTCTATTTAAATGATGAATTGAATTTTATTCTCAGGACTTGAACTGTCTTTCTAATAGAATGAAGCTGCACAATAAAAAAATTATTTGATTTGAAAAGAAAAGTTGATCTATTGAAGATAGCAATGTATAATGCAGCTATAAAACTGGATAAGATGTTTCTCTAAAATATAACTAAAGTCAAAGCTTTTCTATAGTTTTAGATAGAGTGGAGAGGGTTTAGAACATCTGTCAGGTTTATATTGCTGTGTGAGCAACCAGATCTCTCCCCGTAGCAACAGCAGCAACATGGATGATTTGATCTTGATGCTTTCCCACCCTCTCCATGAGTTCCTCACCCAGGACTTCAAGGGGTTTATTTACTAAAGCTGGAGAGTCCAAAATCAGACTCACTTCTGCATAGAAACCAATCAGCTTCCAGGTTTCATTGCCAAAGCTTCATTGAACAAGCTGAGGTTAGAAGCTGATTGGTTTCTATGCAGAAGGGAGTCTGATTTTGGACTCTCCAGCTTTAGTAAATAAACCCCCAAGTGTCAAAGTGACCTCTGCTACTTAATCTCAGACATCATCTTCTGCATTCTTGTCCCCTGCGAGGTTCCCTGAGCACAGGACCTCAAGCAACTGGACACACTGGATAGGCAGGCTCCTTCTGCTCCAAGCACATGCACAGGCCTCTAAGGCTTCAGGCCTAATCATTCAGCTGTTCCTCGTACAACCTCTCCAGGTCCCAGCCTGGGTTTAAGAGAGAGAACACCTGGCCCTCCCCAAGTATTTATACTCTAACCCAGTATGTACCAGTGGCAAGAATATTCTGACTGGCTAGGGAAGGCATGAACATTCATAAGTCAGCTTTACTGTAGCTTCTCATATTAATACCAGAGGTACCAGTGACACTTCCGGCTCCATTGAATGTATGGGCAAACAAAATCAGCAAATGGATAATAAATCATCTAAGTTGTCTACCACCCAGCAGGACTAAATTTAACCACTTGCTATCCTGAGGATTTGCCCCTCTTAATGACCAGGCCTCTTTTTGCTAATCGGCGCTGCACTATTTCAACTGATAATTGCACAATCATGGGCCAACAGGGCCCAAACCCAGTCGCCATGAAGCAGGGGGGACAGAGCGGCCACTCCACAACAGGGCAGCGACAACTCTGACCATTCAATAGGGTGGGGTAACACATCAGCAGCTACCACAGACTCAGCCTGCCAGCCAAACATGAGGGTTAAAAAAAACCCCATATAAAATAAGTAGTGCGTCAAGTTATTAGGGGATATATCCAAAGCCAACTGATTAAAATGTGTCAATGTTATGTCCTAATTAGTGATCAAAACAAGGTATAGCAGCCGTAAAAGTGAGGGCCCTCATCAGCCCGTCCCTGGTCTGACTCTCCTCCTTTCCTGCCTAGCAGATGGTGTGTTCCAAATGGTAGATGTCCAGGGGGTTGAAGGCGGGGGGGGGAGCATCCGACAGTCCCAGTTTCACCAAGATTTCTTGCCCTTCAAAAGGAGTGGTAGCTGTATAGGTGCTTCCATTGTGTGGAATAATTAACTTAAAGGGGTAGCCCCACTTGTAGCGAATTCGGGCCGACCATAAAACAGACGTGACCTCCTTCATTTTCTGGCATTTCTCCAATGTGGCCTGAGAGACATCAGGAAAAATTTGCAAAGGAGAACCCTCCAAGGAAATCACAGGAGTATTGCAGGCCACCCTAAGAATAGCCTCTTTAATCAGAAAATCTTTTATGCACAAGATAATGTCCGAGGCAGCTTGTCAGCAGGAGGTTTTGGCCGCAGTGCTCTGTGTATACGATCACAAGTAAAGGAATTAGCATCCTGATCCGGAAGAAGGGACTTGAACAACTTAGTTGCTGCATGTGAAAGATCAGTCACAGACTCAGGCACCCCACGAATGCGCAGATTATTCCTGATTATTACGGTTATGGAGATCCTCCACCTGCGCCTGTAACTGTGCAAAGGCGGTGTGCAAGAGGCTGTGATCCCTGGAGAGCTCACTATAGGCCCAACTGAGTTCATCATGCTCTGTTTCTAACTGATCCATTCTGGTCCCAAGTGCAGCAATCTCCTGCGAAAGGACATTAGTGCTCTTAGAGTTCAGACTGGAATTTAACAGTCAATTTAGTATACATAGTCTCCAGACAAGACTCCAAGTCCTCCTTTGTAAGCTATTGTGAGTACTCACATTCCTGTATAGGAGGCTGGGGGGCTGTGTCCTGTGAAGAGCGGGATGGAGACCCCCCGCTGGCGCCATTTTGAGATATGCTGCTCATCTCCTGTGCCTTTAAGAGGAACGTGGTAAGGGATTTTTGAGCGGTCCCCTTGCTTTTTTTTAGTTGATGGCATCCAGGGTATACACCCGGAGGTGATCAGCTGACTGGTGTGCAGAAATGAGGGATTGGCAGACTCCAGGAAGTGGTATTGACCCGATGCAGGAACGGAGCTCCTACTACATGCGGCTGTCCTCCATGGTGCCGCGCATGTGCCCCCTTGAAGTAGTTCTAAAACATTGGCATCTACAAAAAAACACTGGCAAGTAATAGCAGATCTTATCTAAATCTATTATTGAAAAAAATCATAAAATTGCTGTCTAAATAACTTTTTTCTCATTTTTATCCCAATGTAACATGACCACAATCCCCCACACACTCAACATGGAGTGGCCAGTGGGCATGACTATATGACCTGTACTAGGGTCACAGTGCAGGGTGAGATGGGGACATGGTTGCAACAGACTACGGAAGATACAGGCATGCCATGTGCTTGCACAGAATCCTGTACAAGGAAGACATGGGAGGAAAACTAACCACATGACCATGGATCGACTTCTGTGCTAAGCATGATCAGTAGAGAGCAAGGAAGAAAGGGGACTAGCAGGATCAACCAGGAATCAGATACAAGAATGCCTTAAGTAAAATGAATATTATGTTTAAACGTGGCATATTTAAATTCAAACAACTTTTATTGCCAAGATAATGAAAATAAATGGAACAGTATTTACAGAATCTACAATGACAGGATATACATAAAACAATTTGTATATGCAGATCAATCCCGTAATGGACAGAATAACAGAAATAGTAATCAATCAATCAAAACAGAGACCACAAGGATCCAAGGCCTTATAGACAATACCTTACTTTTTCCTTTTTACCTTTTATTCCCTCCAGTCCAGATGTAAACATAAATGGGGAAAAGGAACAAAGCCAAAAACATGCCTTCAAACAATAAAAAAAAAAACAACAACATCTGGTTCACCCAAGACATCTCATCAGAGAAAATGGGGGACGCAGATGATCTCCCCTAAGGGGAGAAGTGGAGCCACACACCTGATATAAAATGTCACACCTGCAAAAGTCAGTCCGCTATCAATTGAAGAGGGGCAAGCCCAGGTGTATCCAGCCAACCCTGCCATACCTGCTTGAACTTACGATAAGCATTGCGATGTTGGTACGTGGGTTTTTCCCCCGGGAGTAACAAATTAACATAATCTATCCGTTGCTTACGAGTCGGCGGAGCTGACGATAACCAGTACCTTGCTATCAACCTCCTAGACAGATATAATAGTCTAGATACTATAATATACACTCCTGGTTGGAACAGTTCTTGGTCCAGTGCCCCCAGCAGACATTGCAAGGGATCCTGGGGAACAGTATATTGCGATACTGGAGAAATAAACTGGAGAACCTCACTCCAATATCTATGTAACTTTGGGCAGCGCTAGAGCATGTGAATGAAATTGCCCTGTTACACCTCAGGCAATCAGGTGAATCACACCTGCCCCACCAGTACAGTTGCACAGGCGTCCTATATGCTCAATGGAGAATAAACAATTAAGACAATTTATGAGAGGGAGAAAGAGAAATCACTGAAACAGATTCCAGGGCAGCATTCCAGACATCTCCAGCAAACGCTACAATATCCCGTGACCACTGAACCCTACCTCGGAGACTAGCTTGATCCTGTACTGTTGACAACAGCTGGGAGTATACACAAGAAATCATGCCCTTCTTGTGGGTTGCCTGAGTTACATCCTTAAGAAAAACTCAGTCTGTCAATGTGAGATTAGAGAGCGAAGATTGAGCCTGTACCGCATGGCGTAGCTGAAGATATCGATAACAATGCTTATGTGTAAATGTAAATTCCATTTGCAGTTATGAAAAGGACATTAGGGTTACTCCCGAATACAACGGAGATATACATTTCAGGCCTTCATCCCTCCAGTTGTGAAAATTCTCCAGTTTATCCAGTTCTATATATTGTGGATTGTTCCACAAGGGAGTACAGGAAAGAAAACTGGTAATATGAAAGGATGCTTTTACCACACTCGAGACACGTCTTAAGAGATCCGCAGTTGGAGCTGGGAATGGAAGAACCGGTAGAGCCATCTCAAGATGAGAAAGCCGAAATGGTGGAATCAGGAAGGGAAATCAAACTTATAATGGGATCAGTACTATCAGATGAATTCCAACCAACCAGTTTCTGCAATTGGGCTGCCAGGAAATAAAGTCTAGGCTCAGGAACCGCCAGCCCCCCGGACTCCTTGCCATATTTTAACATGGACAATTTTATCCTAGCTGTCTGTTTTTTCCAAATGAGATTCCTAAACTGGGTGTCTATGCGATTAAACTATTTCTTAGGAAACCATATGGGAGAATTATGAATGATACAAAGAGGTTGCGGGGCTCAAATCATTTTAATTAAATTGACCCTACCCACCACCAAGGGAGTTTGCACCAACTGTTACACTTCAATTTCTGCTGATGGAGTAGAGGTAAAAGATTGAGAGAAATATACTGTTTAGGATCAGGAGAGACTATCACCCCCAAATACTTAAATGCAGACACTACATGGATGTGTTGTGCACAGGCCAGGAGGGGGAGATCCACAGGATCCACGGGCATCAACACCGGCGTATGCCAATTAATCTTAAAGTCGAAAAATCTACCAAAACTTTCAATAAGGGACATAACATCTAAGGATGTGGAAGTATCGCCCAAATATAACAGTGTGTCATCCGCATAAAGGGATATTGTTTCTGAGAGAACACCCCTTGTAAAACTGACGATGTTCGGAGATTGTTGCGCCAAAATCACCAAGGGTTCTAACGCCAAAGTGAACAAAAGGGGTGAGAGAGGGCAACCCTGCCTCATCCCCCTCTGCAGCCTGAATGAATCTGACAAATCCCTGTTAATCTGGATTCGGGCACTAGGGGCCGCATAGAGAAGAAACACCCAATTAATGAACTTGGAGCCAAAGCCGAATCTAGACAATACTTCCCATAGATAAGGTCATTCCAAACTATCAAATGCCTTAGCCGCATCCAAAGATAAAATTGCCCTCCCCCCAGGATTGTCCACCGGAATTTTTAAATGAAAAAAAACTGCAAATATTATTAGCCATCGTTCTAGAAGGAACAAACCTTGACTGATCTTTATGTACGATATTACCAATAATATGCGCTAGAACCTGGGCCAACAATTTAGTGTCTGTATTCAGAAGGAAAATAGGTCGGTAGGAGTCAGGTTTTAACTGAACTTTTCCAGGCTTCAATAGTACTATAATAACAGCGTCAGTCATGGAGGGGGGCAAACCATTTCCATCCATGATGGCATTCAGGGCAATGAGCAAGGCTGGGAGGAGTTGTACACCATATCTATTATAAACTTCGAATGGCAATCCATTTGAGCCTGGGGATTTATTACTGGGCTGCCTGCTAAAGCTTTGAATAGCTCCTTAACAGTAATTGGCATATCTAGTTCTCTCAGTTTCGGATAAGACAGGAAAAGGGCAGGTGTCTAGAAACTGCAAAAGCTCAGAATGGGTGGCTACAATTTTAGAAGCATACAGATCGTCATAAAAGTGATGAAAAACTCTCAGGATTTCCACATGACTTGTGCAGATCACTCCATCAGCATCCTCAATCTTGCCTATAATGTACACCCCTTGTGACTTTGCCACGAGAGCAAGAAGGTGCCCCGCACTTTCCCCTTCCTCAAAATATTTTTGTTGCAAAAAATATCGCTGCTTATCAGCCACTTGAGTAAGCACTGATTCATAAAGGGTCTGGGCCTCTTTCCAGGAGGGGGCTTGGATCATCTGAACCTCCCGCTGTTGAACATATAACTGTACCTTCTCCTTCCACTCCCTGGATCTACGCTTAAACGCTGAAATCTCCCGGATAATCAAACCCCTCAGGAAGGCCTTCATAGCATCCCAAACCATCCCTGGTGGGGTCAGGCCTTCATTCCGCTGCAGAAAGTTTGACAACTCCCCCAGAATCAACTCGGACTCCGGAAACAGCGTTAGCCTAAATGGGTTCACCTTCCACGAGAGCGGGTATAACACACCTGTAGTTTGACCCAGAAAGAGGCATGGTCAGACAGAGTTCTGGGTTCATACGCAGCATCAAACACATATGGCAGGATAATCGAGTTCCCAAGGCCCAAATCTGTGTGTGAAAGCCCATCATGAGTAGCAGAGAAACATGAATAACATTTTGCTGTTGGATACTTCATCCACCACACATCCCGGAGGCACAATTTCACCAATTAATTAGCAAATGGGGTAGGCTGAGAGGATAATTGTCTGTCCCTACCGCCCAAGGGCAATCTATCCACACTAGGGAGTAAACAATTGTTATAATCCCCAGACGCCTATAGGGGAACATCAGGATGATTGGCCATAAATTGAGCTAGGCATTTAATGACCTCTGAAGAGTAGGGTGGAGGGAAATTTACCGCAGCCACTATGCAGCAAAACCCATTCAAAGTGCACATTAGTAAGATATACCTGCCCTTCGCATCAATCCACTCCTGTACATGAACAAACTGAACAGAGTTAGAGATGAGGATAAACGCACCTCTAAAAAATGTGGAGTGGAAAGAATGCTATTGTATGGGAAATAAACGGGAGCGGAGGGTACCGACAGTGTCAGATTTCAAATGGGTTTCCTGCAAACATACTTTAAATGTTTAAGTACATGGAAGACAGCACCCTGTTTGGTTCTATCACCCAGGTCCCTTACATACCAGGATAAAAACATCAATTCTTTATGAGAGACAGACATAATACATATGGAGAAAATTGGAAGGATAACACAGTCGCGGACAGATATAATGCCCCCCGAAGGGAGCAGTGAGCAGATAGGCAGTAGGAGAGACCCAGATCACATGGGTCAGGGTGACCAGGAGGACAGCCGCAGGAAGCGGGGAGGACAGACCCAGCAACATATACTCCACTAAACAAGACAAGGGAGAATACTGAAATTATTACCAACATGTAGGCCAACAGAGCCATAATAATAATCACTGAAAACAGGAAGGAAAAAATAAAAAGGAAGCCAAAAGGTCCCCTCAGAACCAAAAACAGGTTGGGGTTTACACAATGTCTCGTGGACAAGCACACAGCAGGTAAATGTAGGGAAAGCATAAGAGGGGAGGAGCCCCAGCTTAAAAAGTCAGAAACAAAAGGAGAGGAAATGTGAGAGCAATACCCTGCTGTTTTGCTAAGCTGAGTTTAAGGCACTAAGGATCAACCAGATCCCCAAGGTCAAGTTCCAGGGGAGTTTGCCAGGCAATGTTCCGCTCCATCCAACCACTGCAAGGCTGCATTAGGACTATCAAAGAAGTGGGAAGCGTCATCCGCAATTACTTGAAGTTTAGACGGATATAGTATGGCATATTGAAGCAGGGGCCATTAACTCTCACTGCTGTCAATCTGCAAGCCAATGAGAAGAAAGAGGGGGCGGGCGGGGTTGAGCTGTGGCTCCATGTGTGAATGGATACACGGAGCAGTGGGTGCCCCCATAGCAAGATGCTTGCTGTGGGGGCACCCGACAGGAGGGAGGGGTCAGGGGTGCCTGTGGGGGACCCGAGAAGAGGAGGATCTGGGCTGCTCTGTGCAAAACCACTGCACACAGCAGGTAAGTATAGACATGTTTGTTATTTAAAAAAAAAAACCCTTTAGAGTCGCTTTAACACTCTGAGTCAACTTGCCAGAACAAACATGCATATCAGGTATCTAAGCATAACTCCAGGTTTTGTGCTACTCTAAATATTTGGTTTGAGCCAAGCTGGCCCGAACAAGCTATTTAAAGTAACACAAGACTTGGATTTAGGCTTTAATCTTCACTTAGTGCATATTTGTTCTGGTTCATTGAAGAAGGAAGAAGCCATTGTGTCAGCACAAGGAATGAGCAGCTAGCATTTTTAGAAGATAGAAGCAATGGTAGCTTTTATGTTTTTTGTGTCTTTTGGCTAAACTTCTCCATTGGATCACAGGAGTGCAGTTCGTTCTGCACTCCTGTGACCCATTTTCAGTTGACAGAGGGCTGAAGACTGCTGTTGGCTGACATCACAGAGACGGTCCAGGCTGAGGAAGGATTGTGATCATATGGTTGGGATCCACCCCAGAGTCTGGAGCCGCTGAGAGCCTGTTCCTTCACCCTCCACAGCCCAGTGTTCCAGTGAACGCTAGGGGGGTGGTGGGCAGAGCAGACAGCAGTGAAAAACTGAAAAGAAATGTTTCTCAAACTCGTCTTTTAACCTCCTCGGCGGTCTGATTATTTCCGATTTTTTGTGCTGAAAGCGGTACCATTTTTTTGCATGGAAATATGTAGTTTTTTATTGTAGGCTGCAATTTTTAGGAATAACTCACTGAAATCTGTACGAACAAGAGTCTAGTAAACATCCCGGGTAGGATAAAATTTGAAACACGAAATCATAAATTATAATTTAATAAATAATCATAAAAAATAATAATATAATAATAATAAATTTAACTCAATAATATAATCAAACCAAAAACACTGAAATTTGAAATACAGAGGCAAATTCGCACATCGCTGAGCAAAGACGCAAAATCGTTTTCAGTGTCTGATGACTAATTTCCCCACGAATCATTATCACTCAATTCTGCAAGTGGTTCTGATTTACTATCGCTGTTCTCTAGCTGGTCTAAAACCACTTTTGACGTAAAGGGACGCTTTTTGGACGCCATGAACTTTTCTAAGTTTCCAGGCAGAAAGAACAGTCAAAATGCAGGCAGGGCATTGGACAAAGCAGTATGGAAAAAATGTATGTGAAATGCATTGAAACAGCAATGTTTTACTATGTAATAATCATTTAAAAAAAAAATGACATTTTTTAAAAATTTCAAATTTGCCGCCGTTTCCGGCGCCCGTACGTCCTGACGTCACAGGGACCGGAACACGGAAGCCGGATGTCGGCATCGGCTGGAGGAGATGGCCGGGGACGCTGCAGGGGACACATCGTGGGAGCGAAGGACAAGGTAAGTGCTGCAGGGACCCCCAGAGCAACGCCGCATGGTAAGCTCTAGTGTAGCTCGGGGTTACCGCTCTTGGTACTCAAATTTTACCCCGAGCTACACCCGGGAATACCGCTAAGGAGGTTAAGGGCCTGTTTACAATTGCTTCGACTTAAAGTACACATTAAAGTTCCTACTGCTTCAACGTGCTTGTTTGATGCTTCTGCAATGCTTCGATGATGCTTCAGTGGTGCTGCAATGATAATTCGGTGGTGCTTTGATGATGCTTCGGTGGTGCTTTGATGATGCTTCGGTGGTGGTTTTTTGAAGCTTAATGAAGCTTGGCAGATGCCTTGCGTGTGTTGATATCTCATACCTGCAATACCTCCAAAACAAAGCTAGGCTAAAACTGAATGAAAGCCTCTCAAAAGCTACAGGTGCTGTAAGTGAGTTTTTTCATAGACTTCTATAGAGGCTTTGCAGACGCTTTGAAGCACCACTAAAGCGACATGGGATATCATTTTTTAAGAGAAACAAAGCAAACGCAACGTGTAAAGAGGACTGTAAGCTAACTATTTTATTTAGTGACAGGTGCTCTGGCTGGCGTTCAGAGTGCTTTAAAAAAACATATCCAATGCCATGTTTCGAAGCTAGTGTAAAAGAGCCCTAAATTGTATGCTCAAGCAAAACAAAAAGGAGAAAAGCATTGACAGTATATTTCTGAAATACTTGCATGCTTCTCTGTTTTATCCATTTAAAAATGCTGCAAGTACAGAATACAGCTCCTAACTTTTAGTTTTCCTTGGCATTATTGTATCCTGTAATATTTGGAGGTTGGCAGCAGGACTCAGTGAGAGCTGGGGGGCCCAGGGGGATCGACTCCAAATCTGTGATTTTTCTGACGACTTCACGTAAAGATTTTCTCAAAACAGGCATCAGAGGGAGGAACAGCAGAAATAAGAGGAAGAGGGAGATACAGGTTTCTATTTCCACTCTCCCCATGGAACTGCGGCAGTGGTAATTTCAAGTCTCCCCAGTGTACCTGTGGTGCATGGGGAGTCTTCTGGAGGGTCGGCTGACCTCTGGGAATCTTCCAGTACAGAGCTCTCCAAACTATGGACCTCCAGGTGTTGAGGAACTGCAAGTCCCATGAGGCCATGCAAGACTCTGACAGCCACAGGCAAGACTCCCAGAGGCAGAGGCATGATAGGACTTGTAGTACTTCAACAGCTGAAGAGCCATAGTTTGGAGACCCCTGTTCCAGAAGATCCCGTGGATCCTATAAAAATTAGAGGCGGGGCAGTTGCCAATTGCTCAGTTATCTCAGAAGGTATCTCCTGTGGAGCTCCCCTCTGACCTACCCTTGTTGTGGCTTTTATTTTGTGATGGTGTCACCTTTAATCTCAAAGGGAGACAATTTTGAAGAAAAAATTGATGTTTGGTTTGAGTTGTGGTGACTGAGCTGTTTTCAAGTGGTTTATTATTTATGAGTTTTGTTAATTTGAATAAAGCTTATTTAAATTTAATACCAATAATAAATGGCTACGGCCATAATTTTTATTCAACATGTTGTTCTTTGTATTTATTTAAGTTATATTAAGTTGTTAGTATACTGCCTGCAGTCCCATGTTGAATTCTTTAACAGGTATGGATAGATTTTTAAAAAATTATCCTTTACTCACAGTGTCACCTAAATGATTTTTAATTGCTACATATTTGGGTTAATGAGTTGCGCTTTGTATCTGCTTGGAGTTTTAAGCTAATATCTATTTATTTGCAGTAACAGTGTCAGAATTATTATTTTTTTGGCTTTACATCAATTTGTTTCAACACAATTAACTCATTTACTAGCAATGGTGAATGACATAATGACTTATGGGAAGACCAAATGTATTAACAGTCTGTAATTCACTGCCTGCAGGTAAACATACACACCTGTCAGTTATCTTCCAAATCTACGTCTGTACTTCTTGAATGAAGTCACACTTTGTGCTAGTCTTGTCTTGTTCTTTTTGTCTTAACTTTTTCGAGAGTATAAAGCAAATCCAGACATTATGAAGCAGAGGACACATGTAGTCTGGATATGTCACAATTTCCAAAACACTTAAAAAAAGAATCAGATGCCAATGTCTGTGGTTTCTCAACCTCTCTTGTAGTCTGATTACGTTTACATTGAATGAATTACTAAAGACATCCGTAGCTCCATCAAAGCATGACAAAGTTTATGTTCTCCTATATGAACACCTCAGCAAGGCAATGTTATTCCACATTAATCATAAATATAACATAGAGAGAACTGGTAGTACAATGTATCTTTGTGTCAGAAGTCTTTCATTTTACTGCAAACTTTACCCAGCATTTAAATTTGCTATAGAGGCAGAAGCTGGTTTCATTTTCATGTCCTTCATTAAGGAAATGTGTGTTAGTCTATGTGGATGAACTATTATTATTATTTTCAGTTTGATTTTTGGGAGCTCCAGGGACAGCTGGTGGAGCAGGCCTAGCCACAATAGCTTGGGTTTGTAGCCAAGAAAAGATGAGTTCCTTTTGCCCAGATGTGAACTGAAGTTCTTTTTGGTAGGCTTGAAGACTTGGAGAATGCCAGTTGGGCAACAGAGTCTGTATACCCCTGGTGCCCAACCTGTGGCTATACCCTTTGGTATATGATGTGTGGCCCTTGGACCTTAGCAGTCTGTAGTGGGAATGTTGATTAGGGTATTAGAACTGATCTCTACTAGCCTCATGTAACATGTTCCTGGTTTCGTATTGTCTTCTGCGACATGTCTCCAAAAATATAGCACGTCCACACTCTCTGATCCTCATTTCCTCTATTAGGTCTGCAGTTTCTGACAGTCCTTTCAAGCATTACATCTATTGAACATTATGTGTAGTTCTTTGGTAATATGAGGGGCCACAGTTTAGGCCCCCTATAGATCATAAGTTGACAACCATTGCTATATACTGTGATTTATATCTGCTCTGGATCTTTTGGTTTCCAGGATAAGTACTAAGCTTTATCATAGTATTACTTGTTGTTGCCTCTGCTTTACACAGAATTATTGACACTTTTAAGCCTTTAAAAAATGTACCCCATAAAAGCAAGGTTGTGAACAATGCCATTGACAATCTGATTGTGTGATTCGTGTGCAGTTTGTCATGTGTAGTTCCTTCAGAAGATGCTAGTTGCCTGATTGTTATTCTGAGCCACTGGTTTCAGTACTCTGCGTCACTAAACCTTTTCTGCATTCATGTTTTGGGTCAATGATTCAAAATATTGAGGCAAGACACTCACCCATCAGTCATGTAACTAGCATTTTGAAAATATAGGCTCATAAATGCAAGTCTTCTTTTGAGATATTTACTTAAAGTGGTTTTGAAGGCAACTTTTTAATTAAAATAATAAACATGTTGTACTAATCTGCTCTGTGCAATGGTATTGCAGAGAGCAGTCCCGAACACCCCTTGCCGACAATCTTGGCTCTTCCTCTTCTCGGTCTACCCCAGGCGTGGACTGACAACTCATGGGGCCCCTGGGCAATAGGGGATCATGGGGCCCCTGTGTCCTTGCCCACACTCAAAGCACACCCAAAAAAGCCTTTAAAAAAGGTACCAGGGGCATTTCATGGGGCCCCCTACTGACCCCAGGCCCTTGGGCAGTGCTGAAGTGCTTGAATGGTCGGTCCACCCCTGGTCTACCCCAATAGCAAGCGTTTACTATGAGGGCATATGTGCTGGCTTGATTCCAAGACAGGCTGTATGCATCCATTGACACACACAGTATGATTTGGCTCCACCCTCTGCTCACAAGATTTGACTGACAGCAGCAGGAGCTAATGGCTCCCGCTGTTCTCAACCAAGCCTGTGAGAGCTGGAAGAGAGTAGAGAAGACCAGCAGCCAGATGCAGCACTGGATCGATATAGGACTCAGGTAAGTATTTAGTGGGGTAGAAGGGTACAGAAAGTGGCAAAACATGTTTTACCTTAATGCAGGGAATATAAATGGTAAATGTGGGGTGGGGAATTGTGAAGAGTGTGTGTGGGGGATTTTCAAAGAGATGAGAGCTGAGAAGTGTGTGTGTGTGGGGGGGGGGGGGGGGGAGGATTGTGAAGAGTGTTGGATGGGGGGGGTGGAGAATTGTGAAGAATGTGTGTGGGGTATTTGTGAAGAGATGAGAGCTGTGAAGAGTGGGAAGGTTGTGAAGAGTGTAGGGGGTGGGGGAACTGTGAAGTAGGGGGGCGGTGGAGAGTGTGTGTGAGGAGGGGATTTGTGAAGAGATGAGAGCTGTGGGGGGGGGATTTGTGAAGTGGAGAAAGCTGTGAAGAGGGGGTTTGTGAAGAGTGTGGAGGGGGGTTTCATAAAGAGTGTGGGGAGGTATCTGTGAAGAGGTGAGAGCTGTGGGGAAGGAAGGGGGTTGTGAAGAGGAAAGAGCTGTGGGGAGGGGGTATTTGTGAAGAGGAGAAAGCTATGGGGAGGGGGGTTGTGAAGAGGAGAGAGCTGTAAAGAGTGTATGTGTGTGTGTGTGGGGGGGGGGGGATTTGTGAAGAGTGTTGAGAAGTATTTGTAAATAGGTGAGAGCTGTGTTTGTGTGGGGGGTATTTGTGAAGAGCAGTGAAAAGTGTGGGAAGAGGAAGGAATTTCTAAAGGGTGGGGGGATTTGCGAAGAGGTGAGAATTGTGAAAAGTGAGTGTGTGTGAGCGGATTTCTAAAGAGTGTGGGGGGGAATTTGTGAGGAGGTGGGAGCTGGGGGGAGGGTTGTGAATGTTGGTGAGAGGGCAATTGGCATAATAATGAGTTTTCCTCATAACAGGTTTTTATTGTCATTCTTTCCAGCCAGCCTATATATAGTTACATAGTTACATCGTTAGTCTGGCTAAAAAAAGACAAAAGTCCATCCCCGACATAACGACGTTACGAGTTATTGGCTGGCCGCTCTGCTATAAGTAAGTTAAGGTTCGGGGGCGCAAATTACTTGCCTTGCCCCGGGCATTGACAACCCAGGCTACTCCACTGGACCAATGGAATAGCCGTCAGGAAAGGCTTGTTCATAGTACAAAGTTTCACGGCACATAAAAATGTGCATGCGCAGACTGGCAACTAACTGGGTAGATATGCACAAAAATAAGCATAGGCATTTGCACTCATACATATGGGTTTGCGCTTGTTACCAAGACTGGCACCAAACAGCCTATTTAAACAGGACTACTGCACTGACTAATTGCCGTTTGGTCTGCAGCTTTTGTGTGTGTTTATCCTGATTTTAGTGCCTGGCCTCTGACCATGACCCGGCTTGCTCCTGACTCCGCTTGTCTGATACCTGCCCTGACCTTAGCTTGTTCTCCAGATTGTGCCTCTGCTTACTTGTCTCTGCCTGATCTTCCTCCACCATTGCTGAAATTGGCCTATGACCTGACTCCTCTCCTGCCTGCTATTTATGCCTGATCTGCCCGTCTGTTGTCGATCCGAATTGCCTGACCCTGCTTCCTGTTCATCCAGCATGCTTCAGATCCGTAGTCCAGTATGTTCTCATCTGATACGTCTACCTGCTACCAGCCGGCCCTGGTTAGATGGCCGCCTACCACCGGTTGCTCTGTTTCTGGCATCGTTTCAACGAAGTGACAGCTACTACCTATACAGACTACTGGACTGATCACGGCACTCATACCTCACCATGCTCCCGTGGTTAGTGTTCCACTTTCAGTGACCCCTGAGCTGGAGCTGTACAAGAGGTCTTCCTCTGTATGTCAGGCTTACTACCAGGTACAAGACAATAGCAAACAGGACACAGGAACTGCTTGTAGGCAATGTTACCAAACCCATGTGACTTTTTTTACTGACAAAACATTGAAAATTTACTGAAAGCCACATTTTTTTACTGACATCCTGAAATTTGACAGAATCTCCTATTATATACTAACACAATCAATATTTAAATGGTATAAACAACATATAAAGCTTATGAATACTCATAACAAGCAATCTGCCTGGCTTTACAGTTAAAAACTCAACCCAAAATATAAGCATGACTAGGATTATGAAAGGCCTAGGGCACCCTGGAAAAAAACAGAAAAATAAGTTCTGTGGCGCACTGTAGCATACCTGACAGCCTCACAGACACATATAAACCTCAGGACAAAGGATCATTTAAAAAAAATTAAATGTTTCCATTACATATGCTTTTATGCAACCACAAAGGATATAATGTTGTTTGACTGATCCTACCTCATTCATTAAAGCCAACAACTGTTGAGACAATGCCCAACTTGGTGAGGACCATGCAATATACAACATAATGTATAGAGTGCCGGGGAGTAAGTATCAAGTTGTAGGACTTGTTAGGAACAACTTGACTGCCTGTCAGTAATGGATACTGACCAAGTCTCAGCAAAATAGCTTAATGCCAGAGTAATAGCATCTGGAAAGCTGATCAAGTATTTTGTTTTGTATGTATTTTATACAAATAACCTGGCTCCAAACACAGGGTCTCTTTGGAGAATGCTCTGATTAGCTTAATTGACAGGGATAGCTGAACTCAGCAGGAAAACCCAGTAGTCAATACCAGAGGCCTCATTCCAGATTTCAGACCTAGAAGGGATAATCACTTACGTTCATGCAGGTCAGGAGCTATCCCTCTTCCAAACTGATGATATCCTATTGAGTTAAACCAAACTAACTAGAACAGAGTGGCTGCGGAGAAGCGTTGTCATGGATGATTTCAATAAATAGTCAAAAATCAGCTAACAACATATCCCCCTGGGGTGGCATTTTAGGTACTTACAATTACGCCATGCGGTAGAGGCACAGCTGGGACTCTTCTTTCATCAAATCACACACAACTTTTTTCTACTTTTTACTCCTTACTACTGGGCAGACCTTCCGCTCAGCTAAATAAAGTGCAAGAAAGGTGGCTAGCTGATATCCCGGACCTCTTTCCAGATGACTGGAAGGAGGTGTATGCCTCATACCCCAATACTGTAATCTCTGCTAGGAACAAGCTCATACAATTGAGATACTTACACAGAATGTATTATACACCTAAGCATTTATTTCTTATGCGCAAACATGCCACCCCCACATGCCATAAATGTGAGTCAGAACAAGGGGACTTTATGCATATGGTTTGGTCGTGCGTTAAGGTCAGACCGTTTTGGTCTGAGATTACTGCATTTGTTTCAGTTTATTTTGATCTCCCCAATGTCTCTAGTCCTAAGTTCTGTCTTCTCGGGGTATTTGATGATGTTGAACTGACTGCTAAAGCTAAAAGATTTTTACGAATATTGATGTATTACACCAGGAAGACTATTGCATCATACTGGATACGTTCTGGTCCCCTGCACATTGGATTGTGGAAACGTTTAATCAGCACCTCCCACTTTATAAGCTAATTTATGAGGCGAGAGGGTGTCAAGGGAAGTTTACTAGACTCTGGGGACCCTGGCTGGACAGATAAGACACCACTGACTCTCTTCTACATACCCTAGTTACCTCATACCCTAGTTACCCTCTGTTTTAAGTCAAACCCTCCCCACTGTTCTTGCTACTACCCCTGTTTGGGCTGGAAGTCAGAGTGATTATGATTTTTGGGACAACTAAAAACATTGTGCCCTTCTTCTTTTTCCTTTCGTAACCTCTTTTGGTGCTGGGCACCTGGGTTGAACCACTCAGTCAAATAACATACATGTGTGCAGTATTCTTATGTCTGATTGTTTTTCCTTTTTTTTTTCTTTTGTTTCTTTTGTTTTGTTACTTGTTTAATGTACGATTTTTCTTCTTGTTTGATTTTTCTGATTGTACTTATACATGGATGTACCTATTTGTTGCTGCTGTATGTGTTGAATCTACAGGCTTTGACACTCCAGAGCTGTGACAATTCCCTTTGTATACACTATTTGCTGTATAGCATTTTGCCATTGTATTGGCTTGACAAGTACAATTTGTATGTGCAATTTTTTTGCAAAAAAATATTTAAAAAAAAAGCAGTTTGGAATAGCCAAAATATATCCCAAAAGTTTTCCTGGAATTTAAAATATTTGAAGAGTGCAATGTAAAAGGATGGATGTAATATACTGAAGTGTATTTATCCAGTAAATCTTCTTGGAGCTTATAATGGCCAAAGCAATTATTTTGGATTAGTCTTTGAAAAAGAAAGTATCCAAGTTTTTTTTTGTACATGTGCTAGCTGAAACTAACAAATTTAACAACTTTGATGGAAAATTAAAGTGCATGGGTCAGCAAAACCAAAAAAACATATTTAGTACATATCTGCAAAACACAGATCTTTCCCCATGTTTTGTCTCTTCAAACATTTTACAAGTACAGAAAAATACCTGTTGATCTGCCCCAAAAAAAACCCAAAAATAGCGAGTTCCTTATGCTCTATCCAAAAATTTAAAACCAACAGATTCCATTGATTAAAGGGGACTTTAAATGCTCTGTGCCAGAAGATAAAGTAAATAGACAATTAAGAAAATTAAAAAGCACAAATTATAATCAAAATTCATTATTAAAACCATATACAGGGGGGACACATGCACGGCCGGCTCCTGGATGGATTCGCTGTAACCTCCGCTCCTTCCACCCACCAGACCCGACACGGCACACCCCGACCCCAAGGGATTTGAACGGCACAGTCCGATAGCTGAGAGGTGTACAACCCTCCCCAGCAATGCCCCGCCACCGCAAAATCCCTGGACAGCCAGGGAAATTAACACATTTCTTCCCTGCTGTCACAGCAGGAATCCAAGATGGCGCCAGCTGCAGTAACGGAGGACACAGTTATCCTGAGGAGGACAACACAGCCCAGCAAGCGGATCCCAGGCTGCGATACCCGCTTTACTCAATGGACCCTGGTGAGTCATCTCCTCCCTTATCCCCTACAACAAGCAGCCCAGCCAAATCCAGACCTCGTTTGGACACAGACCTTACCTCTGCCTACCAGACCCTCATCCATCCATCCCCTCACCACAGCAATGACTTGCCAGTGATAGAGTCGTTCCCTGTATCTGACCAGCCTATCACCGAAATCTGCATAAAAAACATGCTTCTTTCGCTCATGCAAACGCTGCATAGCGATTTAACGTCATCACTAGCCCAACTTACAACCATGGTTCAAAAACATATTGAGACAAAAAAGGGAGAAATAATTGTAGCCCATAACGGCTTGATTGATGCACATGCTGACCATACTTCTGACATTGAACAAATTAATTTAAAACTAGCAGATCTGGAAGATCGTTCCAGGCGCAATAACATCAAATTTAGGGGTATTCCTGAAAATGTCACCAACGAGGCACTTCTACCCTACATCCAGCAATATATGAAGCACCTCATCCCGTCTCTCTCAGATACAGAGCTCGCCATAGACCGAGCTCACAGAATACCCAAACCGTCATTCCTGTCAGCATCAATCCCTAGAGATGTTCTGGCTCGCATCCACTTTTACCACATAAAGGAAAAGATAATGACGGCAGCCAGAAACCCTCCTTCACTCCCGCCATCACATGCAAATATCAAATTATAAGCAGACCTATAACAAACCACGCTCCTTAACCGTAAAAAGTTGGTCACCATCACCAAAGCTTTACGAAACCACGGAATAGGTTACCAATGGGCCTTCCCCACAAAAATAACCATCAGACATCAGGGCAGAGTATACACAATTAAAAACCTAGAAGAGGGCATTGATCTATTGAAGACATGGAACATTATACCCGTGGATCCACAACAATCCACCTCTACTAATACGCAACAAATGGAAGCAGAATGACTCCGACCCACTATACCTTCAGTCCGCTCTAAATTCTTCACCTCGGATGCTCCCATTATATCTCATTATATCTCATCCTACTAATCTTTGGCAATTGGCCCGATCAGAAAATCTTCACGTTACAAGAAACTGTTTGGCATGACCTTCGCTATGGTCAATGCTTGTTCAAACCCCCCAGTTTTGAAGTAGCACACCAAGCTACTCATGTTACTTGCATTTTACGCAAGCTTTTTTTACCCCTTTTCACCTCCTTCACCTCCTGCACCACCAGTCGACCAAATGTATCACCAGTTCAATTAAATGCTCCAATTAAACATGGAACACATCCTCTGACTCTTCGATCGAGCCAACTCCACGCTTCCCAGACTGCAGAATTCTCCTTCTGACAACCATATTCATCCATCCTCTTTCAACATCTCAAACCACAACCCTACTACTCCACTAACCAAACCACGGATCTACATTATGATTTATATAACATCTCTAAATGTTCATGGCTTGAACTCCCCCTTCAAAAGATCGATGCTCCAAAAGGAAACTCGGACTTCTCATGCGGACATACTCTTCATACAGGAAACACATTTCGCAACAACCAAGACCCCCAAACTACAACTGCATCGATTCTCCCACGTCTATATGGCCACTAACTCTAAGGAAAAAAATGGGGTTCTTACAGCTATAAAGGACTCTACACAGTTCCACCACATATCAGTAATAGTTGACCCTCAAGGTCGCTATCATATTTTAATCTGCAAACTCAACGATATCCCCTACACTCTAGTGAATGTCTACGGTCCCAACAGCAACCAGATCCAATTTTACCATAAACTCCACACCATCATCTCTTCTCAAAAACAAGCCAGACTTATCATTGCGGAGACTTCAACGTCATCGGCAACCCACTTCTAGACTCGTCTTCCAACAAAAGATCCCCCAAACAGAATTTCAACCGTTTCCTGCATGATCACGACCTTTACGACATATGGAGATGCCAGCACAGCACCGAAAGAGACTACACCTACTAGACCCTTCTCATCTATCCTACTCCAGAATCGATTTTTTTATTACAGACAAATGCACCCTACAACACATAACATCATCCAACATTGGCACCTTCACATGGTCAGACCACGCTCCAATCAACATAATCTTAGACGACTCTCAACGTTCAGCAATTCCTCCCATCTGGAGACAGAATACTACAATATAAAAGAACTCAGATAACCAAAAATATCTGTTAAAAGCTCACAACCTATTCTTTGAATTTAATGCTACGCCTGATATCTCTATAACCACATTATGGCCCGCTTACAAAGCTTATATGTGAGGTATTCTCATACAACTAAATTCCTGAATCACTAAACTAAGATCACAACAAATCGACCAACTTCTAGTCTCCATAAAACTAAACGAAGAAATTAACAAAAAAACAAACACCTCCACATCTGCATCTCTTACCTGAGACAGAAACAAGCTCCGAACCCTTTTACTCTCACAAGAACTTAAAAACCTTCGCACGTCAATGCTATCGAAACTGGGAAGAGTAGCTACTCTAAAAATGTGCATACTACCTAAAATCCTTTATATATTCCGCACACTCCCTATACCCATCCCCAATACCTTCTTCTCCAAATTACAAGCAGTACTTGCCAAATTCCTCTGGAATTCAAAAAAACCTAGATGTACGACAAATCTCCTAATACGCCCAACCTCTAGAGGAGGAGCAGCTCTCCCACATTTAAAATCATACTATAATGCCACACTTCTAGACCAACTCTATTTTTGTTGGCACCCAACTAACGAAAAAACATGGACTACAATGGAAACACTCCCTCACCTCCCGCCAACACTACATGGTATACTGTTCGTGCCACAAACACCTCAATCCAAAAGTCTACCCAAACATCCTTGCATCCAGGCCTCCCTACAAGCCTGGTATGACCTCTTAACATCCAACCCGGCAGATACGAAAGCAATACCTATCACTATGCTACACTTCACTGTCCCTTCTTTGAAACTACTACATTGGGAAAATCGAGGTATATCCCATATACAAGACCTCTATACAAACCACAAACTAGACTCCTTCTCAACCCTCCAGGAGAAATTTCACCTTCCTGACAATGAAATCTTCACCTACATGAGAATAGCTTACTCCTTACAAAAAATGAATGTTCCACATCTTTTGAAGATTTCTACTACTGCACATCAATTTCTTAACAAAGTGCAATACCCCAAGAAAGGGATTTCGACCTTTTACATGCTTATAACCAGGTCACAATTCACCCTACAAACTACTTCTATATCTAACTGGGAGAAACTTCTTTCACAACCAATACAACCCCACACATGGGAAAGAACCTTTAATATTACCCACAAAGCATCTAGATGTAGCTCCCACTGGGAATCATATTTGAAAATTTTACACCAGTGGTATTTTACACCTCTCTTTATACTACCCTCAACACTCATCCGCTTGCTGGAGACAATGCGGAGAAACAGGATCAACCCTACATATACTTTGGACATGCAAATCTCTCGCACTGGAACAGCGTCTTCCAATTGATCTCAACAGTTGCTGGAGCCCAAGTGGCTCCAAACCCTGCTCTCGCACTTCTCCATATAGGAATAGACAAATTCTCTAACGAATCTTGCACCATCATTACACATATTACCAGCTGCAAAAATTAACATTACTAAACTATGGAAATCTTCCAACACTCCTCTCTCTGCCCTTATAACAGACCTCAATTTCCAATGCGATATGGAAAGAAGATCAGCCCTCAACAACTCTTCCCATCACAAGTTCAATTACCAATGGTCTCGATGGCTACAAAACCCTAACTGCTCTATAAAATGATAATATATAGATAAATATATAATACTAAGACCCTATGCCCTAGACTGGTGCACCCATCACCCCCCTCCCCCCTCCCCCCCTTTTTGTTCTTTACCCACTTTATACAACATTTCCACCCCTAGATGGTTCACACCAAACAGACAATGCCTCTTGGGAAAACCGATATTCGTTCATATTGTCCCCAGCCAAATGGTGGGGAATCTATTTAATGCAAAGTGTTATTGTACTCAAATGTGAACCATATTGATGCATATTGTCTTGTATTGTACTAAAATCTTTCAATAAAAACATTTGAAATAAAACCATATACAGTACAATCATTTCATATTCTCCCTCAAGTAAGTAATTAGCTATATTGGTGTCCTTATAGTGTAGCATTATTTTTTAATCCACTCCCTCATCATATCACGACTCGACTACTGCAACTCCCTCCTCACTGGCCTGCCTCGCCGCTGGCTATCCCCGCTTCAGTCGATCCTGAATACGGCTGCCAGACTCATTCACCTTTCCAACCGCTCCGTTTCCGCCACCCCCCTCTGCCAATCCCTCCACTGGCTTCCGATTGCGCAACGGATCAAATTCAAAATCCTAACACTGACGTACAAAGCCGTCCACCACACTGCCCCGAACTACATCACTGACCTAATATCAAAGTACCGCCCAGCACGCACACTCCACTCCTCACAAGACCTCCTTCTCTCTAGTTCCCTGGTCTCCTCCTCCCATGCCCACCTCCAGGACTTCTCCAGGGTGTCACCCATCCTCTGGAACTCCCTGCCCCAACCCATCAGATTATCACCTACTCTCCTCTCCTTTAGGCGCACCCTGAAAACCCACCTCTTCAGGGAAGCCTACCCCACCCCCTGCTAACTTGACCGACCTCCTCCACTCTTCCTACCACTCCATCCCCCACAGCTATCTCCTCCTGTGCCACCATCCCCTCCCTCCTAGATTGTAAGCTCGAAAGAGCAGGGCCCTCAATCCCCTCATGTTTTGCATTGTATTGGTATTGTTCTGTCACATGTTCTGTTCCGCTCTGTAATGTACAGCGCTGAGCGAACTATTGGCGCTTTATAAATACTGTATAATAATAATAAATCCAAGCCTGGCACGTTTAACAGCCAAAACGCTGCTTCTTCAAGGGTAAAATGCTGGAATATCTAAAATATGCAACATCAAATAATAAAAAATATATATATATATATATATATATATATATAGTGAAGGAAATACGTATTTGATCCCCTGCTGATTTTGAATGTTTGCCCACTCACAAAGAAATGATCAGTCTAAAAATCGAATGGTAGGTGTATTGTAACACTGAGAGACAGAATAGCAACAAATAAATTCTAAAGAAATGCATGTCTAACAAATTATGCAGTGATTTGCATGTTCATGGTGGAAATAAGTATTTAATCCCCTTCACAAAACATGACTTAGTACTTGGTGGCAAATCCCTTGTTGGCAATTACAGAGGTCAGATGTTTCCTGTAGTTGGTCACCAGGTTTGCACACATCTAAGGAGGCTAGGCCACTCCAGGACCTTAATGTGCTTCTTCTTGAGCCACTCCTTTGTTGCCTTTGCCGTGTGTTTTGGGTCATTGTCATGGTGGAACACCCATCCACAACCCATTTTCAATGCCCTGGCTGAGGGAAGAAGGTTCTCACCCAAGATTTGACGGCACAGTGCCCCATCCATCGTCCCTCTGATGCGGTGGAGTTGTCCTGTCCCCTTAGAAGAAAAACACCCCCGAAGCAGAATGTTTCCACCACCATGTTTGACAGTTGGGATGGTGTTCTTGGGGTCATAGGCAGCATTCTTCTTCCTCCAAGCATGGCAAGTTGAGTTGATGCCAAAGAGCTCGATTTTGGTCTCACCGGACCACAACACTTTCAACCAGTCCTCCTCTGCATCATTCAGATATTTAGTGGCAAACTTCAGACGGGCATTGACATGTGCTTTCTTGAGCAGAGGGACGTTGCGGACACTGCAGGATTTCAATCCTTGTCAGCGTAGTGTGTTACCAATTGTGTTCTTGGTGACTGTGGTCCCAGCTGCCTGGAGATCATTGACAAGATCCTCACGTGTAGTTCTGGGATGATTCCTCACTGTTCTCATGATCATTGACACTCCACGAGGTGAGATCTTGCATGGTGCACCAGACCTAGGGAGGCTGACAGTTGTTTTGTGTTTCTTCCATTTGCGAATGATTGCACCAACTGTTGTCACCTTCTCACCAAGCTGCTTGGTGATAGTTTGGTAGCTCAGTCCAGCCTTGTGTATGTCTACAATCTTGTCCCTGACATCCTTGGACAGCTCTTTGGTCTTTGCCATGGTGGAGAGTTTGAAATCTAATTGTTTGATTGCTCCTGTGGGCAGGTGTCTTTTATACAGGTAACAAAATGAGATTAGCAGCACCTCCCTTTAAGAGACTGCTTCTAATCTCAGCTTGTTACCTGTATGAAAGACACCTGGTAGCCAGAAATCCTGCTGAAAGATAGGGGATCAAATACTTATTTCCCTCATGAAAATGCAAATCAGTGCATAATTTGTTAGACATGCATTTCTTTTGAATCTTTTGTTGCTATCCTGTCTCTCAGTGTTACAATACACCTACCATTCGATTTTTAGACTGATCACTTCTTTGTGAGTGGGCAAACATTCAAAATCAACAGGATATCAAATATTTATTTTCTTCACTATATATATATACATATGCAACACAGCACAAAAACTGTAACTTATACCTTACAATATTTATCCATATAATGAACTTATATCATAATCTCATAAAACACACAACTTAATGTAAAGTATTACATTATTAACATAAAAGTCCCAAGAGTCCATACATTGTTGTGCATTTTAATATTTGTATTGCTACGTATATATTCTTCCAACCGTGTCAACCATTTTTCTTTCCTCTGCGTTTGTAATCCTCTGTAATATACTTTCACCATGTGCATATATCCCTTCACCAACATTGTATGCTCTCACCTTATGTAAAGACCTCCCAAGTACAGTAGGTCTCATGCGCTTGCCCCTTTAAGTTGGGTTTCCTATGTAACATATGCAATGCCCTTCTCCAGCTCACTGATGCTTCTTAATCCATCTCCATTCTCCACAATCCTTAGGTGGATATTGATAAAATACTCAAAATAAAGAGAGAAATATAGTGCCTTTTGAATAAAAAACATTTTTTTTTTATTTTAAAAAAGTTTATACTCAAAGTTTTTGGTGCACACTTCTGGTGCATACAGTATACAGGCATATATGGGTAAAACCAGCAAACCAAATGGCCGACCATACACTTCAAGTCACCGACTCCTTCCAGTGCATTGTTCTATATAATCATGTGACTTCATCAGGGAAACAAAGTTACATGGTTTTCTTTGAGTACCATTGGTGTTTTGGGGGGCTATTACCTCCTTAGTAATTGTGCTGAGGTTTCCTCTGTTTCATCAAATAAAATATTCCTAATTAAACAGAGATATATAGCTTTAAGCACGTATATAAACTGAGCCTTACCACAATAATGAAAACATGAAGAGACAGCAAGCTTATAATGTCCTGTTTGAGCTGAAAACCCTAACATATTGAGGAGGGGGTCTATAGTCCATCAGAAGAGAACTGGGCAGGAATGGTAACATGCCTTGGTATTTTAGTGCAGCAAAGGCTCTTTCTTGGTAGCTCAAATAGCAGGATAGAAGCACGTTGCATTTCTGACAGATAAACAGCATGCAGCACATTTACAGAGATCAGTCATGGGAAAATGGGCATGTATTGTAGAAATGTACAGTTCTGATGCTCATGTGCCCATTGTATGCACTTTTGACTGTGCACACAGGTAAGCATGAGCACTCTGACCAGTCTGCAGCATTGCGGCCCCATATGCAACAAATTGTGATGCCTGTCTATCAGAACCAGCATGAAATGTTTCAGCAATTTGAGCTTCAGTAGGTCTTCTATTGGACTACACAGACTGGTCTTCACTCCCCATGTGCATTAATAAGTCTTGATCCTTTCGCCAGTTTGCCAGTTCATTGTTTATTTTTTTAAAATAACAAACATGTTGTACTTCCCCGCTCTGTGCAGTGGTTTTGCACAGAGCTGCCCCGATCCTCCTCTCCTCAGGTCCCCGCCGTCCCTCCTGGCTCCTCTCCCCCCGCCAAGTGCTCCCATAGCAAGCTGCTTGCTCTAGGGGCACTCCTGTGTGCTCACTCATGAGCCACCTCTGTTTGTCCATAAGACTCACGGCTCGCCTCTGCCAACCCTCCCTCCTCATTGGCTGTGAATGACAGCAGCGGGAACTGCTAAGCCAATGAGATGTGATAGAGCTGAGAGAGCCTTGGCTCTCATGCACATTGCTGGATTGGGCTCAGGTGAGTATTAGGGGGGCTTCAGGGGAAGCAGCACTTAAAATGTTTTTTTTTTACCTTTATACATAGAATGCATGAAGGTAAAAAACCTTCTGCCTTTACAACCACTTTAAGTAAGAACCTCTGACCTGCAAACTTGTTCTAGATTTGTGACTCAAAAAACCTTGAGAACAAAGGTACATTGCTATAAGTACAGGTGTAATCAAACACACCCAGGAAACACTGAAATGGGTCCTCTAAACTTTTCAGTACAATGTCCACAAATATTTGCGAATAAAAATAACAGTTTTTATAAGTGAACCTCTGATTAAACCTTGCAGTGGGCTAAATTTGCCCAAGTTACTATCACATTTACAAAAAAATAAAAATCCTCATCTTGGCATGTTAATTTTGTGAGCCAAATGGCCATATCATATGAAATATCTTGACACTGGTGACAACTAGCCAGGGTGTTCTAGTGGAGGAGAGAGATGACCACATCAGTGAACTGCTGTTCATTTACTATCCAATCACAGTCTTGAATATGCTGTAATGGTTTGTCCGCAGACTAGAAAAATAAATGTTTGGGACTCTTGCATAGTGTCTAATGAATAGAATTACAAGTTTATGGCAAGGAAGACATCTCGCACATATTTAGTTCTGTCTAACAGTTTGCCTACACTTGGCATTAGCCTACCTATATCATACCTCTAAACTTTCTGAGATGGCAAAAATTGAGCGCAAAGAATATACGCAAGGGACATACCCTCTACCATGCCCAAGAAACAGGGAAAATGAAGAATGAATGCAAAATAATGAATGGTTAAAACCACAAATAATAACCTATAATAACAGCACCCATGAAATTAGGGGTAGTATAGGAAAATGTGGTCAGTCTAACACTTTATGTAGTTACATAGAGGTGCATTTATAAAATACGTGCAGAGCTATAAATCCATTTTTGCTAAAAAAAAAATCCCAATACGTGTAAATGAATTAGTTTACGTGAAAGTTATAGTGTTTACAAATATGATATATACTGGGATTTTTTTTTAATTTTTACTAGTAATGGCAGCGATCAGTGACTTATAGCAGCAGCGGGCATTCTGACATTGGGGGGAACTGACTTGGTGTCATCCCCAGTGAAACCAATACAGTGATAAGTGCTAAAAAAAAGCACTGACACTGTACTAATGGCACTGGGCAGGAAGGGGTTAACATGAGGGGCATTCAAAGCGTCAGCTGTGTACTGTTGTACTATGTGCTGTGTCCGTGTGCTTCACTGTAAGCACACTGTTTTGCATGGCTGTGCTGTACACAGCCATCCAAAGCAGTGTGCGCAAGCTGACAGGGAGGAGAACTGTTTTGTTTACAAGCAGTTCTCTTCACTGTCGGAGATGCTCGGCAATAACCAGGAGTAATCACCGGCCGGGACCTGGTGATTGACAGCCACGGCTGCGAAAGGCGGCGTAGGTAGGGCCCGCACGCCCCATACCTGGAAATGCAAAATCATATATATATATATATATATATATATATATGTGTGTGATTTTGCGCACCTGTGCCGCCTTGTAGCAGTATTTCTGCTATAGGGCGGTCTGGAAGTGGGGTAAAGGAAACCTAATGCAACATTTCAGTTTTGTGTAGTTGCTAGCCAATCTCTGACTAATTGAACTTCTTAGTTACCCAATAACAGATCTATTTCCACCTAAGTTTCTCTGGCCATCAGAAAGCCAGCATATACTGTAGTTTAATTTCCGTTCTCATTGATTTTGAAGAAATCTCACTATTCGAGTTTTCAAGAGAAAATAGTAAATTAGTCCACTGGTACCCATCCCATACTGAATTAGTCTTGGACTAGCCTTATTTTTTTTATTCTACTACTTATGACACTGTGCATATATTATATAACTACCATTTACATTTCTATTTGGTGGAAGGGTTTTATAAATAGCTTCAGCATGTGTAAGCCATCAGATGTAATTTTTAACATGTCTTGGAAGTGTTTACATATGTCTGCCATGGATTTATCTCTGTCAAAGAAAGTTCTCCAAAATTGCTGTTACAGCCATAAACATGAGCTTTTGAAAGCTTTGTGAAAACAAACAAGGATATACTGATCCCTGGTATCATAAAATCTTTTCCATGGAAGAGCTGTACTAGGAAATAGACATGATCTATCATTCTGTGTCAAGGGGCACCAGAAAAAAATAATTATTATAAGCAAATGTTACCAAACATGTGCATGATCAAAAAGACTTACCGGTAACTAGAGGATCCAGGATTGTTTTTGACACCTGTCCATATAAAAGGCAACAAAAACTGCATTGGTATGAGATGACATACCGTATTTAAAAGGTGTGTCTTCCCTAATATTTTTGTGGGTTGATTTACTAAAGTCATATAGGCTGTTCATGTTGCGAGGGAAGTTCCACTTTGCATTTGATTTTTACCCAGAGCTTAGTGAATGTGGTGAAGCTGTGCTGACTTCCATCATCTAATAATTTGAAAGCAAAAGTGCTGTTTTGATTATTTACCTTGCACATGAATCAGTATTCTTTGTAAAGTGCAATTTCATCACATTCACTAAGCTCTGGGGAGAATCCCCTTGCAAATCGCAACTTCACTTGCAAAGTGAACAGCACTTTTGCATTTAGTAGATCAACCATTGCATGTCTGTTTTTGGTGATTATACGGGGTAGTGACAGGCAAATAATTTCAAGGAAATTGTGGGATTTCAGCTAATTTTGCCATTTTAACAAAATGTATTGGAGTCAATAGGGAATGTGAAACTAAAGTTATGTATTTTAAAGGTACAGTGGGTTATAAATGGCACCCAAGAGTTACAGGAGGTCTTTGCACTATCCTGGACCAGAACCCATCATTGGTCTCAATATTTAACATTAAATATTTTTTCACAAAAAGAATGGGAAAAAGCAAATAAATAATTGAAAGTGCCAGTACATAAATGAAGGTCAAATAAAAAATAAATATAACACAAGTACAAAGAACACTAAAGACATAAAATAAACTATCCAAAATACACCCCAAAAACTCTACACCCTTTAAAGAAAGAAAAAATAGATTTTTGTTTCAAGTAAACTTTGAGTGAAATTGAAAGATTTAACTCACAATCATTTTGCCAATACCACCCTACTCTTTCCTAACAAAGAACTGAATCAGTTTTTTTTAATGCCTTCTTTTACTCTGGACTCTGCACTTGACTTCCAATGTTGAGCACTTATAAATACAAGTTGGTCCTCTAATAGATTTGTTCTTTATTTTATATTGTGAAGAATGCAATAGAGAGAGTGGCTTAACCTGGGAAAACCAATTTTGTAGTAAATGGGTTCCAAAGTGGGCAGGAGCAGAGCTGGAGATATATGAGAGTAGTTCTCTTCAATGGAGTCCCCAAGAGAATAAGACTATAGAATATATTTACTAAAACTGGAGAGTGAAAAATCTGTTGCAGCTCTACATAGAAACCAATCAGCTTTCAGATTTTATTGCCAAAGCTTAATTGAACAAGCTAAAGTTAGAAGCTGATTGGTTACTAAAGGGTCAAAAACATAAGAACAAGTGCAGAACTGTGAAAAAAAGGGAATTGTTACCTGACTAAGTTAATAAGAAACATGAAGAGAACCCACAAATTATAACACAGATAGAGGATGTGAAGAAGCAATTTGATTGAGCAACGTAATTGTGTCTATTTACTGTCCTTACAGATCACGAGTACTGGGGTAACGACTTGAAAATTCCTACATTCTCTTATGAAGATGTTCTGCGCTGTGACCAGACGGTCTTCAAATGGTTGTGTACCTTGAGAAAAGTGGGAATTGTACTCTTGGAAGGAGCACCTGTCAAACAAGGAGAGTTAGTTACACTTGGAAAGAGGATTGGATACATGAGACATACCTTTTATGGGTAATTAATCTTCAAATTCTGATTTCTAAAAACTAGCAATATGAAAAAGTTAAAAAAAAACTGTCTACAGCAGCAAATTGAATAGACATGGCTTTCTAACCTGTACTGTAGGACATGGATATCTGGGCAAGGACATACTGTATACCAATGCAAACAATGCTTTAAAAATGCCATTAAGCTGGGAGGGGATCTTATAGTTTGGCTTTACAGGCAACATTAAAAATACACAAGTCATGTAACAGTGTTCCAGGATCTGTCATTTAGCAGTGGCAGCACTACCAACACTGACTGACAGATCCCCTGCAGGCTTCTATTTGTAAACAAGCAAGGGGATCTGTATTTTAACGACAAAAGCCATATTTGTTCAATGACACCACTCCACATGCTAAGCCCTTTTGTTCAAGTACAGATGTCAGTGGGGATATGTTATTTGTGATAGTAGTGGTGGCAGGTGAACATCGTTGGGTGCGGCAGGTCATCATGTCGACAGATCATTGTGATTGATGGGGTTTTCCATGACTGATATTGAATTTACATCAGAGATATTTATTTATTTTTTTATTTGTATGTTTGTTTTCCAACACAGGGGGCTTCCAATTTCCAAAAAGACCCCCACAGGCCACCACTTCCTTTTTGGGAGACAGAATGTTGGGATAAAGCCCTTGTCCCTTCAACATGGGCATACGGTGTTTTGCAAGAGGGGGGAGTGCATGCTCGCTTTACCCCCTTTCTTGGTCAGCCAGGCACCATGCCTGAATAAGGGTTTTTAAATTAATTTTCAGGTAGACATCACATTGTTTCATTTATATGGTGTGCTGGCCCTATAAGAGAAAAAATGCTATGGTGTCCCTCTTAAAAGTGAGCAAAGCAATCCCTCCTTTGCATGGCACCTTGCCTATATCCTGTACTCAAAAAGGCATATGGAGATCGAAATCTGGAAGAAACTTTAGAATAAGGGGCCTCCAGATGTCTGACTCTTCCCCCTACATGAATGAGAATGAGGTACACAGTATCCCTTGTTATTCATTCACATGAAGTAAAAAGTAAAAAAGTATTTAATAAATAATGTCCCATGATGTAAATCCAAAGCCAATCATGTCATCCAATTGTAGATCAATCACAATGAGTGCCACTCAGTGATGTTGACTGTCGGAACTACGACCTGCCACACCCAGTGATCTTCACCCACTGCTTCTCCTGTTGCAAATGACAGATCCTCGATGACTTCTGTATGTAAACAAAACTAGCGGGGATCCTGAGTGACATCGTTGACCACATGTTGTCATGACCGTATTTGGTCAATAACATTACCCAGAATCCCTGCCAGCTTGTTTACAAAAAGACTCTGCCAGGTATTTGTCTTGTAGTGATGGGCCAAACACCCCCCTGTTCGGTTCGTGGTCAAACATTCGAACACAACGAAAGTTCGACCGCAAACTTCGAACAGAGGAACAATTCACAAAGTGGTACCTTACCGCATCTGAGTATGCGGTAAGATACCATACAGCTACTAAAAACATTCTTTAATGGTTCAGCTGTCAGAGGGGTTCCCTGATGACAGCTGAATGTAAAAAGAACTGCTGGCATTGCCCAGCAATTAATTTTTTTTTATAAATGCGTGGGGTCCCCCCCATTCATACCAAGCCCTTCAGGTCTAGTATGGATTTTGAGGGGAACACCCATGTCAAAATAAAAAAAAAATGGTGTGGCAGTCCCCCCAAAATCAATACCAGACCCTTATCCGAGCATGCAGCCTGGCAGGTCAGGAAATGGGGGGACGAGTGACTGCCCCCCCTCCTGAACCATACCAGACCATATGCCCTCAACATAGGTGGGTGTGTTAGGGCAGGGGAGCTCCCCTCCCTAAAGCACCTTTTCCCTATATTGATGGGGACAAGGGCCTCTTCCCCACAACCATGGCAGGTGTTTGTGGGGTCTGTGGGTGGGGGGCTTATCGTAATCTGAATCTGGAAGGCCCCTTTAACAAGGGGGCCCCCAGATCCCGCTTCCCCATGAGTATGGGGTACATGGTACCAATGCTCATTCACAAAAAATAAATTTAGAGTAAAAAATGACAGTAGACAGTCTTTGACAAGTCCTTTATTAAAAACAAAAATTAAAAAATGTCCCCCAAAGTAGATCCATTGTCAATCACGATGCCCGAAAAAAAGAAAAAAAAAACACCACTTTCTACATTGGCTCCCGCTGTTTGACAGCTTTGCCAGGATGACAGTTCTTAAATACTGTGATGACATCACAAGGAGGTGGGGTCATGCGCTGTCATTGGCCAAAGTATTGCACCTGACCTGTGGTCAGGTGCATTGCTTTGGCCAATCACAATGCAATCAGGGCACAGTGCATTGTGGAGCGTGGCGGGTGAACAGCCCGGCGAACGCTCTTACCGTTCATGTGTTCGCCAAACTAACGTTCAACTCAAACATATAGCCCAATGTTACGGTCTTGTCATTTAACAGCACTACTACTACTGGCGCTGAATGACAGACTTTGCACACAAACGTCAGACAGAGGATTGGGAGGGCAAACTGGCCAATTATAAACTGGTTTTTCACCAAACTGCAAATATGCTAGGCTCAACTCATTTTCAACCTGAAATTGAAGCTCATCCCTACTGTACTGAAAAATGGTACTTAGAATCGAAAGTGGTTGGGGGGGGGGGCAACCTTTTCTTTATGTCATTTGTGGGAATTAGTCCAGTGCTCTGTATTCTGTATTTTTGTAACTATTACTGCAAACTAAAAAGAAGGTCTGCTTTATCAAACTGAAAAAAACATTATGTGGGAGATAAATATTTGTCATATTTAGGCAACTAAAGAAGATGCAGAAATATTAGTTGACCTTTTTCAGTGTTTTCTGGTAATTTGTTTATGTAACCCCTTGCATACAACCAGAATTCTTGCATTTAATATGACATTTTTCATCCATTTCAAACATTTTCTCAAACAAGTCAAATACTTTTTAATTACCTTTAAAGATGAAGTTTAATCTGCTTAAATTTTGCCATTCTTAGTTCCACTTTTTTCCCACTTATAAACATGGTAACCAATTGATGCCGGGCTCACACATATACAGTGGGGCAAAAAAGTATTTAGTCAGCCACCAATTGTGCAAGTTCTCCCACTTAAAAAGATGAGAGAGGCCTGTAATTGGCATCATAGGTAGACCTCAACAATGAGAGACAAAATGAGAAAAAAAATCCAGACAATCACATTGGCTGATTTGGAAAGAATTTATTTGTAAATTATGGTGGAAAATAAGTATTTGGTCACCTACAAACAAGCAAGATTTCTGGCTCTCACAGACCTGTACCTTCTTCTTTAAGAGGCTCCTCTGTCCTGCACTCATTACCTGTATCAATGGCACCTGTTTGAACTTGTTATCAGTATAAAAGACACCTGTCCACAACCTCAAACAGTCACACTCCAAACTCCACTATCGTGAAGACCAAAGAGCTGTCGAAAGACACCAGAAACAAAATTGTAGACCTGTACCAGGCTGGGAAGACTGAATCTGAAATAGGCAAGCAGCTTGGTGTGAACAAATCAACTGTGGGAGCAATAATTAGAAAATGGAAGACACAAGACCACTGAAAATCTCTCTCGATCTGGGGCTCCACGCAAGATCTCACCCCATGGGGTCAAAATGATCACAAGAACAGTGCGCAAAAATCCCAGGACCACACAGGGGGACCTAGTGAATGACCTGCAGAGAGCTGGGACCAACGTAACAAAGTCTACCATCAGTAACACACTACGCCGCCAGGGACTCAGATCCTGCAGTGCCAGACGTGTACCCCTGCTTAAGCCAGTACATGTCCGGGCCCATTTGAAGTTTGCTAGAGAGCATTTGGATGATCCAGAAGAGGATTGGGAGAATGTCATATGGTCAGATGAAACCAAAATAGAACTGTTTGGTAAAAACACAACTCGTCGTGTTTCGAGGAAAGAGAATGCTGAGTTGAATCCAAAGAATACCATATTTACTGTGAAGCATGGGGGTGGCAACATCATGCTTTGGGGCTGTTTCTCCACAGAGGGACCAGGATGACTGATCCATGTACAAGACAGAATGAATGGGGCCATGTATCGTGAGATTTTGAGTGCAAACTCCTTCCATCAGCAAGGGCATTGAAGATGAAACGTGGCTGGGTCTTCCAACATGACAATGATCCCAAACATACCGCCCGGGCAACGAAGGAGTGGCATTTCAAGGTCCTGGAGTGGCCTAGCCAGTCTCCAGATCTCAACCCCATAGAAAACCTTTGGAGGGAGTTGAAAGTCCATGTTGCCCAGCGACAGCCCCAAAACACCACTGCTCTAGAGGAGATCTGCATGGAGGAATGGGCCAACATGCCAGCAACAGTGTGTGCCAACCTTGTGAAGACTTACAGGAAACGTTTGACCTCTGTCATTGCCAACAAACGATATATAACAAAGTATTGAGATGAACTTTTCATATTGACCAAATACTTATTTTCCACCATAATTTGCAAATAAATTCTTTCCAAATCAGCCAATGTGATTGTCTGGATTTTTTTCTCATTTTGTCTCTCATAATTGAGGTCTACCTATGATGCCAATTACAGGCCTCTCTCATCTTTTTACGTGGGAGAACTTGCACAATTGATAGCTGACTAAATACTTTTTTGCCCCACTGTATGTGGTATCAAGAAGGTGGGCTCTTCCAAGGCACCGCAGATATGTGTTTTATGCTGGAAGTGCACTCCCAGCATGGGGACCAAGCTGTCACTGACAGCTCCTGGTCCCTTACTAATGATCTTCCCGACTCTCATTCAGGTGATCACCAGTGCGAACAATGTACACATATGTGGTATCACCACAAATGGCAAGAATAGGAGATTTTGTTTTGATTTGAATTTGTTTTGAGGTTATTTTTGGTGGTGAGTCATGTTACTGGCATGAAATATACAGCTAAATTTAAATTATTATTATGATGCAGGATTTATATAGCGGCAACAATTTGCACAGAGCTTTACAATATAAAGGGAGACAGTACAGTTATAATACAATAAAATACAAGAGGGTTAAGGGGCCCTGCTCATAAGAGCTTACAGTCTAATGAGGTAGAGAAAATGATACAAAAGGTTATACCTGTGGGGGATGAGCTGATAGAAGTGATAAAAATTTATTTTGGGATTGCACAAAGGCAGCCAGAGTAGGGAATAGCTAGACAGATTGAGGTAGAGAGTTCCAGAGGATGGGAGAAGCTCTGGTGAAGTTCTGGAGATGAGCATGGGAGGAGGAGACAAGGGAGCTTGAGAGCAGGAGGTCATGAGAGGAGTCAGATTTTCTTTGCTATTAAAAAAAAATAGGGTTCAGGTGTTAGGATTTATTTTACTTTTTGTTAGGAAAGAGTTAATGAAACCTTAACTAAAACCTTTGCATTTTCATTACATACCTTCTTTTACACCCAGTGATGTCATCACTAGGTCTATGTGCTTTCCTATGCACTGTTAGCAGATCACGACTGGTGCAAAGGGCGAGCAGGGTGCTGTATATAGCTTCCTGAAAGAAGCACAGTACGCTGTTTCAGTATTCCCCTCAAGACCCCACAGCCCTGATGCAAGCAGTGGGGCTGGCTCTTAATCAGAGTTATGCAAATATCAAAATCCCATAGTTGCATAGTTACTTACATAGTTAGTCTGGCTGAAAATAGACAAAAGTCTATCCAGTTCAACCATTAAAAAAATTTAAAAAAAGTTATAATCCTATACCCACCGTTGATCCAGGGGAAGGCAAAAAAACCCCAGCAAAGCATGATCCAATTTGCTCCTGCAGGGAAAAAAATTTCCTTCCTGATCCCCCGAGAGGCAATCGGATATTCCCTGGATCAACTTTACCTATAAATGTTAGTATCCAGTTATATTATATGTATCTAGGAAAGAATCCAGGCCTTTTTTAAAGCAATCCACTGAGCTGGCCAGAACCAACTCCTGAGGGAGTCTATTCCACATTTTCACAGCTCTCACTGTGAAGAAACCTTTCCGTGTTTAGAGATTACATTTCTTTTCCTCCAGACGTAAAGAGTGCCCCCTTGTCCTCTGTGTTGACCTCAGGGTGAATAGCTCTACACCGAGTTCACTATATGAACCACTGATGTATTTATACATGTCGATCATATCCCATGGTGGATGGATGTCAGTCTAGCAGAGAGGGCATTCTTAGGCAGACTGTATTTTCATGTAAACTGCCCTAACTAGAGTGATGCTGGACTTCCATGAATAAAAAACTGAAATCCAGAGAATTGTCAGGAATAGTAAAGCTGCGGAAGAATGTCCTAGGTGATTTTGGATGACCTCCAACTTGGAAAAGAGGTGGGCATAGTCTGACATGGTGCAGCTTCAATGCACACTGTGAGAAGCTCACAGTGTGCAGTATAATCAGAGTAAGCCATTTCAGTAGAGGAGAAGAGCCTGTACTACAACTGTGCAGGACTGAAGGTTAGGCAGGAGATCATCTTGAAGGAGGGGCATTAACCATTTGCAGAGAAGTCTGAACACAGTCTGTTGGGATCTAATGCCCCATCAAATATTCTACACATCAGAATTGGTGAGCTGCTACCAATTTGAAACCTTGTATTTTTAATAAATTGCATACTTGAAAGGTCAATACTTTCCATAAAATGATGGAAATGTTTCCATTCTAGGAAGAAGGTCTAATTGCATTTACATCTATAAATCTAATTTGACATGGCGTGCTGTCATTTCAGTAGGACTCTGTGTACGTGATATCTTGCAGAAGGGACTGTAAAGTGTTAGCTGTAGGAAAATATTATATTAGGTGGGCCCCAGACCTGGTTATTATTACCAGCAGTAATGAAACAGGTACAGTATGTCTGAAGGAAAAGCACATATTTATTCAATATTCACTGTATCCTTGAAAAGTAGTTCTAAAACTTTAGACTGGCAGTCTATGTAATTGGAATATGGGATTAACATCCTTTTGTATGACATCATCACGCTATACATTATACTGCCATATATACTGGAAATGGGTATAAATTTCAATTGACTGCAAAGATGTCATTGCTCTATTTTCCTTCCAGAATTCTAAAGCGCAAAACTTTTCTTAACCACTCACGCTCCAGAAGGTTTGATCCTCTTCATTTTTGCTATTCAGTAAATTTTAACTGGCAATTATGCGGTCATTATTATTCTTCTTATTATACAGTATTTATAAAGTGCCAATAGTTCGCTCAGCGCTGTACATTACAGAGGGGGACAGAACATGTGACATAACAATACCAATACAATGCAAAACATGAGAGAATCGAGGGCCCTGCTCTTTCGAGCTTACAATCTAGGAGGGAGGGGATGGTGGCACAGGAGGAGAAAGCTGTGGGGGATGGAGTGGTGGGAAGAGTGGAGGAGGTCGGTCAAGTTAGCAGGGGGTGGGGTAGGCTTCCCTGAAGAGATGGGTTTTCAGGGTGCACCTAAAGGAGAGGAGAGTAGGTGATAATCTGATGGGTTGGGGCAGGGAGTTCCAGAGGATGGGTGACACCCTGGAGAAGTCCTGGAGGCGGGCATGGGAGGGGGAGACCAGGGAACTAGAGAGAAGGAGGTCTTGTGAGGAGCGGAGTGTGTGTGCTGGGCGGTACTCGGATATTAGGTCAGTGATGTAGTTCGGGGCAGTATGGTGGACGGCTTTGTACGTCAGTGTTAGGATTTTGAATTTGATCCGTTGCGCAATCGGAAGCCAGTGGAGGGATTGGCAGAGGTGGGTGGTGGAGACGGAGCGGTTGGAAAGGTGAATGAGTCTGGCAGCCGTATTCAGGATCGACTGAAGCGGGGATAGCCAGCGGCGAGGCAGGCCAGTGAGGAGGGAGTTGCAGTAGTCGAGTCGTGATATGATGAGGGAGTGGATGAGCTGTTTAATGGTTTCTGGGGTTAGGAACGTGCGGATTTTGGCGATGTTGCGGAGGTGGAGTCTGCACGAGCTTGTTAAAGATTGGACTTGGGGCTGGAAGGATAGGTTGGAGTCCAGAATGACACCCAGTACTCTGGCCTGCGGGGCGGGTTTGATGGTGGCGTTGTTGGATGTGATGGAGAAGTCAATGGGGGGTGGTGTCCGGGCTGGGGGGAAGACAAGGTCATGAAACACTGCACCCAGATGAAATTTATATACATTTTTTTTCACAGAAATAGAGCTTTCTTTTGGTGGTATTTTATCTTCACTGGGGGTTTTTATTTTTTATTATATAAACAAAAAAGACTGATAATTTTGAAAAGAAAAAAAAAACAATATTTTTTATGTTCCGCTATAAAACAATAAAAAATCTAATTTCTACATACATTTTGTCCAAAATGTATTCTGCTACATGTCTTTGGTAAAAAAAAATCCCAATAAGTGTATACTGATTGGTTTGCGTTAATGTTTTGCATCTACAAACAATGGTATATGCACTGGAATTTTTTTTTAAACTAGTAATGTCAGTAATCAGCAACTTATAGCTGGACTTTGATAGTGAGGTGGGCAATCTCGGTGCGAACTGACTAACTGGCAAACTGACATCACCAGTGATACTAATACAGTGATCAGTGATGATATTATACATTGTCACTGTACTAATGACACTGGCTGTGAAGGGGTTAACATCTAGGAGCAATCAAAGGGTTAACTGTGTGCCTACCAATATGTAATGTGTATAATATGTGCTGCTTTTACTAACAGATGTGGCTATTTTTTTCTCCCTGTTTTGCAGGAAAGGTCCCGATCTCCCTTTGTGCTCGGGACCTTTTCCAATCATGTG
Source organism: Staurois parvus (assembly GCF_062004578.1). Taxonomy (NCBI): domain Eukaryota; kingdom Metazoa; phylum Chordata; class Amphibia; order Anura; family Ranidae; genus Staurois; species Staurois parvus. The sequence continues at coordinate 1,636,105 of NW_028318614.1, read as the reverse complement.
ACCACCGTGACGGCGAATCATGGTGGTCACATGAACCTAAAACCCTGCCCGCTTCTTGGCTTCTGAAACTCTTAAAGGGCCAAGAGGCGTGGCGTGAAGTGGTCAGTTTCGATCCATGTATGAACAGGCTGGTTGTCCTGCTGTCAATCAATTGACTGACTTCAGTACAACCAGCCTGTTGTTTTTTTGAGCATTCACTGCCAGTGGTTATAGCCACCAGCAGTGATCATTGTAATCTGCCGGTGGGAAAGGCTCCCGCCTGCAAAACACAATAGCGCTGTGGGAGGGATTCCCTCATTATCGACACTGGCTGTGTTGATGGGAGAATTCAGCAACTTTCTTTCCTTCAGCCTGTGGATGAAGGAAATAAAAATACTGCATGGCCTGCCTTAAGCTTTTAACAACTTTAAGTGATAAACACGCCAAATAATATTCCCTGTACTTCACAAGGAGCCATGAAGTAGCCCAACTATGACTAACGCCTTACAACATTCTGTGATTTACTGACATCTGGAATTTGTCCGATGATGTGTGTTCATTGCTGGAATTCCTGAAGGAAATGAGACTAGATGATGAACCTGGTACCTGGTATTTTTATTGGCAAGCCAAAGAGAGCCATCCCACGTAATACACAAAATTCCAAGTGTACTCTATTCGTGGAAACCCATCCATGACAAATACATCTATTACATTCCTTTCTTGCATAAACACACAATAAACATGCATTGACGTCAATACTTTTCTAAATTCCTAAAACCATCACAAATTATATATATAAAAAAAACAGCAATGGCAAATTTTCACCCAATAAAAGGAAAAACCATAAAGGGGTCAATTTAAAAAAAATGCTGTATGACTGCCACAGCATTTGTACAACCGTCTCAATTCCAGTATTGTGTCTCATATGTTTATTTATTATGACTGTCAGCTCCATCTAGTGGCCATAATGTGATATTTTCCAGAAATACCTCTATCAGGAAAATACTGCATTATGGCCACTAGTTGGAACTGTCGATCATAGGAAATAAACATGTTAGACACATTATGGGGATTATTTGTTATGCGAATGCAAACACTGTGACATTCCTCTATCAGGAAAATACTGCATTATGGCCACTAGTTGGAACTGTCAATCATAGGAAATAAACATGTTAGACACATTATGGGGATTATTTGTTATGCGAATGCAAATGCTGTGACATTCCTACAGAACATTTTTTTATAATCGTGTTTTAAAATTTGCTGGGATATACATATGTATATAAAAATGGACCTGAATTTAGAAAATGAAGATTTACAATACTATAGGGAATATCTAGAATTGTTATTTGCACCAGAAAAAATGGCAGTAAGGGTGATTGTGACAGTAAAAGTGAGCATCAAAGTCTGTGGCAGTTATATCCACAACAGTTTTATTTTAATGACAGGGCCTCTATAACCACTTGCCCTCCTGAGGATTTGCCCCCCTTCCTGACCAGGCCATTTTTTGCATTACGGCGCTGCGTTACCTTAACTGACAATTGCGCAGTCATGCAACACTACACCCAAATGAAATTTACATCTTTTTTTCCCCAAAAACAGAGCTTTCTTTTGGTGGTATTTGATTGCCTGTGTGGTTTTTATTTTTATTGTTTAAAAAACAAAAAGACCGACAATTTTGAGAAAAAAACAATATTTTTTACTTTTTCTATTAAACTTGTCCAGTAAAAAAATTTAAAAAATCAAATTTCATCATAAATGTAGGCCAACATGTATTCTGCTACATGTCTTTGCTAAAAAAAAAATCCCAATACATGTAAATTAATTGGTTTACGTGAACATTATAGCGTTTACAAATGGCAAGATAGATACTAGAATTTTTTTTTAATTTTTACTAGTAATGGTGGCAATCAGTGAATTATAGCAGGACTGCGGCAGGCATTCTGACACTGGGGGGAACTGACTTGGTGTCATTGATATCCCAGTGACACCAATACAGTGATCAGTGCTGAAAAAAACACTGACACTGTATTAATGGCACTGGGCAGGAAGGGGTTAACATGAGGGGCAATCAAAGGGTTAACTGTGTTCTGTGTGCTGTTTTACTATGTGGCCGTGTGTCTGTGCGTCACTGCAAGCACAATGCTTTGTATGGCTGTACAGTGCACAGCCATGCAAAGTAGTGTGCAGGAGCTGACAGGGAGGAGAACTGTTTTGCTTACAAACAGTTCTCCTCCCCATTGGAGATCCTCAGCAATCACCGGGCGCCGGCGAGTAATCACCGGCTGCAACCAGGTGATTGACAGACGCAGGTGCAAATGGCAGTGCAGGTAGGGCACGTGCACACCCCCTACCCAGAAATGCAGAATCGCGTATATATATGTGATTTTGCGCACCCCTGCTGCCCTGTAGTAGTACTTCTGCTATAGGGCGCTCGGGAAGCAATTTTAAAGCTGATTCGGAAATGTTACAGTAATTGAGTAGAGCAGTATGAATTCCTTTGCTTCCACAGTTGATGTGATTGTAGCTGAATGTATGATTTAAAAAATGTTACTGCCACGGCATTGTTATTATTAAGGCGATAGCTCCCCATGTAAAGCAAAGAGAAGTATATGTGTCTAGCAGGCAGTGGTTAGTTTTACAAAGATGCTCATCTGGGTCCTGACAGATGGATTGGAAACACATGTGCCGCTGAAGACTGAAAAATAAGAGAGCCATGTGTGCTAGATTGATTCATGTCTTAACACAGGAAGTTACTTGTTACAAGGTACATTAAGAATTACAGTTTGCTACACAATTCATTCTATACAAATTAGTAACGACTTTGTTAAGTGAAAAAAACAAAGATGATCAGTATATAGGCCAAACTGCTCAGAAAGTAAGAAACAAAATTATTCTTTTTTTTCCAAAGATGACCAAGTACGGTATATATTTATTAATGAATTCTGTGCTTTGTTCTGTTTTCTCTTGTAAACATGTAATAAAGTCAATCTGTCAGTAATAAAAAAACATACTAACCTGACAAAATATATAAAGCAGCAGGACAACATTTTCTAAAAGTAGGTCCAAAGACCAACTCTTACTCCCAGGCCACTTAACCACTTGCCATCCAGAGGATTTCCCCCCCCCCCCACCCCTTCCTGACCAGGCCAATTTTTGAGATACGGTAACTGATAATTGCGCGGTCATGCAACGCTTCACCCAAATGAAATTTACGTCCTTTTCCCCCACAAATAGAGCTTTCTTTTGGTGGTATTTGATCGCCTCTGCATTTTTTATTTTTTGCGCTATAAAAAAAGACCAAAAAAATTATATATTTTTGACTCTTTGCTATTAAACATGTCCAGTAAAAAAATTAAAAAAATCAAACTTAGTCATAAATTTAGGCCAAAATGTATTTGTGACGATCGCAGCATCAGACCCCAGCCCTTCTCACCTAACTTGTGACCGAATCACTAGCCAATCTAAAACCACGCTGTCACGTGCGTAACAATGCCACGCCCAGCTGCACCCTGCACAAAGATTTTCCAGCTAATGGACTACAATCTGTGTACTTGCAGCCTGGGAGCGATTGTTACTGGGTCAGGTTAATTTTGCAATTAACCCTTCACACTGCCACCACCTCCTTTTTGTACAGAGAAAGAGGAAAAGAGCAATATCAGCAATAACACTATGATGTTGAATAATCGTCTGTATACCACTGTCACCTCAGGCAGGATATACAGAGGTTTAAACATACACAGTAGCGCTCTTCAGAGACAGGGGTTCTTAGTTTGCATTAAAGAGCTTTAGAAACAATTCAACACTTTCAGAAAGTAAGATTTATAACTAAAAGGTCAAAAGGGTGCAATAAAAATATTTACAGAAAAAAGATGTAGTCAATATATATATATAAATATACAGAGAACAATAACACAGCAAAGAGATAACAGAAAGCAATTTAGAGAGATAAAGTACTTGTCGTCAGCCTTGGTTTAAGCAGCTTTCAAGTGTCAGAGCAAAAGGGCCTTATCTCCCAAAGTTAGTTCCGATGTTAAAAGGAAGCTTCTTCAACTTCAAATCAACTCAGCTTAACTTAACTTCAAGCATAACAGCCTTTTTCTAGGAACTCAGCAGGGTGTCTCCTTAAAGCAGAGAACCAATCACCTCATTTGGGGAGGGGTGGTGTAGGCGGGGAGCTCAGGCTATGACCAAATCCCTCGCAAATTATACTATGGTCAATAACATTTCCTGGATACATATAACATTCTGTCCACGAGTAGATTAATACACAGAATCATCTGCTGAACGTCTAGGTATGAAATATGACATACCTGCTGGGATGGTTGAGGAGATATCATTTTCTGCTCTCCTGTAGCAGTCAGCTAGGGGGTGTAACCTATCAGGCGACTTATATTAAAGTGAGCCATCCGAATATGTGCTTCATGTTTATGTAATTATTTCCTATTTGGAGATATAAAATTATATGGAAAACTGGGTTTTTAAATGTAAGTCTGTTTCACAGCTAGCTGGAATGTCTTTGAAGATCAGTGAGGGCTTGGTTTATGGCTTTACGATCCCTTTCCAGGAAGAGTCTCCCAGACATATGGGGGCCAGGCTAATTGGGGTTTATAGCCATGAGCTCTCCCGCTGGGACTTGATGCCTTTTTGAACTCAGCAACCAGACACCACGTGTCACTCAACAGAGAGGGAGGGGGATGAAGGAAGCTGGTTTGGGAGTAGAAAATGATAGAAGATGGAGGCCTTTGCCAAAATGGAGGTGTGCATCCATCTCTGTGTGTACGATTGCTACAGTATTCTGCTACATGTCTTTTCTAAAAAAAAATCCCAATATGTGTAAATTAATTGGTTTACATGACAGTTATAGTGTTTACAAATGGCGATATATATACTGGAATTTTTTATTTATTTTTTTACTAGGAATGGCGGTGATCAGTGACTTATAGCGAGACTGTGGAGGGCATTCTGACACTGGGCGGGAACTGACTTGGTGTCACTGACATCCCCAGTGACGCCAATAAAGTGATCAGTGCTAATAAGCCCTCCTATCCCTCTTGTATTGTTTCCCCTTATTGTAAAGCGCTGAGCAAACTGTTGGCGCTATGTAAATCCTGTATAATAATAATAATAAAAAGCACTGACACTGTACTAATGACACTAGGCAGAAAGGGGTTAACATATGGGGCGATCAAAGGGTTAACTGTGTGCTGTTTTACTGTATATGCTGTGTGTGTGCTTTACTGCTATGCAGAGCCATACAAAGCAGTGTTCAGGAGCTAACGGGAGAGATCTGTGTTGTTTATACACAGGTCTCTCCCCTGTCAGTGATACTCAAAGATTGCTGGGACCCGGTGATTGACAGCTGAGGCCACGAATGGCGGCACGGGTAGGGTGCGCACGCCCCCTACCCGGAACCTGTGCCGCCCTGTAGCAGTATATCTGGCAGTGCAGAAGCGGTTAATCTGCAAGCTTTAACATTCCCCTCCTACTTTGGCCCATTGCCATAATTGATGGGCTTACTGTGCAGTGGAGCATGCAGACAGGTATTAGCCCTGCCCCTATGCTGTAACTGCCATTAGGTTCAATTAACAAAGCTAAAACTTCAGGACAAGGATCCTTATTTAATAAAAGTGACAGTTATGTCTAGCTATAGCTAGCCATAGATAAATTGAAAACTGAACGTTCTGTCAATCAAAAAAGGAAAAAAACTCATTCTATTGTGCCATCATTTGTTTCGTTTTTCTAAAAAAAAATACCAACATCTTGGATCAGGCACTTTTGATTGCAGCATGAAAATTTGATGTCACAGCTGGCACACTAATATTGCGGAAAACGAACAATTCGACGATCGACAAGAATTTTGTTTGGTTTTCAACACTTCTGTGGCCAGCTTAAGTCCAGTAAGATCTGAAAATTATACTCAAATGGCTGACTATAAAGCTTTGGATCTTTGTGTAAAGCTTTTTGAATTGTGCAGAGTTTAGCCTACTTGGTGTAACTCTCAAACTGCTGCAGAAAAATATGAGCCAGTTGAACATATTCTAATATTAAATAAGTTGCCTGGTGATTTTTATTCTGACAGTTATAGAGTAGAACCATGACCAGGCTCTGGACATTCAACATTTTTTACGATACAGCGCTGCATTATTTTAACTGACAATTGCGCAGTTATGCAGTGCTGTACATAAATGAAATTTATGTAATTTTTTTCCCCACAAATAGAGCTTTCTTTTGGTGGTATTTTATCAACTCTGTGTTTGTTATTTTTTGCGCTATTAAATAACATATTCAATTTAAAGAAATTTAAAAAAAAATGTCTTCATTAATTTAGGCCTCAATGTATTCTGCTACATGTCTTTGCTAAAAAAAATCCCAATAATTGTATATTTATTTGTTTACATGAAAGTTTTACCCTAGGTTCACATCTGTACGGGTGGTGCCGCTGCGGATCCGCACGAAAATCCGTGCAGCCGCACTGACCGCACAGAGAAATGCAGACCCGCGGGCGGGTGCCATTAGTTCTAACAACCATACTGGGAACCGAGGTTCCCGTGCGGGCTACGTTTTCCAAAGAAGTGCAGGGACTTCTTCCCTGCGTGTCACGGGCACAGGAGTCCATTCAAATGATGGGCAAAATACGGCCCGCACGGTCGCATATATGTGAACCGGGGGGTTAGTGTCTACAAATGGCAATATATATACTGGAATTTTTATTTTCTTTATTTATACTCATGTTTTGCATTGTATTGTTATTGTTCTATCACATGTTCTGTCCCCCTTTGTAATGTACAGCGCTGAGAGAACTATTGGCGCTTTATAAATACTGTATAATAATAATAATAATAATGACGGCGATCAGCGACATATAGCGGGACTGCGGCAGGTATTCTGACACTGGGTGTTAACTGACTAACTGCCACTGACATCCCCAGTGACACTAATACAGTAAGGGGCAGGAAGGGGTTACCATCTGGGACAATCAAAGGGTTAACTGTGTGCTGTGTGAGTTTTACATTGCGTGCTGTGCTGTGTTTTAATTGGGAGACATGCTGCTTTGTATCTCTTTGCTGTGCAGAAAGATACAAAGCAGCATGTCCATGCTGACAGGAGAGAGACCCGTGTTGTTTACACATAGGTCTCTCCCCTGTCAGTTTTGCTGACGATCACTGAGTACCGACCAGGAATCGCAGGCCAGGACCCGATGATTGTCATGCCCAGCCTCCAATAGCAGCATGGGTAGGGTGGCATGCGCCCCCCTACCCGAAAATGCAAATCACGTGTATATACAGTATGTGATTTTGCACAGCCGTGCCGCCCTGCAGCAGTACTTCTGCTACAGGGCAGAAGACAAGTTGTTAAAACAAGGCTTTACTGACCTCTGTAGCTGCAAGTACTGTTGCGTAATTAATCTTCAAATTTTATAGTAGAAACATTCACTTTAATTTCAGGAACTCAATTACCTATACACTACCCACACCAACAATGTGGTAAAAAATTTTGTTAAAAATTTGCATTAATCTGGCATATACATAAAAATTTTAAAAAAAAGGAAAAATGGTCCAGCAGTGAAAGGATTAAAATAATTTCGGAAGACCTGTACCATGTTTCCTTTATTTAAAAAAATACCATTTAGAAAAATAAGGACATTGTATTGCCGGTCAGAAGAGAGCTTTTATGTTCAATCCGTCATAACATAAACAGATTTCACCCCATCCTGCCCACAATCTGTAAATAGACATTCCTTGGCATGATGTTCCGTGCTGAGGATGTTTGTAAACGTCATCCTTGCAATAGTTACCAGCTGAATCTTTGTGCTGGTGCCAGCTGTCATATCTGTCTGCTACTGACAGCTTTAGTCTCCGCTAATGATTGGCGATCAATCACAATGCTTCCAATGGTTTCTTGGTTGTGTTATCACTATGACAGAGAGATCACAAGCACCCTGAAAGCTTCATTTAAAAAAAATGAATAATTACAGCTAGCAAAGACCACGGTGACTTGTAGACATCAAAGTGGCAGTGTGTCTCTCTCTGTAATTAAAACATAGAACATTAAAAAATATATATATATACAGTATATATATATATATATATATTATATATATATTTTACATTTGGTACACTGTCCAAAAAAATCAAAACACTGCTTTTGTGATGTGCTTTGTTAGGCTGACAAATGAAAATAAAAAAAAATAAAGAAAAAAAACTATATATATATATATATATATATATATATATATATATAAAATGTATAGTTTTTTCTCTTTATTTTTTGATTTTCATTTGTCAGCCTAACAAAACACAACACAAAACAGTGATTTATTTATTTAAACAGTGTACCAAATGAAATCCTTACAAGATGTCCTTACAAAACTCTGAACACTATTTAGGCGGCCAAATGTTTGTCAAGTTAGTTTTAGTCAGGCCAGCGCGTACTGATACTGCTAAATTTGGCTTGACCCCTGAGTACAAAAAAAATAATCTCATTGGACAATGTAGGGATTTTAGTTATTTATTTATTTGTTTAGTTTAAGTTTAAAAACAAGGCCCACTGATAAAAAATATTCCTGAATGCATTTTATTTAAATTGGTTCATTGTAATTGTAATTGTTTAAATCTGCTAATCCTTTAAACCTTCCAATATCTCAATCTTGATCCCTGCAAAGTTTTTCACTCTTGGAAAATTTGGTCTTAAAGTTTTATTTGGAACCTCTAGAAGAACTGCCTATTTAGCCTTCCCTTATTTCATGTGCTTAAAGCAGCAAAACAAGTTAAATAATTGTCATTAGTACATTATTTTTTAAATCATACATCAAGAACAGCTTGGCCCTCGGTCATCTGTAATATAATCATAACGCATTCTTGCCAAGTCTGCTCGAAAAACCTTCAGTCCGTTTCACCGCTGTAACCAGAACAGCCAGGGAATCCCAGCCAACGTAGGGGAGTTTTGTGATGCAGATAATAAAGCTTGAGCTTGCGTTGATTCTTGTGCTTACCGGCTCAATATGAAGACTAACAATGTGTGCAATGGACATGGTCTAAATTTTTGTCTGTTAAAGTTTAAATAGACCGCAAGGAGAGCAGAGAGAGAGAAGGAAAGGGGGGGGGGGGGTTGCCAAAGTAGCTTTGGCAGGAATTGTGCATTCTTTCCAGATTAGAACATAGCATCAAGAAGGTTTCCTTCCCCGTTATAACTCCTAGACCACATATGAGTTGCGTTAACATCTTCTACTAGAACAGTTGATGAGCCCAATATGATCATAATCAAAGAAATGCGGTCAAAGCAAATGTACGTACTTTAACCAGTGGGAGATGACAGAAGTTGTTTGTGTTTCATTACTAGGAAATTTCTGGCTCCAGAAGTGATACTTTACAAAAGATCTCATGTAAACAACTGTAGTATAATCAGGGACATCCCCTAAGTTTTAACAATGACTCATAATAGGACAGTTCATTAAGATGTGTTTATAAAAAGGTGACATTGGGCAAGCCACAATGACAATTAATGGTTCATTGAACACGAGAGGGAAAAGACCAAATTCATCAGTAGCAGAATTCCTGCTGAGTGCAAATTCTTTTTAAATTAATCTTGTCTTTTCCCCCCTCTACGTCCTGTGCATATTCCTCTCACTCCCCTCCTTGGCATTCCTGGATCCAAGGAGTGTCGGGGTGGAAATCTTCGCTGGTTCAGAAGACTTCACTAGGCAATAAGTTATTGCATAATAGGTATAAAAAAAATCGAATACTCCTTTGTGCAAGCCAAGAAGCTATTTATAAATTGGTTTGTTGCAAGAATTTTAAATATTTTTTTTTCATTAAAGGACAATAAAGGATCAGTAAAAACAAAACAAAAACAAAAACAATGTGTAAACGCATGAAAGAAATACAGTACTAATAACATTACCAACATTTGTGCCTTTGCAAAAAAAAAAAAAATGCACATTACTTATTTCAGGTACTTCTATATCGCCGTCAATTTATGCAGCGCTTTACATATATATTGTACATTCACATCAGTCCCTAAAGGAGCACACGATCTAAAGTCTGTATCTCACATTTATACATACACATACTAGGGCCAATTTAGACAGGAGCCAATTAACTTACCAGCATGTCTTTGAAGTGTGAATGAAAAACCATTGAAAATAATGCATCGGTTTAGGAACTTTTTACGAATTTTTTTCGCAATACAAACGGATTAATTGGTTTTTAGTGCATTTCAGAATTTTTCTTTAATCATGTCCCTGTCAGGGGCGGACTGACCATTTGGAAACTCGGGCACTGCTCGAGGGCCCGGGGTCAGTAGGGGGCCCCATGAGATGCCCCTGGTACCTTTTTCATAGGCTTTTTTGAGTTTGGGCAAGGACACAGGGGTCCCATGATCCCCTATTGCCCGGGGGCCCCATGAGTTGTCAGTCCGCCCCTGGTCCCTGTATAGTACTATGCCTTTAAAGTGCACTTTATAAAGAGTTTTGAAAACATAAGACTTTTTTTACTTTTTTCTGACCTCCGGCACGGATTAATTGGTTTTCAATGCATTTACAAATTAATTTTTAATCACGTCCCTATACAGTACTATGCCTTTAAAGTGCATTTTATAAAGAGTTTTGAGCAGATAAAAGACTTTTTTTTTTACCTTTTTCTGACCTCCAGAATGGATTAATTGGTTTTCCATGCATTCCTATGGGAAATCGCGTTTCGGTTTACAAATTTTTCACAATACGAAAAGTCCCGCAGAATGCATTAAATTCGTAAACCGAGGTACGCCTGTATGTGCATTTATTTGTTTTGTAAATGAGCCTGCAAAAGATTGCAGTTGCAATTAATGGATCGATACCAGGCTCCTGTAGATTCTTCCTCTAGCTCGTCATTACCGCTTCATGGACTTTCAGTTATAGAGCTAGAGGAACTGTCAGTGGACTACTAGTTCAGTAATTACAACTTTTGTGTTCTTTTGAGAACTACAAGTTAATCTGCTGCCATGGAAGGTGGGACTTGTAGTTTATTCATTCACAGATCTCTGTAAATCAGTAATGTGTCTGTGTGCAAGGAGCCACGCCAGTTCCAAATCTGACAGCTGCTGTGGCAGGAAGAATGCCCCAACTCTGTAAGAGGGGAGGCCGTTTTGAGGGTGGGGCAACTTGTCACCTTGTTACACCCCACAATGGTAACGTGACATGTAACATGGTCGGAAAAATGGAGTTAGCCTTTAAAATAAACATATCTGAAAAGTCTGAAAAGTTACATATTTTAAATGTATTTAGCTTTCTGGGCACCGTGTTGTCCTGGGACATAATAGCTGTTGTTGACTAAGATGCAACAGAAACTATAGGCAGTTATTTCTTGGAGGATAGCTGTATTTTTACATAAAGTACAGTTATGTTCCTCCAGGAGCCATAGTAAAATTCCACCAACGTCCCTACTCCCCAAATTCAGACTAACCTTAAAGCTGAACTCTAGGCAGATATAAAAGGTACACGTTAATGCAGCTTTGTAATCACATAATTAAAGTAGAACTATAGGCAAAACTTTTATTTTTTCTATTTTGGATAGGGTAAAGGAGGGTTATAACATCAATCAGTTTTTTTTTTATATCTGTGTCCCATTGTAGATATTTACCTTCACTTCCTGTGTATGCTGTCCTACTAATGGTTAGGCAGCTAAAAAACTGACAGAAACAGCATTGTGTTTCACTGCAAAACTAAATTTTATTCTGTGAATAGTTCTGTAAACCTGCAATACAATGATATAAACTGAGGTTACAAAATGCTTTTACACATCTTCAAATGCATTCAATTAACACATTTCCTTGCAAACACTACCTACAAATCACATCAAATACATTGAAATGCAATCTAGATATATATATTGTAGGTTTAACAAATAGTGAATAGACTTACAAGCATATGTGTAACAAAGGGAGAAAGGAGACCCTCACTGGTGAGTTCCTCTAGAAGCTAAAATGGCACTGTAGTGGTGGATGGAAACTTTATTTAACAAAATATGAAACACTTTCTATTCTCTGATTTCTGAAAAGGCTGCAATTGCAGTGAACATCCAATAGGTGGCTCTCTACTCAGCACAATGATGATATACAGAACACTCCCCGCCTGGTATAAATATATACTACTACTATATATATTTGAATTAACGTAACTTTAACTAGATAACTCTTTATTCTGGAAAAGGACAACCAAATCTGAGACAGGTTGAAGGTATACTTTAGCAGCCCCCTGATTAAATATTTTAACCTCCACTTTGTGAACCTTACCGCCACTGGGAATGGCTTTCATAATGAGACCCATTGGCCATATATTGCGTTTTGCTTGACGGTCTTTTAACAAAACAAGGTCCCCTACTTGAACATTTGGTTTCTCTTCTTTGCACTTTCTTCTTGTTTGGAGGGATACTAATTACTCTTGCTTCCAGCATTTCCAGAAGGTATCAGCAAGGTTCTAAACCTGCTTCCACTGACACATGTAAAGGTGTTTCAAAGTGAACTTACCAGGTGGTGCTAATACTGCACAAACCTTCTGAGTTAAGAGCATTGCTAGTGTAAGAATTTCTGGTCACTCAGGGTCTGTTGAAATGGAAACTACTGGCCTAGCATTCATTATGGCTTTAACTTCAGGTCTGATCTCACTGTCAGATGTTGGTTCAATAAGGTCAGATACCTCAGCTTCAGGTCACTCACTTGTATCTGTATGACATAAGAAATCTAGGCCTGAGAACCAGTTGGTATGTTTAAGGTGAGCTGCTTGATCCAAGCACAGGCCTGGCAGGGCAGGAAAGGGGGGGGATGATCAAGCGCCCCCCCCCCCACCTGCAGCTTACCAGGCCACATGCCCAAGGTCTTCTTCCCCACAACCCCAACCCGGTGGTTGTGGGGGTCTGCAAGCTGGGGGCTCATTAGCATCAGGGCACCCCTTTAAATAAGGGGGCACACTGATGCTGCCTCCCCTTTGTGAATGAGTAAGGGGTACTTGCACCCCTACCCATTCCCTAAAGGGTTAAATTTAGAATAAATAAAGATGCCAGTCTTTTGAAAAATTCCTTTAATTGTGTACCATGGAGCAAAGAATGGGATGTCCCTCCAAAATTGATGAAAAGACGGGAAGGCTGGGAGGCTGCCAAGAGGCCTACATTAAAGAAGCTTCAGGAATATCTTTCAAGTACTGGCTTTGTGGTACATATGACAACAATCTCCCTCATTCTTCATATGTCTGGGCTATGGGTTAGAGTGGCAAGATGGAAGCCTTTTCTTATGAAGAAAAACATCCAAGCCCGGATAAATTTTGCAAAAACACACCCGAAGTCTCCCAAAAGCATATGGGAAAATGTGTTATGATCTGATGAAACCAAGTTTGAACTTTTTGGCCATAATTCCAAAACATATGTTTGGCACAAAAACAACACTGCACGTCACCAAAAGAACACCATGCTCACAGTGAAGCATGGTGGTGGCAGCATCATGCTTTGGGGCTGTTTTTCTTAGTCAATGTAGAAGGAATTATGAACAGTTCCAAATACCAGTCAAAATTGGTACAAAACCTTCTACTAGAAAGCTGAACATGAAGAGGAACTTCAGCTTTCAGCATGACAATGACCCAAAACATACATCCAAATCAACAAAGGAATGGCTTCACCAGCAGATGAAAGTTTTGGAATGGCCCAGCCAGAACCCGGACCTGAATCCGATCAAAAATCTGTGGGCTGATATGAAGAGGGCTGTGCACAGGAGATGGCCTCGCAATATAATAGATTTGGAGTGTTTGCAAGGAAGAGTGGGCAAATATTACCAAGTCAAGATGTGTCATGCTGACAGACTCATACCCAAAAAGACTGAGTGCTGTAATAAAATCAAAAGGTGCTTCAACAAAGTATTAATTTAAGGGTGTGCACACTTATGCAACCACATTATTTTAATTTTTTATTCTTAATTCCCTCCACCTAAAAGATTTTGAGTTGTACAGTTTACAGTTTACATTAAAGGTGGAAAAAGTTCTGAAATGATTTATCTTTGTCTCATTTTTTTACATCACAGAAACCTGACATTTTAACAGGGGTGTGTAGACTTTTTATATTCACTGTAAGCAGGGAGCGAGTGAGTATAGAGAAGATGAAAAAGCGTTCATTTTAGGAAATTTCTGCGTAGATGGTGGACTTACCTCTGTGCCTACTGAAGCCGAAGCAATCGGTCTCCTGCAGAGAGCTAGTGAGATGCGTGCAGGATCAAATCTCAAGCTACACAAGATGGCATCCAATAGAAGGTCTTTAATGGAAGCATTTTCTGCACATGACAGAGCTAAAGAGTTAAAAGACCTCGTTCTAGGTGTCGATCCTCTGCCCTTCAGTAGAGTTTAGGAGTAAGTTGGAATCTGCAGATCGGTGGTCTCCAAACTGCGGCCCTGGGGCCAGATGCGGTCCTTTACTTGCTTTTTGCCCTTGGGGCACTATGTCACCAGCTGATACCAACAATGGAGCATAATTCCCCCCCACTGACACCAGTGAAGGGGCACAATTCCTGCCAATGACACCAACGATGGGACAATTTCTCCCATTGACAACAATGATGTGGACCAATCTCTCCCAGTGACACTAACAATGGGGCCCAGTGACACCAATGATGAGGCATAATCCATTCCTAAGACACCAAAAATGGGGCATTGCTTTTTCCAACTAACGTCAGGACCTTTTCTACTCCCAATGGCCACGGTCCAGCCCCCCTAAGGTCTGAAGGATAGTAAACTGGCCCTTTGTTTAGAAAGTTTGGAGACCCCTACTCCAGATCGACAGTTTTACCTTTCAAGTGTCTAGAGAGGTGAAGTCATACACACAGAGAGGTATCCTTGTCACAGTAAACAGTCTTTACGATCCACTCAGGTTTTCAGCCTCGATCATTATCCAAGGCAAAGCCTTAGTTAAGCCTAGTACACACGTTCAGAAAATCATACATAAAATACCGCTTCTGAAGCGATCATACGATACTCTGATTGCTAGTACACAGCTTTCATCCGAAATTATTTGAAAGGACAAGCATGAAATTGTTTTTCGCATGATACCAGATCGTATGATTTTCATTTAATCAGTATAGTTTTCGTCCAAAAATACAATACAAATACATTACATCACTTCCGAATTTTTATTCTGTTGTACAAGAATTTTCATAACTTTAGTAACTTCTTCACTTTTGATATGAGACTAGCATACAAAAAAAGGACGATCATTTGTCCAATATTCTCATCGTATGTATGGGGCTTTAGAGCCTTGAGAAATCCACTTATCTTCCAGCCTGCATGGGAGCTATTCAATTACTGGTTTAATCCCATGGACTGTGTCTAGGTATCGCAATCCTGGTAAATGGCCTTCAGTTTTGACTGCATTGACCTCCAACAACATGTCATCAAGTTCTCCAAACTTTAGATTGTCTTTTTAGCGATTTTGGGGAAGTCTTCCAGTTTCTTCAATAGGGCATTTTCAATAGCTTCAGGGCTGCTATAACAGTCCTCCAATCTCTGCCATAACATTTTATCCCCAGCAGCTGGATCATGAATGTGTACAGACCTGATTCTCTTGGCCTGTTGAGATGACCCTGGTCCAAGTCACACTGTTAGCAGATCTAGTTCCTCTGTAGCAGTAAGATTGAGATCTCTAGTGATGCCTTGGAAAGATGTGTTCCATACCCAATAGTTCTCAGGGTGATCATCAAATGTTAGTAGCCCACTGCTCACTAATTTTCTTTGAATTATGTGCTTTGCTAGATCAGTTGTCTCTAAGGATCCTAAAGGGCCATTTCTGAAGAAAGATGCATGGAAACCCAGGTCACATGATGGATGCTGAGGGTTAGCATAATCTTCACTTTCTTGAATGTGTACCCTTGGAGCTAGGGCATTTTCAGAGTTAGTATTCAGAGTTTCAGTTACTGTGAAGAGCTAGGTGCAGTTCAGGCATATCTGGATAGGGCGGCTGGTATGTCACATCAGGAAACTGTGGAATTGTGTTTGAGATAGGATTGATTTAACTTGGTCTGGAGCATGGTTCTGTATATATTCCTGGATGGTGGGTTGCTATTTTCTCAAGATCTTGGAGTGGATCTCCTTCTGAACCAATCACAGTTTCGTATATTACATCTCCTGCTGATGCTGCTGCCGTTTGTGTCTGCAGCTCACACATACTAGCTTCTAGCTCTAGGAGTTAGCTTCCAACTCGGTTTTCTGCCTCACAGAGTTGTTTTCCAACTCTGCTTTCTGCCTCATCGAGTTGGTTTCTTTTTGAGCGTAAAAGACCTCTGCTAGTGCTACTTCTGCCTTTGCTCTGACTTTAGAACAGACTGATGATCTGCTGGAACACACTAAATATCTGGAGCCAGACATATGAGACCTGGTCTCTGACCAGGCCTCTAAAGTTTGATGCCGAATATAAACACTCCTATCGGGATCCATGATGTATGAATAAAAGTGGAGTACAGTCCACAGTACAGTTTTGTGAGGATTCTTTCACTTTTGAATGAAGCTCCTTTATCTTCTCCTGGTATACGTATGCTTTTTTATTATGCTGTCCTACTAACAGTTATCTGACAGCTAGTTAACAAAACTGACAGAAGCAGTGATGTTTTTCATTCCAAAACTGAATTTACTTCTGTGAATAGTTCTGTAAAACTGCAGGTTAAACTGAGGTTACAATATATTTTGACACTTCTTTTACAAATGCATACAATGAACAAATTTCCGTGCAAATTACTACCTACAAATTACATAAAATACTTCAAAATGCAATTTAGATATATATCGGAGCTTTAACAAACAGTGAATAGACAAGCATATGTGTATCAAAAGGAGAAAGGAGGCCTTCACTGGTGAGTTATTCTAGAAGCTGAAATGGCACTGCAGTGGTGGATGGAAACTTTATTTAACAAAATATGAAACACTTCCTGTTTTCTGATTTCTGAAAAGGCTACAATTGCAGTGAACACCCAGTAGGTGGCTCTCTAGTCAACAATGATGATATACAGAACACTGTACCATAGTCAAACAGGAGGTGTAAAGGAATTCCTTGGGGCCCTGGATCACCAGAACAAGTGTCTGCATTGGAAGATTCCCCCTATTACTTTTCTGAGAAAGACCAAAAATATGGGATTTTCTTTTATTTTCACTTTCAATTATAACAGTAAACAGGACAATTAGAGAGGATGTATCTCACTAACAGGAGCACAGACAGCAATAAAAACCTAATATGTGTTCTAATCACTTCCCACTCTGTCTAAAGATAAAAAAAAGTTTTGCCTTTAGTTATCGTTATATCTATTTTTTCAAATTCACCTGATTTAAGAACCTAAATTTGACTTGTAGAGCAGGGCTCCAGTGTGAGGAAGAAGCAGAACAAGGAGAGATGAGTTAATCCCTGTGATGCTTTTCCTTTTTACCATTCATCTACAAGCAAGGGCAAATCTAGTTTGACCTTGACTCAGAGGAAGTGGGTTGAATGATGCCGGCCATCAGAATGAGGGCATCTAGTAGAAGAAAAAAGTATTGGCTTGAAAATCTCTGCATGACAGTTCTCCCTAGAAGGCACTGGTGATGTATCCTTCCCAGGGGGCACCTGTAAGGTCCTGGCTATGTCACAAGTGCTTCACTATACCAGAAAGTGGAATTCAATTCAGTGTAAGTCAACAAATAAAGCTTTTGCTTTTTTGGACTTTTGGCTTGCTTGTAGCTTCAGAAGTCAAAGAAGTATATTTTCTTGTATAATATAAGACACCGTTTATTCAAACATTAGCGCATTGAAATTGATAAATTTGACAGTGGTCATTAGCGGAATAGGACAGGAATGCTACGTTCAGTAGGCCTTTTGTGGACAGACATGTGGAGGTCAACTTAATGTTTGGAAGCTCAGTCTGCAGTAGGCTGGGAGAGAATGTTACATGCAGTGTACACAGAAAGGTGAGTTGTTTGAGTGTAAAATTTGCACTTTCTTTGCGAGAAAGTACAAAGTGTGCATTGTAAGTCTGTGCTACCGGTGAAGTGGTCACATTGTATTAAATACAGAAGAGGTAAAAGGAATAGCAGCATACTAGAGGATGTGTAAGTGAAGAAAAACAGTACCCTGTCCTCCTTCCTGATCAGCGAGTTCTCTGTAAATGATGAGAACGTACAGTAGACATCAAAATTATTTTTCTGCACAAATGTATGTATAGAGAATATAAACCAGCTCATAAAAATATACGTCTCATAGTAATTTATGTGACACTTTTTATATCACAAACTCCTTTCAAAACCTGGTAAACATCCATTTTGTGATTCTTAAAGACCTGCATCACTGTCTAAAGTGGGCCTAGAATCAGATATGTTAAAGCTAAAGGTTAGTTACATTTTTTTTGCTACAGGTGCAGCCATTTAAGTTACCAGTGAAGAGCAATGTCCCATGTCCTGCAGGCTGATGGCTTCTGTAAGAAACTTCACTTTTGGGTCTGTGGTACTGTAGTAGCAATTTTGGAAAACCAGAGATCTCCGGACATGGAATTCTGAGGAAAACAAGTGATTATTAAAACAGCGCTGAGTTACCCAGCCAGGCTCATGCCTGCAAAGCCAAGTGAGTTGAAAAACATCTCACAGAGTATACATATTAACAATTACGTCACAATGCATACATTTCTGCTTTCACTTTCTATACTTTCAAAAGGCTTTCTAAACGCTGCAGAATAACCTTGAATATCAGCTGCAGATAAGAACGCTAGCTACAAGCTGGTACATAATACTCAAAGGAAATAAGGGAGGGGAGAAGTGAGCAGAAAACCTTGCAAGCAGATACTGTTAGAAATGTTACAGTTTAAAGGGGAACTCTGCCATATCTGGGTGCTACCAGAGTACATTGAAGTAGATCCCGTCATGGGCCTGTCTCTTCTTGTCTCTTCTTCATTGACAAAAGTTTTTCTATTGCTTTTACAAAATGTAACATGTTTTGTGACTGGTATGGACATGACAGGATCCTCTCTCCCATTTAGGGTGGGTTCACACCATGAATTGGATAGGAACATCCGGGTGTGATGTGATTTCAGCCCATTCATTTGAATGGGCTAAAATCATGCCAGACTGCACCAAAAGTAATGCATGCACTACTTTAATCATTTCCCGTCTGCTCTATAGCAGAAATACTGCTACAGGGCAGCATGGGGGCGCAAAATCACGTATATAAACATAATTTTGCATTTCCGGGCAGGGGGCAACCCCTTCCTGCCCAGTGCCATTAGTACAGTGTCAGTGCTTTTTTTTTAGCTCTGATCACTGTATTGGTGTCACTGGGGATGTCAGTGACACCAAGTCAATTTCCCCCATAGTCAGAATGTCTGTTGCAGTCCCGCAGTCCCGCTATAAGTTGCTGATCGTCGCTATTACTAGTAAAAATAAAAAAAATTAAAATTCCAGTATCTATACCGCCATTTTTAAATGCTATAACTTTCACGTAAACCAATTAATTTACACGTATTGGGATTCCTTTTTTTAGCAAAGACATGGAGCAGAATACATTTTGACCTAAATTTGTGACAAACTTAGATTTTTTTTATTTTTTTACTGGACATGTTTAATAGCAAACAATCAAAAATATATTTTTTTTCTTAAAATTGTCGGTCTTTTTTTTATAGCGCAAAAAATTAAAAAAAACGCACAAGTGATCAAATACCACCAAAAGAAAGCTCAATTTGTGGGAAAAAGGGCTGTAAATTTCATTTGGGTGCAGCGTTGCATGACCATGCAATTGTCAATTAAAGTAACACAGCACCGTAACACAAAAAATGGCCTGGTCAGGAAGAGGGGAAAATCCTCAGGAGGGCAAGTGGTTAAAAAACGCAGTGCATTCCAGTGCAGGCAAAAGCACTGAGTTTGTGACCTGCATTTGGGCTGTTGTTAACACTGACACCCGTTGTAGATAGCGAAAGTATGCTTAGCCCCAAAAAAATAGATTATATTGCACTTACATATTAAAAAACACCAACAGCCTGTTAAAAACTCAGAAAGCACCCTCTCCAAAGATGGCCAATGTGCACCCTCAGTTGCAGATATGACATCAGCCGGAAGTACCACCATACATGTTTCGTCATCAAAAGTTGACATCCTCAGGAGCCAGGAGCGTACTTCCAGCTGACCTCATATTCAGAACCGGATTAATGCAGAACTGAAGGCAATATAACAAAATTACATGCAATTGCCGTTTGATCCAGTCAACCTAGATGGAGGGGATGGATCCCCTTCTGTTTTTTTTTTTAAGAGGACCAGTTCAGTTTGGAGGTAGGCAAGTGTAAACAGAGACAAGTCCGTTTACACGCATCGGACCATAGGGGTGAAAGGAGGGTCTGATCAGTCCACTTGAAAAAACTGCTAGGCGGACCTGATCAGAACCTTTGTTCAAATCACACCTAACAACTGCAGACATGGGCAACCAGCCCTGAGTATTGATGGATATTCAGGCTTAGTGGTTGCAGCAGATATAGTGGCTTAGCGGCTATGCCTTGCCAGGATACTATCTGCATGGAGTTTGCATATTCTCCCTGTGCCTGTACAGGTTTTCTCCCACCCTCCAAAGATTTCTGAGAGGTTAATTGAATCCTGTCTTAATTTGCCTTAGTGTGTGTGTGTATGTATATATATATATATATATATATACACACACAGTATATACACTGTATATGAGGTATGGACCTTATATTGTAACCGCTTCAAGGGCAGGGACTAATGTGAATGTACAATATGAGAAGTGCTGAAACAATTGTCAGCCTTATATAAATACCTGAAATAAATATATTATAAAGTAGGCCTAGCTGCAAAATAAGAGTGATAAATATAGGCAGTACTTGAACATTTCTTCTGGTCTCTTCTTGATCCCCTGCATTTTGATAAGACTTGCATTGTATTAAAGTGTATCTAAACCAAAAACCAAAAATGTATTATATTGCAGTTTATTACTCCCTGGTGTGGTGGCTGCATTCATTTTCTTTTTTCAAGCTTCTTTTCCTTTTTTTCACCTGGTAATCCTGCAAATAACACACTTCCATTCCCTCGGTGGCTATGTTATTGCTCCCCTTCTCTTGGTTGTCACCCTGGGATATTTTGCTGATACGGACTTCAAACTACGTCTGTATCTCTTCATCTCCATGAGTCCTCATGCACACTTGACGTTTTTACAGCTGCTGTTTTTGGCTTTTAACTTTTTTTTTCTACAGCTAGTAAACGCCCCAGTATGTTATCCTATGTGTCCACACATAGACTGTAATCAATGTTTTTTGGCTGGGACGTTTTTTGGTTGGAAAAAAAACCCAGGACTAGTGGGTTTCTACAGGAGTTTTTTAGCTGTAAAAACACCCTAATGCTGAATAACACGGCAAAACGTGGTACAATGCCGCAAACTAGCGTTTTTTGGACTTTTTTTGACAAAAAATTTTCCTGTAAAAAAAACACAAAAAAATGCAAATGCAGAAAAACTCTGCTAAACGCGGCAAAATGTGGTAAAATGCCGCAAACCAGCATTTTTTGGATGTTTTTTGACCCGAAAAAATTATTTGTTTTTGGTAAAAAAAAAAGCTAAAAACGCAAATGTGGAAAAACTCTGCTAAATGCGGCAAAACGTGGTAGAATGCTGCAAACCAGCGTTTTTGGATGTTTTTTTGACCCCAAAAAATTATTTTTTTGGTAAAAAAAACCTAAAAAAATGCAAACACAGAAAAACTCTGGTTAACGTGACAAAACATGGTAGAACGCTGCAAACCAGCATTTTTGGATGTTTGTTTGACCCCCCCAAATTTTTTTTTTTTGTAAAAAAACACTAAAAAAACCGCAAACACAGAAAAACTCTGGTAAACATGGTAGAATGCCGCAAACCAGCGTTTTTTTGGACTTTTTTTGACAAAAAAAATGTTTTTGTGAAAAAAACGCTAAAAAAAAGCGAACGCAGAAAAACTCTGCTAAACGCGACAAAACGTGGTAAAATGCCACAAACCACCATTTTTTTACCCCAAAAAAGTATTTGTTTTTGGTAAAAAAAAACTCTAAAAACGCAAATGCGGAAAAAGTCTGCTAAATGTGGCAAGACGTGGCTAAACGCTAATGCAAAAATGCTAAAAAAAGCTGAAAAACTCAGGTTTTTAACGTGACTTTACACAGCTAATGTTACCAGCGTTATCAAAATGTCCCGTGTTCATGAGGATGTACACTAGGAAAGGGCAATTGATAGTTTACAGAGGATAGCTAAGAAGGACGATAGCTTTGGTACATTTCAGAGAGCGTCACAAGGGCACTGAATCTCTCGCAAGAACAGCTGTTTTTCATATTTGCTGAAAATGTTCTTAGTTTAAAAAAAAGAAAACTAATGCATTCACTACATCTAAGGACAGTAAGCTGCAATATATTGCATTTTTGTTCTTGGGTTTAGTTGTCTGAAAGTATGGTATATTTATAAAAGTGAAAATCAACACATTAAACTATACTATGAGATTTGCCATATTTAGTTATTCCCCTTTTCTGTTAATAAAATCTTTTTCATATTAAGGAAATTTTGTTAAACAAAAATAAACTGTGTTAACTAGTACCTATGTATCTACCTACCTCAGTGTGGTCATGTTTTCATGCTCACTCAAAAAGCTGGCAATGCCGACATCTGAAAACAGTTACGTTGTGTCTGCACACCCAGACACACTGTTGTCTATGGCCAGTCCTAGTCATATATCCAGTGGTAATTCCAAGCACCTGTAATTTGTTGTTCTTGTCTGTCATTACTATCAACTAGTGACTGTGCAGACAAGCTTGATCTTCTCTGTTAAGGGCCAGAGAATACCAATAAATGGGAAGGGTATGTTTAGATGTGATTTCTACTGCAGCATGAGTGATGATGACAACCAGCCAGTAACTTCAAAGACGAATACCCATTTTTTTCTCAACTCAGAGACTGTTGGATCAGTTAGAATTTTTTTTTTTACAATTGGCTTTTATTCAGACAAAAAGCAGAACATATGAACAGAAATGAACTGCAAGGAGGCATGACATAATATCGTATCATGTAGTACACAATTATACAAATTAGTTTCGGAGCAAACTCAGTAGCATAATGAAACATTATTCTGCAGAAAGCGTTCATATATTAAAACGTTTACAATTTGCAGGTACAATTGTTAAGGCAGATATAAAGAAGTGTATGAACACAAGAAAATGAAAATCTAGTAGTGAAAGCAGGAGAATAACAATAGTAAGGGCAGGACCATCCCTGTGAAAGGTGTCAAAAATTCACCAGCATGACCCGCACGTCCAGGAGAGAAAAAAGCTAATCGCCCATCAGCCTCTTATACTTTTCTGAAAAAAGTGAACGCATACCAAAAGGACTACAATTTGTGGAATCTGGTTACCATGTCATCAGTCATAGCCAGCGTGCGTTCCAATTCCTGAATGACATTAACTTCTCTTATCCAGTCTTGGATGGAGGGGGTATGAGCGGTCTTCCAGTATCTGGGAATTAAGGCCTTAGCCGCATTCAGAAGGTGCCGTACCAAGGATTTCTTGTACAATTTCAGGGAACACTCAGAAATATGAATCAGTTAGTATTTTATGAT
This sequence comes from Staurois parvus, assembly GCF_062004578.1. Classification (NCBI taxonomy): domain Eukaryota; kingdom Metazoa; phylum Chordata; class Amphibia; order Anura; family Ranidae; genus Staurois; species Staurois parvus. Next base: position 1,612,537 of record NW_028318614.1, on the reverse strand, counting down.
CTTCTCTGGCTATCCATTTTTCAGTCACAAAAGAGTTATCTGGGATTCATACATGTATACATCTATATTACTCTATTGAACTAATATCGGTACTAATAACTGAATGGTACCTTTATAAGCTAAGCAAAGTTTTTTTTTCCTGGAAATGATATTCTATTCTGTTATATTGAAAGCACATACGTCAATGGAGTTCTTTTAGTCCTAACTTTCCAGCCGTAATAACATATTTACATGCACCCAGGGCTATATAATGTCTTAAACTTAAAAACCCTTATTTAAGTCTGGTAGGATTACATTATTTAATGGCTAAATCAGGCTACTTCATCACGTTGTGCAGTCTTTAATAATGCTTAACTCAGAAGGAGCTGCTAATGTTTGGAACTTTGGATTCCCCTGTTCTAGGTGCAGACGACTCACTGGACAGTACTGCACTCTCTGACACATCGAGGCTGCAAGTAGGGTTGTTGATTCAGGCAACAACAGTGGAAAATATGGCAATAAACAGTTGTACCCCTAACAGTTTTCAAATGGGCTGATTACAGAATTATAGTAAAAAGTGACCCAACAACCTGGTTTAAGGGGCGACGTTTAGACCTCATAGACCCTGACTTAAGAGGGTGCTCTAATTATGGGAGATGCACACAGGGGGCTTTAAAGACACCATCCCTTCTTGTCACTCTCTCACTGGCAAGTGGTGAATATCTGTCAGTGGCCAGCGTTGAAGCACAAAGTCAATGTTGGAGTGCTCTAAGTGGAGTTTTGTAGCATCAACAAGAAAGGTGAAACTCTCCAAATGACAAATCCCTGATGCAAAAGGATGGTGCTGTTCCCTTAAGAAGGAACCTGACTAAGATGGTGGCCAAAGGCCTCTTGCCACTTTGGAGTCTGCCATGGTCTACCACCTGTCCCTGATGTGGATGGAACAGACCTGAAATGCTGCAGGGAAAGCAATGCATAGATCAATGGGATCACTGCAGGACAACCTCTGTGTAGTAGTGGCACCTCTGGGCAGTCAATACAGGTTTTAATATAGATCTGTAACAAGAGGTAAATTATTGGCGCTGGAGAGATGGGGATAAAAACTTAAAGTCCCATTAATGGTATGGAGATAGTCAGTTATTAGACAGCACCATCATGAGGCAGCACCCTAAGAGTTAAGCTGGACTCTGTATTAGAAGATAAAAGGAGAGAGGGGTGCCAGACTAAATGCAGAACTAGCAATCGTTTAATAGCACACAATGACATGTAACTCACTAGATACAAGTGGGTCAGAGGCATGGATAGCAAATGAATGTCATCCTAGTGGAGTTCCAAAGGCAGAGAGGAGAGGAGAGGGTAGGGTCCCCAAATGTCCATCCACCCTCTCCTCTCTGCCTCCGGAACTCCACCAGGATGATGTTCACTTGCTATCCATGCCTCTGACCCACTTGTATCTAGTGAGTTACATATCATTGTGTGCTATTAAACAATTGGCAATACTGTGCTTAGTCTGGCGCCCCTCTCTCTTTTTATTATAGATCTGTGAGGTCACTGTTTTCTCTGTTTCCATCCAAGTTTGATCCCATGTTGGGCCCTGATGAAGGGGGAGTGATGTTGCTCCCAAAACATGCTGGTTTTTTTAATATGACTTTTTATCAACAATTAAATCTATCATGGACTCTATTATCTGATTTTGGTCTGGCGCTCCTTTTTGTCTTTCTATGGTTTGAGTTACTGTTGGGTGCTGCCTCACCAGAGCCATCGAGCTTGTTTGAAGCTTTCCTCCATCCGACTGTACTTGCAAGTCTAAAAGTTCCCCTCACCTTTTTGAGTATGCTGTTTTAGTGGGACAGTGGCTGCCCTCCTTTTCCTACAATTATTGACATTCTGTAGCCATATTTTTTCCTAAAGATTTACATAAAGCCAAAACTTAGTTTTTTTGATTTTAGATAAAGGAGGGAAGAGTTTCAATCCCTGTCAAGTAATGTTTTGCTGTCTGTTTACCACTGGGCAGATTTCCCTTCACTACCTGTCTTGTCACTACCTAGTTTTACGTCTTAGTGATAATGGTCAACAGGACAAATAATGGGGTGAATATCCACAGCAGGGGAACAGACAGCATTAAAAGGCTGAAAAGGGTATAAACCTTCCCTACTCTATTCAAAATGTAAAAAAGAAAGTAAAAATAATCAAATGTAAAAAATGCTGCCTTTACATATACTTTAAATTTGTTGCAATTAAGACCATGGTTGTGCAAGGGAATCAGCCTCCGGAATGTACTATTCATAACTGAATACTAACTAGGATATCAACATAAATTTAGGGACTGCTTTAAAGATATATAGTCTTGTAATTCTTTGGTTTGATGGGGTTTTTTAACACTGTACAAAATAAGTAAGAAATAGTGTTGGGTCAGGTATACCTAAAATTGTAAATTTTATTTCTGTGTAGCAGGGTAAGTAAAAATATAATCAGATCACAATTTTGCACTATAGTCATAAAGGTTGGTTATTTTACAGATACACTTGGCATGTTCAAGACAAAGTAGATGCCAACAATGTGGCCTACACATCTGGAAAATTAAGTCTACACACGGATTATCCAGCTCTCCAGTATCCTCCAGGAGTAAGTTCTTTATCATTTGCCTTTGATATGTATCATATTGGGCTATATTTACCCAAAACCTTCATCTTCTTTTCTTAGGTCAATGAGCTATTTCTTTCCACTCTTCAAAGGGGGAAGAGTATAAATGGCCTTATTAGAAAATCATTTATAGTGAAAATGGTGTACATTCAAGTTTGTCAGGTACTGGATGCACTTAGGGTGCATACAAGTCCCACAACAGATTTTAAGCATTCAAATAGCCAAGAATTGTACATACTGTATAGTTGTACACTTGTTTGACTGTCAGTTAATATGTGAGTACCACATCTATATTCCCTTTTCAACCTATAAATTTGATAATCTAACTCCTATGTCTTTTTTTTTTTGCCATTATGGCTATTTCTGTTAAAAATCTATCACTCTAATTTTTAGGTTTACATATCCACATTTTATAGTATATTTTACCTATAGAGATAAGATACAAATTGGATAGATCAACCCACGCTAATACATACAAGCAGCAAGCAAAAAAGAATGATATATAAAGTCCTTCTATGTAATCTCATGTGAATTGCGGTGCTATAAAAGAGACTACTAAAATGCTGGAACAAAATGTCGGAACTACTGTACTTTAAACTTTCCACCATGGAGCTAGTGGACTGATGTCACTCACTTTCGGAAGTCTTGCCGACAGCATACACTGTAAATTTTAGCTAGCTTTTTAAAATTTGTTTCTTCATTATGTTAATAAAGTTAATAAAACTTATCAACAATATCACACTATTTGGAGCCTTTCTCTATTTTTTTTCCCTGTGGATAGGATGAGTCCTGTAGACTGGGGAACAGTGGAACATTTAAAGTGTTCCATGTTGGAAACAAATGTGCATTAACCTCTATGTCTGCAAGGTCCTACTGTCCAGGGAGTGTACATCCAGATCAGTTGGTGGTGGTTGGTGTCCATCATACACTTAAGGATTTTTGTGCATGGATTTCTCTATGTTTTTAAGGGATAATTCCCAGGACTTTAGGATTGGACTTTTTAGGATGTGCCCCCTTAATATGAGTAATCTCTTTTATAGTGCTGCAGTTCACATGAGATTATAGACATAAGATAATTGTCACACAGCACTTTAAATTTCGTGGTGACTGTGGGTACTTCAGACAAAAGATGGTTACATAGTTACATAGTTAGTCTGGGAGAAAAAAAAGACAAAAGTCCATTCAGTTCAACCATAGAAAAAAAAAAAGTTATAATCCTATACCCACAGCTGATCCAGAGGAAGGCAAAAAAACCCAGCAAAGCATGATCCAATTTGCTCCTGCTGGGAAAAAATTCCTTCCTGATCCCCGAGAGGCAATCGGATATTCCCTGGATCAACTTTACCTATAAATGCTAGTATCCAGTTATTTTCTGTGTATCCAAGAAAGAATCCAGGCCTTTTGTAAAGCAATCCACTGAGCTGGCCAGAACCAACTCTTGAGAGAGTCTATTCCACATTTTCACAGCTCTCACTGTGAAGAAACCTCTCCGTGTTTGGAGAATAAATTTATTTTCCTCCAGATGTAAAGTGTGCCCCCTTGTCCTCTGTGTTGACCTCAGGGTGAACAGCTCTACACCGAGATCACTATATGAACCACTGATGTATTTCTACATGTTCATCATATCCCCCCCTTAATCTCCTCTTCTCAAGAGAGAATACATTCAGTTCCTCTAATCTTTCCTCATAGCTGAGCTCCTCCATGCTTTGTATCAGTTTAGTTGCCCTTTTCTGTACTTTCTCCAGTTCCCCAATGTTCTTTTGGTGAATTGGTGCCCAAAACTGAACTGCATGTTCCAGATGAGGTCTTACTAATGATTTGTACAGGGGTAATATGATATCTCTCTCTCTGGAGTCTATACCTCTTTTAATACAAGAGAGGATTTTGCTCACTTTAGAAACCTCAGCTTGACATTGCATGCCATTATTAAGCTTGTGATCTACCAGAAGGTCCAGTTAGGAGAGGGTCATAAGACAAAAATTGTTGTCAGATTTGTTTTTTTCATTCATATAATATTACTTCCCCACTGGCACCAGAAATGTCTTCTGCAGATCTAGGCATAAACATTCGTCCCCCTGCTCCTGTAGTTGGCTCACTGTCTCTCCCAGATGTCTACACTGAGCAAGGTGTTAGGTCAAAGATGAAGGTGAAATAGTGAAATTCAATGTCCAGATATAGTACACTGGTAATATCGTCTTTGCTGAGACACTTACACAACGCATTGCACTTCCAAAGGGATACTGGATGTTTTATTCCAACTTTTTGACTTTTTGATGTATTTGTGTTAAAGGCACATCTTGCCACCTATTTTGAAAGATTTGCAAGTGTAAAAAGAATAGTCTGTTCCATTAACTAGGGAGCTATAACAGTAACAGGTATTCAATAAATCCTTATAGTGTGTAGCAGTGACATAGGAAGGATATAGTTTTCTTCAACAAAAATTGAATTTTGTTTTAAAACTGAAGTTTGTTCTGCTTATATTTTGCCTGCCAGAGTTCCTCCCTACACCTTTAACAACCTAATGAGTTTTTAAAAACAAAATTGTTAATTACCTTAATTCAGACTCTGTGATGTCATCATTGGGTCTCTGTGCTCCAATATGCATTGTATAATGGCTGGAGGAAGGGGCTGGCAGGGTGCTGCACATAGCTTCCTAAAACATTGATCACTACGCCACTTAAAGTATAACTAAAGGCAAAACTTTTTTTTTGTTTTGGGCAAAGTAGAAATGGATTAGAACACCTGTTATGTTTTTATTTTTATTTCTGTGCCCCCATTAGGGTGATACACCCTCTCCATTTGTCCTGTTTACCATTATCGTCAAAAGTGAAAGTAAAAGAAACCCCAAATTTTTGGGTTGTCACTAGAAAAGTAACAGAGGGGAAAATTTCTAATGGGGACATTAGTTCTAGTGATCTGGGGGTCCCCAAGAAATTCCCTTAATTTACAGAGATTTTCTCATTTCCTGTTTTGGATATGGGACAGGTGAAGGTGAATCTCCCCAGTGGGACACAGATGGCAATAAATAAACTGACAGGGGCTATAACCCTCCATTACTCTATCCAAAATGGAAACAAAAAGTTTTGCCTGTAGTTCCACTTTAAGGACCCTCAGACCTGATGTAAGCAGTGGTCTGTCTATTAAGAGAGTTATGCCAATATGAAAATGTCTTTATGGGTTGGTGTCAGACTGGAGGAATGGATGTTCCTTGACAGGCTGAATTTGCATGCAGATCACTATATTTAACACCCACATGTGATGCTGAATCTCCAGGATTAAAAGAACTGAAACCCAGTGAATGAAAGAGGTTAGCCAGGGACATCCCGCAGCCAGGAAATAAGGCAGGTTGAATGGCTTTATTACATAGGTGGCAGGGGAGTGTTAAAAAAAGCAGTTTTACCCCATACCCTCCCACCCCCACCCCTGACTGCCAAGATGGCAACCTACATGGGTCATGTTAGTATATGCTGCCATGTTTGTGGTGCAGGATAGCAGCATTTCTATAACAGGTTGTGTTTGGGCAGGCAGTACCACTGCCAAGTGAATGGGACTGTGCTGCAACAACTTTCAAAATCCCTGTTCCCAGTGTTGCCTCCTAAATGCCTGGAAGACAACATTCTACCAACCCCTAAAAAGAAATCCAGAGAAATAAGTATTCAGAGAGTGCTGCTCATGTAAACAAGCCTTAACTAATTTACAGTATAAATACCTGGACATGACTTGTGTTGCACCCTCCTAGAATAAGTTGCTAGGGAGGTTCAGGTAAATGTATTCTTTTTGGCTCCTCTGCACACAGTGGAGCAGTGTGTAATTAGTTTTGGCTGCTTTGGGTCTCACGGGCTGCAGGCTCAACTATTTCCCTGCCTTCTAGTAGGTTCTAGAATGTAGTGGGCTGGAAGAGGCAGACTCTGGGCCTCAATATTCATGAGGCCCCAGCCATTCCCTGGAGGGGGGAGTGCTCAGTAGGTGGCTGAGAAGGAAATAAATAGTGTGAGGCCTGAAACAGCAGGTTTCTTGTCCTGGAGGAGGAGATCCCAGCCTGAAGGGCTGTTGCCCTTCTGGGCTGGTTAGCTGAAGCCTGCAGAGAGCTCACCAAGGCTATTACAGACTATTTCTTAAGGTTCCAGCTCAGTGGGATCTGGGGGGCCTATCTTCCTGAAGGCAGTTCCAAGCCAAGTAAAGGGGGTTCACTGAGGATCCAGCCTGGAGATTCCCACTACAGTGTCTAGTCAGTATTGGACAGGAGGTATACAAGTATCTGAAGACACAGTGAGTAGAGGCTTGGAACTGTGATCCTGGTGCCTGTCTGCTGTTTAACCCCTTGTGTGACTGTGTCAGTGTTGCTAAAGTTGGATCTGCCCTGTTGGAAGTCCCAGAAATGCTGGTGTCTCTAGTCTCTGCAAAGGGGGGTGGGGGGATGAAAAGACAGAATAAAGAGTGTCCTCCAAATACTTTGTGCACTAAATTCTGGAAAATCCCAAAGCTCCTCTGTACCCCATCCAAGTTTAACCAGCAATAAAGCATAAAAAGACTTCCATTGCCTGGTTATTGTGAGAGAGACTGTTCAAGTGTTGTGTGCCTGACTGCCTGGGGCCCCAAATGGGAAGAGAACCTGGGACAAACCTGTACAGGAGTCTGCGCTATGCTTGGTATCAGTCTCTTGTGGTCCCTGTATAGAAAGACTTAAGTGTGAGAGGAAGAAGCATGCTGATAGGAGGAGAAAGCAAAGTGATGGAAAGATGAGCTCATCACTGTGTTGCCTCTTCTTTCATTGTCAAGTCACAGGCTGGGGTGGATCCACAACAACCTGGGCTCAGAGGAAGTGAGTTGAATGATGCTGGCCATCAGACCGAGGACATCTAGTGGCAGAAACTGCAGGGGAAATCTCTGGATTAAAATTCAACGTTGCAGCAAAAGTTGGTTTTGCTATTTTATCTTTTAGTGGACTATTCCACTTTTATCTTGCTATTTTTGAATACAGTCCTGCTTTAAGGCTCTCTCCCCTACACTCACTATAGCTCTTGAAAACCCATTTAGCTGTTGCTCCAATAACATACATCCTCCTAATTGGAAGCATTGTAAAAGTTCAAAGAAAAAACATAGGTAGAGTACTGTATACATGAGAACAGATGTGTCTGAGGTCATATAACGTCAGCATGCCAAGGATTACATACACCCATAGGATTCAGAAATCCTGTCCGCTTCTCAGCCTCTCATGCAAACACAACAGTATGGATTCACTTGGACCGTAAATCTGTATATGACGTCTTTGGCTGACGTTTTTATGTTACTGGTATTGTGTGATTTATGTTATCTCAATTAAAACCCGCAGACATTATTAAATACAAACAATAGCACAACAGTAATTATAAAGAGCAGACAATATAAACATCAAGGACTATGGAGTCCCCACATGTAGTTCATTAAGATGTGAGTGTTAACCACCATTAGAAAAAAATCAGAAAGCCATCTTTGCAAACATTGTTTTCCCTTGTAAAAGCTTGTACTATAACATTGCATGACTGCATCCCCCTGGTTGTATCTCTTGGAAGGACAGCAGAGGATGAGTATATATACCAGGAGAGCAATCTACTAAAACAGAATCTTCATTTAAATGTGTAAGTTCAGGACACATGTGTGTTAATAACAAATGCAAACAGACATTATTAACTTTGGGGGGTTTTGTTTTCAATCCAGAGCTCCAGGGGAATAGCTAAATACACATATGAAAAACATACATGAGAGCTGTTTTACCTGCCATAGGAATTTCCACCCATTCCTGAGCTTTGCACAGCTCTGCAACACACCTTGGAACAGGAAAGGGACCTGACTGTTCTCTGATGCAATTCACTTTCAGAAACAGGTCTCCTTCCCACCACCACCCTGTGACTGCACAGTGAAAGGAGAAATAGCACACCGATAACGTCATCTCTCTGTCACTCTTCTCTCTCCTCCTATCAGCATGCTCCTTGCATTGCAGCACACTAGGCTGTCTTGTGCCTTGACAGCTGCAGTGTACATGAGGACTTAGGCCTGGTTCACACTATTGCAGGTGGTTGCGGGTGTGAGAATCACACCTGTTCCTACACTGTCACTCTGCTCTCTCCCCCTATCAGAATTCTCCTGACACTGCAGCACGCTAGGCTGGATGGCAGCCTAGTGAGGCCTTAGGCCTGGTTCACACTATTGCGGGTGGTTGCGGGTGTGGGAATCACACCTGTTCCTACACTGTCACTCTGCTCTCTCCCCCTATCGGAATTCTCCTGGCACTGCAGCACGCTAGGCTGGCTGGCAGCCTAGCGAGGCCTTAGGCCTGGTTCACACTATTGCGGGTGGTTGCGGGTGTGGGAATCACACCTGTTCCTACACTGTCACTCTGATCTCTCCCCCTATCAGAATGCTCCTTGCACTGCAGCACACTGGGCTGTCTTGCAGATTGACAGCTGGAGTGTGCATGAGGCCTTAGGCCTGGTTCACACTATTGCCAGTGGTTGCGGGTGTGGGAATCGCACCTGTTTCTACACTGTCACACTTCTCTCTCCTCCTATCAGCATGATCCTTGCATTGCAGCACACTAGGCTGGCTTGCAGCTTGACAGCTGGAGTGTGCATGAGGCCTTAGGCCTGGTTCACACTATTGCCGTTGGTTGTGGGTGTGGGAATCCCACACTGTCACTCTGCTCTCTCCCCCTATCAGAATGCTCCTGGCATTGCAGCACACTAGGCTGGCTGGCAGCCTAGTGAGGCCTTAGGTCTAGTTCACACTATTGTGTGTGGTTACGGGTGTGGGAATCGTACCTGTTCCTACACCCTGCAGCCACCCCCAGGTAAACCGCTCTTACGAGATGCATGGGGCTGCCATTCATTCTTAATGGCACCCCCACGCATCTCAACCCACAGCGTGTCTGCAGGAACTACAAGGAAATCACATGGTCGAAAGCACCATGCAATTTACCTGCGGTCGAATTTTTAAAAAGGTGCATGCACCTTTTTTTTGCAGGAAATGTGTGCACAGCACCCCATTCAAATGAATGGGCTGCCATGCCCGTGCAAACACAGGCTGCACTCCCGCAAAAGTGTGAACCTAGAGTTATGCATGTTTTTAAAACATCAAAATATTGATCAATATTCAGTATACACAGAATTTATAGAACATCTCCCAATAACAATTAATACAAACTAAAAACTCATTTAAAGCAGTTCCAAAAAGTTTAATTCCAAACCAAGAATAAGAATAAAAGGTGACCATTTTAACCTCCCTGTCGGTATGATTATGTCAGGAATTTTGTACCAAAAGCGGTACCATTTTTTTGCATGGAAATTTGGTGTTATGTATTGTAGGCCTGTAATTCTTAGTAATTACTTACTTAATAAATACTCATAAAAAATAATAATATAATAATAATAAATTTAATTCAATAATATAATCAAACCAAAAACACTGAAATTTGAAACATAGCGCCAAGTTCGCACATCACTGGGCAAAATCGCAGAATCGTTTTCAGTGTCTGATGACAAATTTCCCCCATGAATCATTATCACTCAATTCTGCAAGTAGTTCTAATTTTACTATCGCTGTTCTCTAGCTGGTCTAAAACCGATTTTGAGCTAAAGGGACGCTTTTTGGACACCATGGACTTTTCTCAGTTTCCAGGCAGAAAGAACAGTCAAAATGCAGGCAGGGCACAGGACAAAGCAGTAGGGACAAAATGTATGTGAAATTGTTTGATACAGGAATGTTTTGCTATGAAATAATCGTTTTAAAAAAAATTTAATTTTTTTAAAATTTTCAAATTTGTCACCGGTTCCGGCGCCCGTACGTCCCGACGTCACAGGGACCGGAACACAGAAGCCGGATGCCGTCATCGGCCGGAGGAGATGGCCGGGGACGCTGCAGGGGACGCATCGCGGGAGCGAAGGACAAGGTAAGCGCTGTAGGGAATCCCTGTGCAACGCCGCATGGTATTCCCGAGTGTAGTTCGGGGTTACCACTTTTGGTGCTGAAACTTTACCCCGAGCTACACTCGGGAATACCGCCAGGGAGGTTAAACACACCCGGTAGTGTATAGAAGAGAGAGGCGAGTCCAACAACAATCATACTTGTGTAGATGAGCAAAATATGCACACAAGGCCCTAGAGGTATTCCATATATTTTTGAAATCACATCATGATTATGATATGGTTGGCCATACACTATACAATTTTCTGTCCAAGTTCCTTTAAATTTACCTTCAACTGCGTAGTGCAAGGGCCTGCCTAATTGGATACAACCGAAAGTGTTGTTTGGGTTTGACCTCCTATTATATGGTTTTTGGTAAATGTAAAGCAAAAATCTCAAGAAAATTGTATAATGTATGGCCAGCCTTAGCAGGACAGGTTTGATGAAAGGTAAACTCTTAGCTATGTATCATCCAAAATAGGGCTGGAGGTTGGGAGGATTGGAGGGGAGTTTAATGTCCAATGTTTTCACTTTTAATTTTTGCCAGGTATGCAAGTTAAATGTAACATCAGGATTGTTAAAAATGATTGATCAAAAATCAATCCACGCAGTCATAGATAAAAATCTCTAGTGGGTTGCTAGCTGACACCAAAAAAATGTTTTCATAACACCTCCTCAATGATAAATACCATCTAAAACAGTGCAGTGCAAAAATATATTTTTAACCACTTCCAGACCGGACACTTTTACCCCCTTCCTGACCAGGGCAATTTTCAGCATTCAGCGCTATCACACTTTGAATGACAATTGCGCGGTCATGCAACACTGTACCCAAATGAATTTTTTACCATTTTTTTGAGACAGATAAAGCTTTATTTTGGTGGTATGTGGTGGGATTTTTATTTTTTGTGCTATGTAAATGAAAAAGTCCAAATATTTTGGAAAAAAAGTGTTTTTTTTAAAAAAAGTTTGCAAATAAATAATATTTCATCATAAATCTTTGCCAAAATTTATTCCGTTATCTTTTTAGTAAAAAAAAAAAATCCAAATTAGTTTATAACCAAAAATTATAATTTTTAAACATTTTTTTTACGCGCACAAGGAGGGTGCGGGGAGGCCATTTATAAATGGCCACCCAACCCTGCACTGCCACCGTCCGGCCGTTTATATGCAACGGCCGGTCGGGAAGTGGTTAAAATATATATTTTTCAGATTTTTTTTAACATATAAAAAAGTCATTTTAGCATATATTTTTACATATGTAAATGCAACGATGGGAATTTGTGCTTGGGCATTTCGATTTGTTTTCCCCTTAGGCGTGAAGGGGTTAATTGCTGCTGTATGAATTGATTATACCATGGGTGATGTCAGTATTATAATGTAAAACAACATGTGAGAACTATGTAAAGTCGTCTGCGTGGGTCCTATGAATTCACTGTGAGATTTTCCATTTCCCAGATACAGTTTCTTCACTGTTTAAAACAAGCCGAAACTGGAGGTGAGAGTGAAGTGGTAGACGGGTTCCATGTCTGCAACAAACTGAAGGAGCAGAATCCAGACGCATTCAATATCCTCACGTCTACGCAGATCGACTTTACAGACACTGGAATTGATTACTGTGATTTTTCTTTGCAGTCCAAACAACGGATAATAGAGTAAGCTCATTCAGAAGTAGTCCAATCAGAGATAGTTTGTGCTCCTTGTTCAAAAGAAGAGACGCTAAGAGATAGTTAAATACTGCCTCTTGCTGGACAAAATATGTATAGCATATCATTTAGGCCTCCTGCATACAGGATGCTACGGGAAAAAAAACCCTCCTAGAAGCCTTCCTCCTGGCAGCAGTGTTTTTGCAGAAAAAAAACGCCTGACACTTTTACATTTACAAGCGTGAAGTGCTTGGGTGTTAATTCATTAAATTGACCAGAGTAATAATTTATTCTGGCCATTGAAATTTATTTCAGGTACTTATATAGCGCTCCAACACAACAAACACTTTACTCCTGTGCTAGGAAAGGACTCAGTAGACCCAATAGGAATATTCTGGAATTTTCTGGAATATGCACTGCTTGCTGCCCTCAACAGACCGGGGTGGTCCGAATACCCTGGATACAAATGGAGAAACAGAAAAAGGGCGCACCGACCTAGTGCATTATCGTTTAAAATAATTTATTAAAGAAACAAAAATAGGTATCATACTCACAATGGACATAATAACACAGGCATGTCAAACTGAACAAGATGTATGATCCAAACAACATCTGAGTCCATATGATGGAACCCTGGATGACCAACTGGCTAACGCGTTTCGAGGACACAACCTCTTCCTCAGAGCCAATGTCCATTGTGAGTATGATACCTATTTTTGTTTCTTTAATAAATTATTTTAAACGACAATGCACTAGGTCGGTGCACCCTTTTTCTGTTTCTCCATTTGTATCCACTTATATAGCTCTGTCAATTTACACAGCGCTTTACATATATATTATACATTCACATCAGTCCCTAACCAGGGGCGTACTGACCATTTGGAAACTCGGGCACTGCCCGAGGGCCCAGGGTCAGTAGGGGGCCCCATGAGATGCCCCTGGTACCTTTTTCATAGGCTTTTTTGAGTTTGGGCAAGGACACAGGGGCCCCATGATCCCCTATTGCCCAGGGGCCCCATGAGTTGTCAGTCCACCCCTGTCCCTAACCCTCAAGGGGTGTACAATCTAAGGTCCCTAACTCACATTCATACATACGCTAGGGCCATTTAACCTAGCAGCATGACTTTGGAGTGTGGGAGGAAACCAGAGTGCCTGGAGGAAACCCAAGCAGGCACAGGGAGAACATCTCATGGTTGGGATTCAAACCAGCGTCCCTAGTACTGCCAGATGGAAGTGCTAACCATTTAGCCACTGTGCTGTCCAAATGAATAAACAAATGAATGAAGTAGATTTGTATTTTTAAAGACATACGGTATATTTGAAATGTATTTTTAAAAATATTTTTCATTTTTTTGTAATAAAAATGCATTTCAACATGCAGTATATATATATATATATTGAAATATATTTTAAAATATATTGAATATGGCCAAAATTGTAGTATTTCAAATATATGTCAATATATTTGGGAATAATATTTTAAAAATATATTGTATATCTTTCTTCCATGTGGGAAATTTCCCTTCTGTTCCTGTTCTGATGTGGACCCAGCATTTGGGATTTTCTTTTCCTTTCACTTTCAGTGAAAACCTTAAACAGGACAAATAGATGGGGTGAATCTCTCTAAAGGGGGCACAGAGAGCAATAAAAACTGACAGGTGTTCTCATCCCTTTCCACTCTATCCAAAACTAAAAAGTAAAGATTTGCAAAGCCCTGCCACACAGCACAGTCAACTTGCTTTTTCAGTGTTTCAGTTGAAGCCCAATTGCTTGTTATACTTGTTATGCAGTCCGGCTGCATAAAAAGTAAAGGATATGGCATTATTTTTTACTCTTCCCCACTACTATGTGCATGTTAAACTGTACTAAGCTGACCTATGTTGCAGCATGCTGGAGAGTCAGACTTCTCCTCTCAAGAGAGAGCAGTGGTCAACTCTCCAACAGTCTACCACGCCAGCTCCATAGTAGTCTAATCAACAACGCTGTTTAACCACTTGCCCTCCATAGGATTTACCTCGCCTCCTGCCCAGGCCATTTTATGCATTACGGCACTGCGTTACTTTAACCACTTCAATACCGGGCACTTATACCCCCTTCCTGCCCAGGCCAATTTTCAGCTTTTCAGTGCTGTCAAACTTTGAATGACAATTGCGCGGTCATGCAACACTGCACCCATATGAAATTTTTATAATTGTTTTCACACAAATAGAGCTTTCTTTTGGTGGTATTTAATCACCACTGAGTTTTTTTATTTTTTGATAAATAAAACAAAAAATAAATTTTTTAGTTAGTGTTAGTGTTTTGAATTTTATCCGTTGGGCAACTGGGAGCCAGTGGAGGGATTGGCAGATATATTATATATATTAATATATAATATATATTATATACATAAGCCTTCTTTGGTCATAGTTAATATTATTATTATTATACAGGATTTATATAACGCCAACAGTTTGCTCAGCACTTTACAATATAAAGGGAGACAATACAGCAACAACACAGTTCAATACAAGAGGGTTAGGAGGGCCTGATCCTGGGAGCTTACAATCTAAGATTATTTTCCTTCTGAAAAATGAGTGTTCTACTGTCATACTGCTCCTATCTTGCATACGATGGCTATACGTTGAAAAGAAATTGCCTGATTATGAGTTCTGTTTTTTTTTTTAGGTTAGATCAGAATGGAGATCTTTTGAAAATTAATTTTAATAATTCAACAAGGGACTCTATACTCAACATACCAGCAGAGAAGGTGCAGCCTTTTTACTCCTCCTTAAAAGAGTTTGTCAGCATTATGAATAAGCCGAAGAATACATTCTGTTTCAAATTGAAACCAGGTTAGTCATATCATTTACTCCTCGCTAATTACCAGGTTCTTATCAATTTTAGATCTTCATTTACTTGGTATAGCACAGTGGTGGGCAACCTTTTTTTTCAACTGAGCCAAATCTCGCCAAAACCACGATTGAAATTTATTTTGAGAGCCACATTTTTAAAACTGAAAATACATCTCCCATATAGTAATTCATCCCCCATAGTAATTCATCCCCCATAGAGTAATTCATCCCCCATAGAGTAATTCATCCCCCATATAGTAATTCATCCCCCATATAGTAATTCATCCCCCATAGTAATTCATCCCCCATATAGCAATTCATCCCCCATATAGCAATTCATCCCCCATAGCAATTCATCCCCCATATAGTAATTCATCCCCCATAGTAATTCATCCCCCATATAGTAATTCATCCCCCATATAGTAATTCATCCCCCATATAGTAATTCATCCCCCATAGTAATTCATCCCCCATAGTAATTCATCCCCCCATAGTAATTCATCCCCCCATAGTAATTCATCCCCCATAGTAATTCATCCCCCATATAGTAATTCATCCCCCCATAGTAATTCATCCCCCCCATAGTAATTCATCCCCCATATAGTAATTCATCCCCCATAGTAATTCATCCCCCATATAGTAATTCATCCCCCATAGTAATTCATCCCCCATATAGTAATTCATCCCCCATAGTAATTCATCTCCCATATAGTAATTCATCTCCCATATAGTAATTCATCCCCCATATAGTAAGTCCCCCCCATATAGTAAGTCCCCCCCCCATATAGTAAGTCCCCCCATATAGTAAGTCCCCCATATAGTAAGTCCCCCATATAGTAAGTCCCCCCCCCATATAGTAATTCATCCCCCATATAGTAAGTCCCCCCCCATATAGTAATTCATCCCCCATATAGTAAGTCCCCCCCCATATAGTAAGTCCCCCATATAGAAATTCATCCCCCATATAGTAAGTCCCCCCTGTGTCAATTCACTTACCTTTGCTCCGCGCGTTCCTCTCGTCGTGCTTCCCGCGCCGTTCTGGTCTTCAGGGCGGACTGTGAGAGGAGAGGAGTTCGTCACGCTGCCCCGCCTACATCCTGGCTGCCCCGCCTACATCCTGACAGCTGCAGAGTCCTGACTTTTGGGGCGGCCGCCCGAGAGGAGGGAGGGGAGCGGGCGGCCGTCCGAGAGGAGGGAGGGGAGGGGAGGTGAGGGGGCGGCCGCCCGGCACACGCCCGTCCGAGAGGAGGGAGAGGAGGGAGGGAGGGGAGGGAGGGGAGAGGGCGCCCGGCACACAGAAGAGCCGCATTTAAGCTTGTAAAGAGCCGCATGTGGCTCGCGAGCCACGGCTTGCCGACCACTGGTATAGCATAAGCAGGTTTCATAACAAATCATTTGCTCCTGCACTCAATTAAAGGGAAATTTTGTCATGACAAAATAAGAACACATGCAGTACATCTGTTTATTATATGTACATTTCCCCCATATTTTAAGAGTTTAACCACTTGCCCTCCAGAGGATTTATCCCCCTTCCTAACCAGGGCATTTTGTGCGTTAGGGCGCTGTGTTATTTTAACTGGCAATTGCGCTGTCATGGAACACTGCACCCAAATGAAATGTAATGTCTCCCACAAATAGAGCTTTCTTTCAGTGGTATTTGATTGCTTCTGCATTTTTTATTTTTTGCACTATAAACAAAAAAAGACTGACAATTTTGAAAAAATATATATATTTTTGACTTTTTTCTATAAAACATGTCCAGTAAAAAAAAAAATTAAAAATCATATTTCGTCATAAAATGTATTCTGCTACATGTCTTTGCTAAAAACAATCCCAATACATGTAAATTGATTGGTTTACGTGAAAGTTATAGTGTCTACTAACGGCAGTATATTCACTGGAATTTTTTAAACATTTTTTTTATACTAGTAATGTTGGCGATCAGTGACTTATAGCGGGACTGCAGGACTGTGGCGGGCATTCTGACACTAGGGAGGAACTAACTGCCATTGACATCCCCGTGACACTAATACAGTGATCAATGCTCAGAAAAAGCACTGACAATGTACTAATGACACTGGGCAGGAAGGGGTTAATATCTGGGGTGATCAAAGGGTTAACTGTGTGCTGTTTTACTAAGTGTGCTCTGTGTGTTTTATGAGGAAATACACAGCAGCATTTTACTGCTGACAGGAGAGAAACCTGTGTTGTCTACACACAGACCTCTCCCCTTTCACTGTTCCTCAACGATCGCCGGGTGCTGGCAGGGAATCTCCAGCCGGGACCCGGCGAGCGACAGCTGTAGCCGCCAATGGTGGTGCAGGTAGGGCGGCGTGCTCGCGCCCCCTGAAATGTAAAATCACATATATACAGTATACGTGATTTTGCACAGTCCTGCCGCCCGGTAGCAGTACTTCTTCTATAGGGCGGTCGGGAAATGGTTAAAGACCTTGCAAGTGCAGAAGAAAACATGTTGATCTGCCAAAAATGCACTCCTAAGTTCTGTTGTGGGCTGGAAAAACACAGCATTTTTGTTGATTGTTTGGTGTCAGCCCTGCCCAGTTTTCTTTTTGCTAAACTTCCCAAACGTATTCGCTCTCCCATCTTCACAACAAAGGCACTAAGCATTCTGTCGTCCTAAGCCCTTGGAGAGCTTTTTTTTTTCAATGAGACAACAAATAAAACTTTAGACTAATGGGGGGTGATTTACAAAAACAGGAGCACTCAGAACCTGGTTCAGCTTTGTATGGCAGCCAATCAGCTTCTACCTTCAGCTTGTTCATTTACGCTTTGACAATAAAACCTGGAAGCTGATTGGTTTCTATGCACAGCTGCAACAGATTTTGTACCATGCAGTTTTAGTACATAACCCCCATAGTGCCACATGCCTGTTAGAACATCAAGATGCCAAGAGCCAACAAATATCATGATTTGGGACTTTTGAGGCACAACATATTTACATTTAAAACATCTTATTTATTAATAGTTACATAGTTACGTACATAGTACATAGTTAGTCTGGCTATAGTATATATATTAAGAAATCGGGAGTTACTCTTTAACAGATCAAAAGGAGACAAATAAGAAAATTTTCTTGTCGAGATTTACATGCATTTTAAACAGTTGTTTTGTTTTTATTTCTACTGTCTAAAACCTGTATTTTGCAAATAATCATATAATATAGGGTACAGCTATGACATTAGATTCACAAGGCATAATGGGTTTTCTAAAAAGGAAGCACAGCAGAAACTGTTTACTTTCATACTCTCTCAGACTCTCTCACTGAACTCGCTCTCTCTTTGTACAGCTTTCTGAACCCATGTCAACTTATTCATGTCTGATTTTTTTTCTTTAATACATTATTTGAATACATAGTGGGCTTTTAAATGAAGCTAATGTTTGTTGGCAAATTAATACTGCTGCATTGTGGGCACAAACTAACCAGCAAAGACAATGCAGTTTGGCTCCACAGTTGCTCCTTCTCGCTAGGTTTTGGTTGCAAATTTCCATTGGGAAAGGATTTTGGCCACATAGAAAATTATACAGCACTCATTATCCATCAATGTTTGGCTGTAAGCATACCCTACTCATATACCTTGCATTGTGTGGGGCTGAAAATACAAATGCCTGTGTACATTGCAACTAAAGTTCAGCAAAAAGTACCAGACAGCCAGGAGGTGGTAGGGCTTGGGCATTGTATAAGCATCCAGTTACAAGCGACTTTATATTTGGAGCAGATATTTCTGTAATGTGCAAGCAATTGGGACACATTAGGACCCCCCCCCCCCCAAAAAAAAAACATTTCAAACTCTGAGTCTGGTATGGATTTTAAGGGGTACCTCACACAGAAAAAAAAAAAACGTGTAAGGCCCCTGAGGAAATCTATACTAGACCTTCTGGGTCTGGTAAACATTTAAAGGAGGACTCCAGGAAAGCAAAGGTTGCATGAGGTCCCCCTAAAAATCATAAAAGGGGGGTAATATGTGGCTTCTTTAGGAACCAGTGACAGTGGGAAGCTGTGATATATACGGTAGAAGCGGTAGAAATATTGTTTCTATGTATATGAAGCATGGATCCCCCAGAACAAGGCTACAAACAGGCTAAAGTGTTTGTCTGAACACCAGAACATCCAAAGTTCAGTCTAAACCTACATTCAGACTGAACTTTTGGCTCATCCCTAGTTCTCAGAAATGCAGAATAAACAACTATTGGAGAATTTATACATTTATTACCTGGTGTGAGTGAGTGGATTACTATCAAGAAATCCTACCATTGGAGTCTTTGGCTGATATTTAAAGAAAATAGTTTTGCCACTGCCCATTTTCTACCTAAAATTGAAATACCAATTTTGGATGAAGTTGGTCTTGAGGAGACCCTGTCAATAAATTTCAAGTAAAATCACTGAAAAAAAATGTTTTTTTAAAATGCCTGCTTGCAGCATTTTTTCTTTCTATAAGTGATTTTCTATGCACTCTGAATGTGCCTGTAAAGTGACTGGGGAATTTGACCAATACTGGAAGAGTTGATTTACTTTCAGCATACTACCGGCATACCAGGAATGTTTAATTACTCTCTGTGCTGTCTTAACTCTTCCACCCCTTCCCTCACCTCCATACATAGCCTATCATGTAGCTGTCAATGCAATGTTAAGTGGAATACTATAGAGAGTCACTGGAGTGGCAGCTCTGAGTCAGATGGGGCTACTGACATTATCACATCCAAGATGGCAGCACCCAGCAGCCGTCACATAACTTTTGGATGTCTACACAAGGGAGTAAATAGCATGCATAAGATATGTTAAATGCACATATAATTCTATAGGAAGATTTTTGTTTTTAACGAACAGGTTCTCTATAATTGTATATCAGTACTATTATTTCATGTTCACATTCTAACAGTCTTTCTCTATGTTTAGGTCAAGTGGTAACATTCGACAACTGGAGGATTCTGCATGGGCGGAAGAGCTACCAATCAGGGGCAGATGTCTCACGTCATCTTGAAGGCTCTTACCTTGATTGGGATGTTGTGATGTCCAGACTGAGGGCCCTGAAGACCAAACTGCAAACTTCAAACTGATTTAAATAAACATAAATTAAAATTAATACTTATCAAAAGAGAATAAAATATGTTTATAAAAATCACATTTTTAAAATTGTAATATTATAAATAAACATTAAAGGCTTGGTCTACTTGAGAATGGTATTTGCTAGATGCCATTGACTAATTTATCTTCTGTCATTATATATCCCTTTAGAACTCATACCCATTTTTCTGGTCATGAGATCAAATGGTAACTCACATGACTGGGTCATGAGGCAGAGAGGAGGCTTTCCCTTTACTCCTCAGTTGGCGTATGCTCAAGGGGGAAGCTCCATTTTTTTCTTGTTATTTACAAACTTGCATATGTAGCTTTGCACTGGTACATTGGTGCTGGATAGTAATCCAGCATTTCTTAGTTTCTCTCCCTCATTCAGCTAATGTGATTCCAGTGCTGATGGAGAGAGGCAGGGGAGGGACAAACAAGGATGCTATGCAGACCTGATGGCCTGAGGAAGGAGCATGCATGCCCATCAGCCTCTTCTGGACTTCCGGTTTCCATGCCCATAAGCCTCTTCTGGACTTCCGGTTTCGTTGACATCACCGCTGTCAGCATTGGGATCCCCTAGCCTGCCCGGAGCCTTGGCGACAACCAGTGCGACTGTAATAGGTCTGGGGAGACACTACCTTCAGTGGTCTGGATAGGATCCCTCTTGAAAGATGGCTATATGTGATATGCGGTTTACACAGCTTCTCTTGTGAGTTGCCTTATTGTTAAGAAATCGTCTTTCAACCTACATACTACACTCAGAAAGCGCTGCTTTTTTCATTCTTCTTTTATGCAGTCACCCAACATTCTCCTTATCATCTGACAACGTCATTGATTGTTACTACACCAGCGGCTGGAAGGTTGTGATGGTGCACAATGAAAGCCTGTGTAATAAAAGGCAGGATTGATCCACCCGCTGGCTTGAATACACTTTTTGGGCAATTTTTAGGAACTTTGTTAAGGCACCCCTGAAGAAAACTGAGGGTATTTCAGGGTACTTGGGTTCCTTGATTGAAAAAAGGTTAATTTACAGTAACCTACGAACTTTGGAATGTGGAAGGAAACCGGGATACCCAGAGGAAACCTAAGCAAGCACAGGGGGAACTAACACACGTGTGAATTAATAATTATTTATTTAAAATATATATGCATGTGATTATATTGATGTTGATATTTTTATAGGCTTATCTATTTACTTTTCACAAGTGTTTACCAGATCAGTATTTATATTGCCAACAATTTACACAGCTCCAAGGAGCTTACACTCTAGAAGCTATACTTTACATGCATACTAGAGCCATTCTAGACAGGAGCCAATTAACCTACCAACATGTTTTTGGAGTGTGGTAGGAACTGGGAGTTCATACAATACCATATTATACCATACAAGCAAACTACATGCGAGTAGTGCCCAATTTGGGATTTGAACCGAGGAGCCTAATGCTGCAAGGCAGGTGTGCTAAATAATAAGTAACTATGCTAGTCTATGATTATGTAATATAATCGTCATTGGTGGATGATAACTGTATCTATGCAGCTAGGCAGAAGGTCAGCCATGCCATAGAGTATAATAGAGTACCTGTTTGCCTACAGGTCTCTAGAGGAATATTTCAGAAATACTAATTCCCAGGATGGGAAGGTATTGCCCAGTCACAGACAGGCACGTTGTTTAGGCAGGCCCCTTCTTTCAGATTGTAAAGTGCCTGGGCCACTGTGTAGCTGCCCTGATCATTACTATTGTAGCAGTACCCCTTTAGGAGTTTCAATAGATTTGGGTCCCCCTATAGTCCTGCACAGCCAGAAAACACGCATTTCCTTCACTCAGACTTGCATCAAGTTACAGTTACCAGTCCTTGAGTTTTTTTTTAAGTTTTATTATAGGATTTAGAACTTAGATAGGGTAAGGGGTGTATGGGATGTCCAAGGGAATGGCAACTGAGGATAAACTCCATAGCAAGTCTTTACAGCAAAATGTATCTTCTGGAGAGCTAGCCAGCATCTCCTGTAGTACCACACCAGACCTCAGATGACTCCTCTCCTCATCCAGCTGTACAGGGTGAATCCTTGGGCAGGGGATCCATTGCCTCTCACTGCAGTGTGAAACAGAACCAGGTAAGATAGCAAATCCAGTTCCCCACTATAATGCTCGTTTTCCCTTACTGGCCCAGGGGGTGCAGGTTTACTCACTTGGTCCCTTTCCTGTGCTGCCAGTGAGTCGTGGCTGCTACCTGGCCTTCTAATTTGGCTGCTTTTCCCCTGCCACACAGGTGATCCCATCTGAGGGGGCCGGTGAAGTTTCGGCCTTCCAAGGTCCTCTGCCTGCATGTGGGCCCCTATCCATCAGGGCCCCCTCACAGGCTCCTGCCTCCAGCCTCACATCCTTCTTTCTTCCACCTAAGCTCTCCTGCTGTAAACAAGCATAGCTACTCTTAAAGGTTGTCCTGGCCCCTAGCCAAGCCTCCTGTTGGGTATTGGCCAGGATCCCCTAAGAGTACAAATCAGCCACTTCTCAGATCTGTCCACTGTATCTAGACCTTTCTCCAAAGCTCTAGAGCAGGGGGAAATTCCTGCAGAGCCTCTCAGCCCCGACCACAATTTGACCTCCCTCTGCTGCACCAAGCTTCTACACTGCCTGTGCCTAACAATCATGAACTGGCTCCCCCTAGCTATCTAGGAGGGTGCTACATTCACCCCCACTGAAAACAGCCATGTCCTTATTGGCTGGGGGATAAAAGACAAAAATGGCTCCTGAACGGGGCATGCCATACAAAAACTGGGATGGGGAAAAGGTTAAAAACTGGGAAGAGGGAAAAATGTATTTACAAAATTAGTATTTGTAGAAAAATATAGACATTTTTTCATAATGTACAAATTTACAGTAGGAGCATATTTACATGCATACTAGGGCCAATCTAGACAGGAGCCAATTAACCTACCAACATGTTTTTGGAGTGTGGTAGGAACTGGGAGTTCATACCATACCATATCATGGACAGGAGCCAAATGTACAAATTTACAATGCATGCCTATGGAACACCTCCCCCATGAGGGAAATCCTCCATAAGAGTTGTAAGTCTTCCTCCATGTCCTTGACGCAGGGAGACAGCCGTATGGAGAACCTGCAGAACAGTGGACATAAAAACAAGGAAAAACAAATACAGCCCTAGCACCGACTAACTATCTCAATAAGGCACTTCAGCATAACTAGGGGAGGATCCCCTCTTAAAGATGTAACAAGGACTAAACAGTCTCCTAGGATACTGTCAAACCAGGTCTGGAGCAACAAAAAAGCAGATTTCGGCATAGTCCAAAAAAACACAAGTAAGTCCAACTTGGGTGGGAATC
Organism: Staurois parvus; assembly: GCF_062004578.1. Taxonomy (NCBI): domain Eukaryota; kingdom Metazoa; phylum Chordata; class Amphibia; order Anura; family Ranidae; genus Staurois; species Staurois parvus. The sequence continues at coordinate 1,589,066 of NW_028318614.1, read as the reverse complement.
CTTCTTCAATAATGGTGCTTAGAGCTGGGCAGTTTAAAGGAGGAGCCATCAGGCCTGTGAGCAGAAATGGAGTATGTTACCTTAGGCCTTCCTGTCCTCATAACCACCACTCTGTCTTTGTAGATGGCCTGATCTCTGCTCCACTCCTCCTTAATCTCCAAGAATTGGCCCCAAATGTATGTAATGTAAGGAGCCCTCAAGGGCTTTGGGACATGCAAATAGTATCAGGCAAGATTGTACTCCCATTCTTGCCTGGAGTCATTGATGATGTCTATGACACTCTGGGAAACATAAGGGTAGTCCTATCCTCACTCCAGAGCTACTCACTTCTGTATAAGTCTCTAGAACCTAGAGAACCAAGGCAACTTGTCCTTGCTTCCCATTCCTGGGTAGACACAGGGGTTAGGGGCCCTACGAACCAGTATTTGAAATTCCCGGTTCTTGGCTATGGTTCTAGGTCCTGGCTTAGTGAATTCAAGCCTTTGTTGAGGAGACATCCAGACAGGCTCAGCCCCTTGTGAAGCTTCAGCAGGTTCTGGGTTGTGTGAGGTCCCTGACTGCCCTATCAAGGACTCATGGTTCTCAGTGGTATACCCTCAGTATTACTCCTCTTTGGACTCCTCCAGGGACCAGTCCTCTTGTTCCTCCACTTCTAAGGGCTGAAACTGTTGAAACTGTTGCACAAGGCTGCTATTCAGCTTCTGCATAACAATTAGGATTTATCTCCCCCTAGCTATCTAGGAGGGTGCTACACTACAGATAGCATAAAACCAGGTATTAAAATTAAAGCTGTAAACGCAAAACCCATGCATTAAAAAACATTCTTGACATTGATAGATTACTGGTAAAAGCAAGCAAGCATTACAGAATGTAATGGGCCCTTCTATTGATAAGATGATAAAGTAACTCCATTCATGTAATATACTGGGTAAAAGGGAGGGACACAGAGTAAGACAATATTTTCAACAGGATTGGTGGACTGAGACAGAAGAGATGATTATCAAGAAACGTAAAATCGATGTAAATCCTAAGGGCTTGTTTACACGTCGGGGGTGGTAAACAGGCAGTTGAGCCATGATTTTACTGCCCGAACTGCCCCCCTTACGCCACAAAGGCAGCAAGATGAAGTTGTATACATGTCACAGCCATAGCAAGAATTATCCTCGTTTTGTCTGGTGGACAGTGCCATTGCTGAGCACAAACTCATTTAGGTGAATGCGGCCTCTTTGCAACCATGTACAGTGTAAGTGGTTGTGGTGTGGTTGTGTCATAAACAGGAGTATAGCACCTCCTCACAGCCTGTCAAGCACCTCCAAAAAGATATCCACCCTGGATTGCTTTTCAGAGAGGTGTCAAAATCTGCTTCATGTGTAAACTTCACCTTACTGAATGAAACTTAGTTTGCTGAATCACTGTGTGTTATATACAACTAACATCTTCTTTAGATAAAATAATTGTTTTCCCCCTTGTGGCATCTCAGTGCTGCAGTGTTCCATCCTAAAGTGGGGTACACACTATGAGAAAATCGGAAGAAAAATTCCGTACGAGGATGATCATTCAATTTTCGTATAGTGTATGCACAACCTTCGGCATCCTATTCTGATTTTCCAGATTAAAATTTCCAAAGGGACAAGCTACAAAATACTTCTTGTACGTGAACAGAACTAAGGATTTTAATGTGTACTGTATGGTTTTTGTACAAGAAAAATCAGATATAAAAGGCTGAGAATGATCAGAGATAATAAAACTTTTTCATACAATTGGTACTATCCTCTATTTCGATCTTCTGTGAAACATCAAGGAAAACTGAACAATCACTTGTGCAATTTTCCAATATTGTGTACTGGGCCTAACTTTCACTGACTTCATGGCTAAAATCCACCAGATGTAAACCCTGTGCCCTTCTCGGTCACCAAGACAGTGCCATTCAGAAGTGGAATGACTGTTGACAGGCCATTTATTCAGTCCCCAGTAGCAAAGTGTAACTAAATCAAAGATTGGCACAAAAGCAGCTTTTCTAGCTAATCAAGGAAAATCTTGGGCACAGCCACAAAACCGAGACCATTACAGGGTAGATTTGAGCTTTCTATTTACCAGTGTGCACTGTAATTTTTTTTTCTGCCCTTTTCTTTTCTCACCACTCTGGATTGCTTTACTCTGATCTCTTTTTACTCCTGTAGCACTACCCCCTTAGGAATTGCTGAATTTTGGATCCATCTAAAGCTCTGCACAACCAGACAACATGCATTTTCTTCCACAGTTAGCACTTGGAGTCAGTAAACAGTCCTTGAGCTTGGTTTTGTGATTTTATTAAAATTAGAACTTGGATGGAGTTGAGGGTTGTATGGGATGCTCAAGGAAACTGCAAACTTGAGGACAAAGTCCTTAGCAACTATGTACAGATGTGGACAAAAATAGTCTCTCCTTTAAGAGCATTCCAGCTCTCTGGTGTACCTCCTCAGACCCCAGATGAATCCTCCTCTTTACCCAGCTGCACTGAGGGCATTCCTGGGCAAGGGTGCCCAGAAACTGCCAATTAGCACAGCAGTCCCTAATGAGAAGCTAGTTGGGTTTTCTACCTGACTGCCCTCTCCCCTCTCCCAGGGGGTGTAAGAGTACTCACACTGTCCTCTCCTGATAGCTGAATGGGTTGTTGGCTGTGTTCAGGCCTTTCGCTGGGCTGGCTCCTTGCCTGCTGCTCAGGATATCCTCACTTGGAGACGGTGTTACAGTGGAGATCCTTCCAGCGCCTGCCTGTAGGTAGGTCCTTTTCCTGGGCCCCCTCCCAGGCTCCAAACTTCAGCCTCTCACTCCATCTTCCACCGGACACTGCTCCTTTCCACTCAGGCTCTGTAATTCTTTAAGGTTGCCTTAGTCACCATGCCCAGCCTCCTGCTAGGGGACTGGCCAAGGTCCCTCAAGTATGCAGATCTGAGCTTCCTCCCTTCCTCATCCCTCCTCCAGAAAGCTCTACGATTTCTGGAGAGGTAGGAGGGCTCCAGAAGCTCTGACCCTCAGAACCTCCCTAGCTTGTCCTGAGTTGAACTCTTGCCTCACTCATAGGCTGACTCTTTCCAGGCTACTACTCAGCCTCTGCCTAGAAAAATAAAACAACAAACTGCTATTTGACTAACCTGCAGGACGTTACACATCTATTAATTTATTGGTGAACCATCATTGTTTCATACAACCACAATCACACTTATAGAGGCCTCGCTATTTGGGTGTGTAGCAAAGAAGCAAAGATACTTATGACTGTATCCATAAATCCCTCAATCCACTAAATGCTTTTAAACAGATTTACCAGATGTATATGTAAAATAAACATTGATAGTTTCTTCTATCTTCTGTACTCTCTGTTATAAAAAAAAATAAAGCAGATAATTAAAAAAAGGCATGTTGGTGTATCAGTCAAATAGTCCTTTGTTACCCAAACGGTCATTACTCACATCTTGGTGGTGACCAGACTACCAATAACAAGACAACAATAAGAAAAAAAACAGTGCTGAACAAGGTGATACAATCCTTAATGCTCATGTCCACATTAAATGTTTTGCTAATTGTAATTGTAAAGGTCCTATTTTCTGGAAAATCTGGTCCTGTTGGCTCATGGATCATATGCATAGCTACAGTTTATTAACTTTTGATATTGTTGAGAGTGATTTTGACTGATCGGGTGGCCCCCACCCCTTGGATATTTATGAACTCTCAAGCTGGCACAGCTGTCAGACTGCGGGAGACAGCATTGAGAGCAGAGCTGTTTTTTTTCTTTCTTTTTTTTCAGATCGGCGGTGGTGGCAGGCATCGTGATTGATGTTGGATCTACTTCAGGGGACATTGTTTTTATTTTTAATAAACAAAAGACTGTCTTCTGTCATTTTTTTACACAACACTTTTTTTTTGTGAATAAGTAGCTTTACTATTTACCCCATACTCATTCACATGGGGGGAGGGATCTTGGGTTCCCCTTCTTAAAGGGGCTTGCAGATTCCAATAAGCCCCCTGCCCGCAGACCCCCACAACCACCACCGACCATTGGTTGTGGGGAAGAGGCCCTTGTCCTCATCAACATGGGGATAAAGTGCTTTGGGGGGGAAGCCCCCCTACCCCAAAGCACCCCCCCCATGTTGAGGGCATGTGGCCTGGTATAGTTCAGGAGGGGGGAGGCGCTCGCTCATCCCTTCCTGTTTTCCTGACCTTACGGGCAGCATGCCTGGATAAGGGTCAGGTATCAATTTCGGGGGACCCCCATGCCATTTTTTTTTAATTTTGGTGTGGGGTTTCCCCTCAAAATCCATACCAGAACCGAATTGCTTGGTATGGATGGCGGGGAGACCCCATGCCATTTTTTAAAAATGAATTGCCAGCAATTCTTTTTCCATTCAGCTGTCAGCGGGGAACCCTGATGGCAATTGAAACATTAAAGATTTTTTTCACTACTAAAATACCACATGACTTAATAATATAACTCCTGCGGTATTTTATTAGCTGTGCGGTATCTTACTGCATACTCGAATGCAGTAAGATACCGCTTAGTGAATTGTCCCGGTTCGAAGTTCGCGGTCCAACTTTTGTTAGGTTCGAATGTTCGACCACGAACCAAACCGGGGGCTGTTCGGTCCATCACTACTGGGAGTTTCTATTGCTGCTGGTGAGGGATATATTGTTGCTAGGTGGTCTTATGTTTCTGGGGGGGTAATTTGTAGCTGAGAGAGATCTACTGTTGAGGGAGGGGTCTACAGTTGCTGGCTGCTGAAGGGTTTATTGATGCAGCCTGCATGATGATCTGTTGCTGCTGCAAAGGGTTATTGTTGTTGGGGTGGATCTATTGTTGCTGAGGTCTCTTGTTGGCAAATTCCATACAAATTACTTAGTACCATAAATTGATACTTGGTTCTGTGATCTCTAAATAGGGTGGTACTGGGCGGTGGGTAGGGGGTGTCACCAAAGGACAGTACTTGGATGTGGGTAGGGGGTGGCACCAAGGGACAGTACTCAAAGGCAGTGGTGTATATAGGTTTTGTGCTGCCCTAGGCAACACAAAAATCGTCTGCCCCCACGGACACTGACCAACACCATCCCCCCTTCCACGGAGAGAGCATGACATCGACCAACAACACCCCTGCCCCTCACCTATGAGAGCCTCCCACTACCCCCCCCCCCGGCGATAGAGAGACAGCAATCTTCACAGCTGTTTAGAGTCAGGCTCTAAATACACTATCAAGCACCCGCAGCCTCTTTCAGATCCCACCTGGTTCCAATGACACACATGTCCCTTTTTCCATCCCTTCTTCTGGGGAGTGGTGCTGCCCCCCTAAAAAATGCCACCCTAGGCAATTGCCTTGTTTGCCTAGTGGTAAATATGCCCCTGCTCAAAGGTGGGTAGGGGGTGGAGACAAAGAGGAAGTTCCTGCACCTATTCTCTAGAAAAAAGCCCTGTCTGTTGTACTTTGAAATCATGTCCTATGTGTGCAATCTTAGGGGATATCAGTGAAGTGTATACAACCAGACTTTTGTGTCTGGTTAAATACCATTTGGCATATAGATATTACACTGGCAGTCTATATGTAAGATTTGGAAGCTGTTAAAGAGTAAAACCACCTGTAATGTGTTCTCTCAGGCACTCTAATGGACTTTCTGTATTGGAGTTCTTTGCCAACTAATATAGAGGATTCCTTCTCTTCATACTAGACTTTTAAATTATTTTATGATATGAATTGCAAAAGGAGGACAGGTACAAGATCTCACTAAAAAACAAACAAGAGCTCAAATCCCAACAGCTAGTACATGCATTTATCCATCAGGTGCTAAAGGGGTGTAACCACATATTAACACTAGAAATTCTGAGGACCCTCTGCACACTGGTATATACCCTTTCAAGCAGACTATGCAATAAATAGGGATATTTAGTTCACACATATTGCAATACATGTTTATCTCACTAAGACACACTATTGTGCAAAGGTTCTAGGCAGGTCTGAAAAAATGCTGTAAATTAAGAATGCTTTCGGAAACAAAAGTGTTAGCAATTTATTTGTATCAATTAACAAAATGGAAAGTAAATGAACAGAAGAGAAATCCAAATCAAATCAATATTTGGTGTGACCAATATTTGCCTTCAAAACAATATCAGTTCTTCTAGGTACACTTGCACACAGTATTTGAAGGAACTTGGCATGTAGGTTGTTCCAAACATCTTGGAGAACTAACCACAGATCTTCTGTGGATGTAGGCTGCCTAAAATCCTTCTGTCTCTTCAAAACATCCCAGACAGACTCAATGTTGTTGAGATCTGGACTCTGTGGGAGCCAAACCATCACTTACAGCACTCCTTGTTCTTCTTTACACTGAGGATAGTTCTTAATGACATTGGTTGTATGTTTAGAGTTGCTGCCATGCTGCAGAATTTGGGGCCAATTACACACCTCCCTGATGGTATGGCATGATGGATAAGTATATGCCAGTATTCATTGAGGACACCATTGATCCTGACCAAATCTCCAACTCTATTTTCAGAAATTCAGACCCAAATATTGCAAGGAACCTCCACCATGCTTCACTGTTGCCTGCAGACACTGATTATTGTACTGCTCTCCAGCCCTGCGCAAACTGCCTCCTGCTTACAGCCAAAAATTTTAAATTTTGACTCATCAGTCCAGAGCACCTGCAGCCATTTTTCTGCACCCCAGTTCTTGTGTTTTCGTACATAGTTAAGTCGCTTAGCCTTGTCTCCATGTTGGAGGTATGGCTTTTTGGCCACAATTCTTTCATGAAGACCACTTCTCCTGACAGTAGATGAGTGTACCACCAGTGCTGTGCTGATAGCACTGCTGGACATCCTCTGATGTTGAAGGGAAGTAAGCATAATGTGTCTTTCATCTGCTGCATTAAGTTTCCATGGCCAACTCCTGTGTCTATGGCCCTCAACGTTGCCCATTACTTTGTGCTTCTTCAAAAGAGCTTGAAATCCAGTTTGCTTTGAAATCTTTGCCTGGGATAGACCTTGCTGATGCAGTATAACTACCGTGTGTCTTGTTGCTGTACTCAGTCTTGCCATGGTGTATGACCTGTAACATGCAGCTGTCTTCCACAACCTAACCTTAGTAGCAGAGTTTGGCTGCTCCTCACCTAGTTTTATGTTTCCTACAAAGCTGTTTTTGATTCATTTAATGACTGTGTTTCAAACGGCATATGAAATTGATGATCATTAGCACCTGCTTGGTTAATCATACACCCAGGGCGAACTGACCATTTGGAAACTCAGGCACTGTCCCTGGGCCCGGGGTCAGTAGGAGGCCCCATGAGATGCCCCTGGTACCTTTTTCATAGGCTTTTTTGAGTTTGGACAAGGACACAGGGGCCCCATGATCCCCTATTGCCAGGGGGGCCCCATGAGTTGTCAGTCCGCCCCTGCATGCACCTGACTCTAATGTTACATAATCCCCTTGTGCAAATGTACAAAGTGTTCAAGTGTAAGAATTAATGCTGGTTTGAAGCCAAGGGGTATTAACACCAAACATTTGATGCAGATTTATCTTCCGTTCAATCACTTTGCATTTTGTAAATTGATAAAAATAAACAGTTAAAATATATATTTTTGAAACCATTCTTACGTATTCACACCTGCCTAAAACTTTTGCTCAGTACAGTATCTATCCAAGTCATACAGAAAACCAGGGACTGATTCAGCCCACCATACTCTATCTATAACTAAAATGACCAAAAATGTCTAAAATAGTAAGGGTAAATGATATCTTGGCAAATTTATGATGGTTATGGTGTATGATATCATGGCAAATGTATGGTATTTGAAAGAAATAAACGGCGATGTATTATTTTTGGATATCTTGTAAAATGTTGTTATATCTTGGGGGTATCTTTACAGCCTGGTTTACACTAGTAGGATTTCAGATGTAATTTCAGTCACACAGAATCACATAACAAAGGAAATGACATTGTTTTCAGTGGTGTCTGTTCACATCAGTGCAGGTCAGCGTGATACAATTTTGGAATAGGGTCCTGTAGTGCTGTGGTACAATTCTAATGCAATTTTGGCCTCATAGGATATGCAAACCCCTTTCGAAATGCAACCAATTTCCAACCAAGTCACAATACATAATTGCACAAAAAAACAGATCAAAAGTGTAATGCAATCGTTTGAACCTAGCCTTAAAGTCCCATCATAAGATTTTTGGATAATTACTTTAATGGGGATATAGATATCACTATAAATATTAGTTCTACCCCATTACAACATTTATATATATATATATTGGTATTAGGTGACAGGTGTGGGGCACACATGGTACAGTTAATTTAAATACAAACTTTGACAATATTTAATCCCTAAATCACTACCAAATTTGGGAACACCATACTTAAACTAATCAGTGTTTTCTATGGCGTCCTGAGTCAAGATCTTGGTGGTACCCCCATCCATTTCATTTCATGGAAAGAGGCAATGGAGCTCATTATCCAAACACGGCGGGAATGCAGAAGGAAAGTTTTCTAAGTTTGAAGCAGCCTTTCTTTGGGAAAAAAATGTTGCCATTTATAGGAAGCAGATAACAGGAGTTGGAATAAAGGCAGGACCCCCTAATCTTCAGTGACCTACAATATACCAAAGCCATTGAAATGTAAGTGAACTAGTATTTTAGGAGGTCAACAATGGCAACATCCTTACTTCCTCACTATAAGTTTCCAGGCAAACAGTTTAAGTAAATACGCTGTTGAAATTAATTGATGGGAGTTGTATTTGTATTTATATCCAGTCCTAAGATATACACAGCCGTGACAGACTGTAGAGCCAGGCTAGTGACCTGACTTTTCTCTTTTGCAGTCATGAAATGCAGCCAGGTCACCTCCCTGCCCCTAGCCAATGACTGAACAGTAAAGGAGCAGCAACAGACTAATGAGGCCATCTCTCTGTTCTCTCCTTTTGTCAACATATATAAAAGCAAGACATCTGATGTGCCCCAAATACTGCCCCTCCCTCTTCCATTCTGTAAAGAGAATAAATGATGCATTTAACGTATTTAGATTATTGTTTTAATATTAAATAACTGCTTTGATTTTTATATATCTGCATGGTGTTCAGCTCAGCTTGTTGCAGTTGCAGTGTTCATTGAAAGTCATTAGAAACTGACAGATTTCTCTTTTTTTTTTCTTTGCCTTCCTCTAACACAGGGTTCTCCGAACTTTCTAAAGAAAGGGCCAGTTTAGTGTCCTTCAGACATTAGCGGGGCCGGAATGTGCCCAGTGGGAGTAAACAATGCCCGATCTTTGGTATTAGGGGGAGAAATAGTTGGTGCGAGTGAGAGAATGGTACCCTATTCTTGTTGTCTGTGGATGGAATTATGCCCCATCATTGGTGTCAGTGGAAAAAATAGTGCCCCATCATTGGTGTCAGTAGTAGGAAGAGTGCCCACTTATTGGTATCAGTGGCAGGAATTATGCCCCATTGTTGGTGTCAGTGGCAGGAATTATGCCCCATTGTTGGTGTCAGTGGCAGGAATTATGCCCCATTGTTGGTGTCAGTGGCAGGAATTATGCCCCATTGTTGGTGTCAGTGGCAGGAATTATGCCCCGTTGTTGGTGTCAGTGGCAGGAATTATGCCCCGTTGTTGGTGTCATTGGCAGGAATAATGCCTTAAGGGCTGGATAACGGCAAGCAAAGGGCCGCAGTTTGGAGACCACTGCTCTAACACACAAGCACTTTCCTTTACTTCTTCACAGTACAAAGAAAAGGCACATATCCTTTAGATTGTAAGCTCCTTGAGGGTTTAGGGACTGATGTGAGTGCACAATATATGTAAAGCGCTGCGTAAATTGATGGCGCTATATAAATACCTGTAATAAATAAAAATAAATAAATATCCACTGGTTACATAGTAATGCATAGGGGTTGATTTACTAAAACTGGAGAGTGCAAAATCTGGTGCAGCTGTGCATGGTAGCCAATCAGCTTCTAATGTCCGCTTGTTAAATTGAGCTTAGACAAAAACTGGAAGCTGATTGGTTTCTATGCAGAGCTGCACCAGATTATGTATGCTCCAGTTTTAGTAAATCAACCTAATTGTCTGCTAATATAGACTTTGTACACAAGATGGCAGCAATTACTCACCGCTGGCGGTTTATAGACATTAGCGTACATGTATTGACTCGTGTTAAACATTCACATAACCAGATTACTTATTCATCTGGGGCATCTGAAGCCGTAAAGTGTCTGCACAGATATCTAATTCAACTCTGCCTTGTGGAACCTGACTGAAGTCAAAGTAATTTGACTATAATGCACTTTGCTTAAAATAAAGCTTTCTCCTTTCTCTCGGGTATCTATAGTGCCCACCTATTTAATAATAGCTAGGAATATGTCAGAGAGAATGCTTTCATTTTACTTTTTAAAAAGGATTATTTTCCAAACAGGGGTTGACTGACCATATGGAAACTCGGGCACTGCCCAAGGGCCCAGGGTCAGTAGGGGGCCCCATGAGATGCCCCTGGTACCTTTTTCATAGGCTTTTTTCAGTTTGGGCAAGGACACAGGGGCCCCATGATCCCCTATTGCCCGGGGGGCCCCATGAGTTGTCAGTCCGCCCCTGTTTGCAAATTGTCTTTTGCTAAACTACTCCTTCACACTGACCATCTTCTCATCCACAGCCTTTGGACTAACTGACTTGTTCAAGATAGGAACAGCGATGTTAGTTTCAAATTTTCCAACCAACATATTTATTATTTAAATACATATTAATGTCACTGGGTCTAAAATAAGATATGTAATGAAAATGCAAATGTTTTATTTAAAAATGTAATTGGCCCTGGTTCCCTCATTGCTCTATTTAATGAACGTCTGATGGAGCTCACCTCCAGGGGCGGACTGACCATTTGGAACCTTGGGCACTGCCCGAGGGCCCGGGGTCAGTAGGGGGCCCCATGAGATGCCCCTGGTACCTTTTTCATAGGCTTTTTTGAGTTTGGGCAAGGACACAGGGGCCCCATGATCCCCTCTTGCCCAGGGGCCCCATGAGTTGTCAGTCCGCCCCTGCTCACCACATTCCATTTTAAATTGCTACTAAAGCCTCTAAGCTATTGATAGCTAGGTCCTGGAAAATACTTTCTATATGTATACTTAAAATCAAACATAGAATTATTCTAGCTATGATATATTTAAAAATAGAAGCCACTCTACAGGATAGGATTCTAAAAAGAACGAAAATACGTCAGCTTTGGGTCTCTCATTTTCTCCCCCTGAACTTTGACAGTTCATTGCTTGGAGGTCGGATTGACCCAAGTGATAAGTGGTCCGTTTTCACTTCACACATAGTGACCCCAGGAACCCCTACCACTACCCCCTTCCCTTTTTCTTATTTCTAAATTTCTTTATGTTCTTCAGATTTCAATGGTTTGATGAGCTTGTGACCTCTGCTATGCTTTTCTGGCCCCAATTATATTCTTTTTGCACTACCTACTGATTTTGGCTGTCAGAACTTCATTATATTGAACCTAACATTGTCAGTTATTACGTTCTGACATATTGTAAAATCTATTGATATTTTATAGTACTAACAGTTTTTCTAGAAAACAAAATATTGCACAAGAAAAATATAATTAGCATGTTGATGAATATGGAAGGGAGGAACAGGGAAAAGGAAAAATATAAACAAGATAAATTGGTTCTAAAGGCAAAAGCATTTTTTTTACCTGAAAGTGGTTTTAAACTTTCATTTTTGTTTTGTTTGTTTAAAAACAAACATAGTCCCCCTGCTGACAGAATTGCAGTCTGCTGCGACAGGAGCCGATGACAGTAGTTGTCGTGCGGGCTGCGTAGCGGGTTCTGGAGTTTACAGCGGCAACATTTAGTGGGTGCGCCTGCCAATCTCCGCCAACATCAGTAGAAGGGACAAGTGGAAGCCGAGGAGTATTTGCTGTGCTGCCCGCCACCTAGAGGGAGGATAATCCGGTACTTGGCTTACCTTGCTTTCCTTAAGAGGACCTCTGATTATATATTTATATGCGCATTTCCATTGCGCATCTGGTGAGTGCGTAATTTTACTACAAAGACAAGCACTGAAGTATAGTTGGAGTTGGCACTTTAAAGCATAGATTGTCACCTTATGAACTTTTATCATATTTTATTGTCACTTTATGAACTTTTATCATTTACTTTAACTTTATTCATTTTACCAGAATTATATATTATTGGGTCATATAAACGGACACTTCTATGATTGTTTTAGCGTTGCACTTTGATTTATAAACATGGTACACTTACCTGCTCTGTGCAGTGGTTTGTCACAAAGCTGCCCTGATCCTTCTCTTCTTGGATCTCCAAACAGTGCTCCTGGCTTCTCCCCCCCCCCCCTTGCCCTGCCAAGAGCCCCCATAGCAAGCTGCTACGGGGGCTCCCTCTGTACTGCTAGACCCGGCTTTTTTCTGCTACTCTTTGGCAGATGCAGGCCATCTGACATTATCGAGTACAATGAAGAGCCTATAGCCTTGCACTGGATGTAAGGAAAACAAGGGACAGTCCACTGCAAGAGTGTAGTCGAGGAGAATTCAGGCTGCTGGAGGAGCAGAGGATTGATTAACTATAAGTTCTTTTTGGGTACCTAGAGCTAAAGGAGCATTTACCCTTGCAGTGCAGGATCAGTGTCACTGCAAAGGAGGATTTTCCTTTTCCCTGGAGATAGTCTTTAACCTTTTTACTGTCATAGCCATTTTTGTGATTTTTGCACACATATTTAAAAATCATTTTAAGGCCCGAAGATTAGTTAAAACCACAAATACATTATATATTTTCTAAAAGCAGACATCATGGAGAAAAAAATAATGGTAGTTCCAATTTTCTTGGCCCATGATATTAGGGCAAAAATACTAAAAGTTGAGATTGTCCTGAGTGAAAAGATACCAAAAATGTCAAGTCTTAACACTACATGTGCCTGGCAACAAACTTTGGTACCCTAAATTTTCCTTAGGTGAAATTTTAAAAGCCCCTACAGGTCATCAAGCTTAGAGTTAACCATGAATAATGGCCATAGACTTCTTCCTCTCACTCCAGTGTACGTGATAATATGTAACATGTGTAGCACAAACAATGTTTTTGTTTAATAGGCACCCTCGAAGTATGTTCACATGTGAACTGTTTTTGGTGGGGGAAAAAAGTGATACTTTTGTTGACAGGCTCTCTTCATTGAAACTTCATAGGTCTTTTAAACCCTTGATGTCTCTCCTGTTCTCCCATGAAACTAATGGAGAGCGGACTATTAGCTTCTTTTCTAGCCACAGCAGTCATGGAAAGTGACAGCAGGACCTAGAAGTGATATATTACATGCTGTTCCTGGGTTCTGACTAGGTAAGGGAGTTGGCTCCCTCCCCTCTACCCATGTTGTTTCTGGATCTGCCGATGGTAGCAAAGAGCCTAGGAAACATGGTAGGTGCCAAGGGGAGAACTGGGAAGTGTACAGCCTCCCACTCACATTCAACTGACAGCTGAACATTGGCTTTGCAGATTTAAACATATTTCTGACTACTGTGACATACAACTATGGCTGCAAAAGGGTTAAATATATGCTACATATGTAGCTTTAACCCCCCCCCCTCCCCCATAGCTGCTTGTTAGATTGGGTTCTCTGTTCTTTTACCTTGATTCAGTGAACAGCCTCAGCCCTTCTGACACACCTGGTTAAGCAAATGGATACTGCACTGCTACTGGAAACACAAATATAGACACCCTGCATACAACTGAGGTTCAATATACAAATGCAAACACCAGACTTGTTAATGGTACATGAACCTAATATATTATCATGGGTTAAAGTAAACAGCAGTATGTACATGAATGAGTAAGTAAAGAATTAGGTAAATCACGGTTCACTAGACAATATGTTCACTAGGCTATAGCAGCATAGAAGAGATTTCTATGCAGCTAAATTAGAGTAAACCCACTAATCCACAAAATAAGCAAGGGCACTGTAAAACAGCAACAACAATGATATTTAATACTGCTGTACCTCTTCTGTACATAGTAGGTTCTAACCACTTTTGTGTGCACTCTGTGTATGAATGACTACTGTAAAGGGTGCTAAAGAAGTTCCTTTTACTATGGATAATACACACATGAATAATGCAAAGTTCTTGTTAAGCAGCTATTTGGGTCAGCAATCCTTATTGCTAGATCTTCAGCAGGCTAGTATTGGGGCCCAATCTTTATGGTGGTGTGTATGAGTACAGTTCCAGTAAAGTCTGCATGCAGAAAATAATACTGTTAGCTAGATGACCAGTTCAAATGAGAGCATTGCCTGCTCAGCAGTCCTAGAGATACAGCTGCATTGGTCCTGCTGTTTGGGTGTCAGCTCATTTCCTGGATTTCCTAGGATGACCAATGCCTAATGAAATGACAAACAAAAAGTTTACAGAGTGTGGTGGCTGCTGCTAACATCAGATTGTGTTCCCACAACTCAAAAGCAAATATATGATGATGAGATGCTGTGCTGCCAGTGCTACAAATAACTCATAAATCTCTAACATGTGATGACAATGATATTCCAGCTAATGCTAAACCAGTGTAAAGACTCTAAATGTGTACAAAAAGCTTTCACTTTTTTTACAAACATGGTAAAACGTGCTAATTAAAATGCTACTCTGATATTCATTGTTTCTAACAGTTCAAGTGAAATATTAAAGTCTCTCATATAATTTTCCAATGATGTGTCTATCAAATCCCTCTTCTTCTTCAGTGCTTCACCATCCTCAGTTGTGCCCCATTATATGGCTCTGTGTGCATATCACATGCCACCTCTGTGCTCATAGAATTCTCACGTTCGTGTAAATGTACACAATCCCATAGATGTTAATATCTCTGGGGTTCAACCACTGGGAAACTCCTCCAACACCTTCTGTCCACTAGGGACTTTCCTCCTGTGCCCCCAGTGTTCCAACAAAAGATGGATAATGGTGTCTTTAAGATCTCCTTCAATAATACTTATGGCGGTGCAGGTGACTCTCTTCTTGTTAGGTCATTTGGTGTTATATACTTCCGCTCTCCTTCTCTTGGGCCTCCGGAGGTTTCTGTCATAGATCTGATAAACAGCATCTCGATCTTTGGCTTAAGCCACAGATTTGTGGCAGGATAATGTGCACACGTGAGTACCTTTGTCTCCTCATAGAATAGAAGAAGTCCCTCAGTATTCAGCCCAGAAAAATGTAGCTCTTTCTCCTCACAGCAGTCTCCCTTTGAGAATTTATGTGAAATTAACCCGCGCCTAAAAAAACCTTTAAAATTATATGTAATCCAAATAATTAATGCTGCTGTTCATAAGGTAAAAAAACACCAAACATAAAAATAATATTACAGCGCAAAAATTAAACAAACAATAGTGATTATATCAACAGTGGTGAGATAATAAAAAAATAATAAAAAGACCACTGTCCCAAATAAAAGGGTGATACAGTGTTCTAGTCAAAGAAATGGTGCCAAAAAATCAAATGTGTTCCTTAACCCCTTGGTGCCGACGTCACACAAATATGCGGCCTCACGGAACTGGGTTTTTTTCCGTGGGGCCGCATATTTGCCTACCTGCCTTTGGGCGGTGTCACTGAGAGCCTCGGGTCCCATTCTAATGATCGGGACCCGGGACTCCCGATTCAGGGTCACATGATCGCTGTGATAGCCTCTGATTGGCTATCACAGTGATCAGTCACTGCAGCCCGGCCCCCTAGTTTTTTTCTCTCTCTGTGAATGGAGAAGAGAGATACATTGTATCTCTCTAACTCCTGGCATAGAGTGAAAAAAAAATGTTTGTATAAAAAAAAAGATAAATAAATATTAAAATATAAAATAAAAAATAAAGAAAAAATACCTAGATCAAGGTTTGATCTAGTTCAGTGCCAGGGTTATTGTTTTGGTCAAGGTCAGGGTCAAAGGACAAGGTCAAAGGTCAGGATTTTAAAAAATTGGCATCAGTGTCAGTTAGTGTCAGTGTCAGTGTTTTTTAGGTAAAAAAAAAAAAAGACAAAAACAAAATGCGCACTATTGTTTCTGGGCTGTACTACGGGTACAAACAACAAATAACATACTGGGTGTACTGCATGTGTGCGTGGTGCTTGGGTGCACCAAGATGGCGCCCGCACCGGATCTGACGTCACTACGTTGCCGCTACGGCCCCTCCTACTGGTGTATCTGATTGCCACCCGCATCTTGGTGCACCCGAGCACCACCCACACATGCAGTACACCCATAGTGTGGTAAAAAAGGCCATTTTGTATCTACCCAAATGTGAGTAGACTATTTTATGCATTGTTCCTTTATTAATAAATGGATTTACACTATATTGGATATTTTGCTTTACTGGGGACGTTTATGGAGTGGTACCTGTCCTAGCATCATGAGGCAGCATTGGATATCTTCCCATCTGAAGGAGGAGGCAGTCCCAACATTACTGTCAAGGAGGTCCTTATCCTTTGAAGAAACACTGAGTGGCATATTTAGCTCATTGGTCCTGAGGGGCCTGGGCAGGAAGGTGAGGGGGCACCCCAGACACTGAGGATTGACACGCAGTTTTGAGCACCTGCATGAGGAGTGTTTATTTCATCCACAAGGATGAAATAAACTTATTTATAGCTTTATGCTTTAATTTCTTTCTGTGTTTTGACTTCCCATATTGCATGACGGATATCTCCCTACAAGAGATACACGCACTGTTGTAACACCTACTGATCCCTCAATTGAGGAACTTTCCCATTTAGGATGTGTGCCTCTCCCACTTGTAATTTTTTATATATATATGTGTTTATTTATAGCGCTGCACTACTGCTATATTTACATCCCATGGTTCACTGTTGTCATTTGTCAAGCGTTGGAATGCTCCTCTGAAAACCCACTGGCCCTTTTTTTTTTTTTTTTTCCTGCCTCTAAACACCTGTAAATGCCTATGTTTGAATGGACACATAGGCTAACAGTGAGGGGAATTTAGAGGCAGAAAGAAATGCTGCATTTACAAAAAAAATTAAAAGACAGCTGTAGCTGCTGACTTTTAATACTGTATAAGGACACTTACCTGTCCAGGGATCCAGTGATGTTCTTCAATTGTCTTTGGGTGCAGGCGCCGTCATCTTAAGTAAGGGAAACTCTCAGTGAAGCCTTGCAATTACATAGCCGGTATCCTACTGTGCATGCGTGGAGTGCACTGTGTTTTGTGAATGGTGCCGCAGACTTCTGGGACCTATGTGGTGTTCCAGAAAACTGCGGGGGAAGGAGTTGGGGTCAAACTTTCAGCTCAGAATGCTGTGTGGTATCTGATCAGAAATGAGAGCGGGTACCTGTCAAAAACAGGTCCCTGCTCCCACCCAAAATGTGCCAAATGCGGCAGTGAAGGGGAGGATGTAAACAAGTGAAACTTCCCTTTTGGGTGAAGTTCCGCTTTAAAATGTCCTGTGTGCATGAGGCCTTACAGGTCTTGTACCTCCACCAGCCTGTGACTGGACAGTGAAAGGAGAAATAGCAGACTTAATATATAAGTTGTCAGGCACCTGGTTGAAGGCCGAGGTGACGAGAGGGCTTCCCTTGTGGCTGAGTGCAGAGGACCCCTGGAGTGGAGACAGGGAGTGCAGTGTCCATAGAAGCACTGGTTGTCAGCTGTGTTGTTGCCTGAAGACCAGAGCTGATGAGGAACCAGATGGAGACTTGACCATGCAATGATGTCAGCTAGGCAGATGATACTGTAGAGGTGCAGGTGAAATCTTCAATGTGCAGAGATATCAGCAGGGCAGGTGACACTCTAGCTGTACAGGCACATCTTGACAGATGCGCAATGCAAGGAATTGGAGTCAGGAGCCAGCACCGAGGCCATACACAGTGGGTCAGTCAGGAGCAGGAAAAGAGGCATAGTCAAGATCAAGCTGGGGTCATACACAGTAAGCAGGCAGCAAACAAAGTCCGTATAAACAAGCCGAGGTCAGAGCCAGGAGAGAAGCCCAGACAGGTCCAAGAGCAAGCCATGTCAGCAATGGGAAATCCAAGAATACAGCAACAAAGGAGCACAGGATACAGGGAATAATGATCATCCAGCAACTTGTGGGCTAACCTGCTCTCTCGAACCCCCCTGGCGGTATTCCCGAGTGTAGCTCGTGGTTAAGTTTCAATACCAGAAGCGGTAACCCTGAGCTACACTCGGGATTACCCTGCAGCGTTGCTCAGGGATTCCCTACAGCACTTACCTTGTCCTGCGCTCCCGCGATGTCCCCCCTGCAGCATCCCCAGACATCTTCTCCGGCCGATGCCGGCATCCACCTTTCGGGTTCCATTCGATGCGAGCGTCGGAACCGGCGAGAAATTAAAAAATTTTAAAATGTGACATTCACTCAATACACTAAAATCTCATAGTATTACATTACTGTATCAAACCATTTCACATACATTTTGTCCCGAGTGCTTTGTTCTGTGCCCTGCCTGCATTTTTACTGTTCTTTCTGCCTGGAAACTGAGAAAAGTCCATGGTGTCCAAAAAGCGTCCCTTTAGGTCAAAAGCGATTTTAGACCAGCTAGAGAACAGCGATAGTAAATCAGAACCACTTGCAGAATTGAGTGATAATGATTCGTGGGGAAATTCGTCATCAGACACTAAAAATGATTTTGCGACTTTGCTCAGCGATGTGCGAACTTGGCGCTATATTTCAAATTTCAGTGTTTTTGGTTTGATTACATTATTGAATTAAATTTATTATTATTATATTATTATTATTTTTATGATTATTTATTATATTAAAATTTATGATTTCGTGTTTCAAATTTTATTATACCTGGGATGTGTACTAGACTCTTGTTTGGACAGATTTCAGTGAGTTATTCCTAAGAACTACAGGCCAACAATAAAATAAAACAACATATTCCCATGTAAAAAAATGTACCGCTTTGAGCACAGAAATACTGACATAATCAGACCGCTAGGTAGGTTAAGATACCAGCCAACTGCTCAGTCCTTACCTGTAGGTTTCCCTTATCCTATGTTGGGTCAATCGTTTGCCAAGCAGTTGTTTTGTCTCACCAGTGACAAAACAACTATCTGCTAGTGTGGAGGTGAGTCAGTTTGTCGAGGGTGAAGTAGGTTTTGTGTGGTGCTGTGGCTTAGTTGGTTAAAGCGCCTGTCTAGTAAACAGGAGATCCTGAGTTTTTGTTTACTAGACTCTTGTTCAGACAAATTTCAGTGAGTTATTCCTAAGAATTACAGGCCTACAATAAAAAAGCAACATATTTCCATGCGAAAAAATGTACCGCTTTGAGCACAGAAATACTGATATAATCAGACCGCTAGGGAGGTTAAATAGGCCACTGGGCATCAGAATCTGTCATGGTTTACATGCGCCATAACGCACAGGCATGTGCATTTGCGCCAGTTTGTGAGGTCATGAGCACCCCACATCTGTGTGCATTTACATGCACATTAGCAGGACCATATTGAGTATTGGCAGCTATGCCAGTTCTTCCACATGCCATCCTCTGACACAAGTATTGTAGCATAACTGGCTGCTTTTACTGCTTCTCCCTCTCCTGGAGTTTGAGCTCCCCTATATATGGGATTGCAAGAGTCTGATACTAAGTTAGATACTGGTACTCACATTGCTTGCATTAAAAAAAGCAAAACATTAGCAAACAGCAAATGAAAAAAAATCAGCTTATTAATGTGTACACACACGTGCGCGCGCGTGCATGCCAATGTTTATAAATGCTTGGCAACAGCTAAAGAAAACATTACTCTGTCTGTGTGTCCCAAAATCTGCACATTGCTTGATTGTTTCATTCCCAATTAACAATGACATAACATTAAACAAGATGGAGGTCGAATTTCCAAACTGTGCATACAGACCACCCATTAGGCCTACAATAATTGCATCATTGTAGCAATTAAATGAAAACAAATTCCTGGTGAACTAATTACTTGCACAGGGGCAGAGGAATGTGAGGACTCCATGGATCATATGATACTATGCAGGGCAAATGATTGCTCACAGAATTCCTTTTGTTTGATTTAACACCCCGCTGAGTGTGGGAGGCTCTCTATCACTGGAAGAGTTGACACTTTATACTGAAGGTCAAGGCTTAGCTTGTATGGGAGGCAGAGTGATAATTGTCCCCCGGGTTGGGGAGGGTTTATATGATGATTTAGGCACTGTGGGAGGTCATAGCTTACTTTTAGTGAAATGACTTCATTGAGCTTTCATGTCTGATAACCTTAATAGCTTCAGAATCCATTAAATTGGGCCTGAACTGAAAAAAGGGAAGCTCTAAAAATGTCAACTGTGCCTAAGCGGTACCCTGATCATGTACCTTTTGATTGCAATTGTTCTTGAAAAAAGCAGTGCACTTTCGCTCCTAGGCATTCTTGAGCCTTGAGCTGTATATCTGCAGTGTGAGATCACCATAGGCACCACTGTGTCTGATCAATAGTGTAATGAGATTTGTTGATGGCATTATTGTACTGCTTCTGGAGAGGAAGCTGTGTCTGTAAACAAGGACCTTCCGGCTTCTGTGTATTTTTTACAAGTTACATAGGGCTTTACATTCACAGATGGCATATTTCTATGGTTTAAACCATTTTGCCTCTTTATTAGCAATAAAAACTGACAGGGGTTCTAATTCCTCTCCACTGTATCCATCCCACTGGATATCGCATGAGATAAATACCACATATTTTGGAAGAGTTTTTTAGTAAATGCCAAAAAACTTTTTTGCTGTATATTACGGCATTTCTTAAAGTTGTAGATACTGCTTCGTGAAAGGAGCCCACTGTAACCAGAGCAATACAGTGTTACCTTAGTAACACTGTACTACTCTGGGGAGTTGATAAGGATTTTTTTTACACACTATGACTGCTTATACCAGTGAATTTCATTAATATAAGCAACCATTTTAATGAATGAAATTGATTTATTTATTATTTACTATTGTTTTTAGCTGTGTTGTGGCCTCAGTTAATCACATGGTACAAATGGGCTGTAATTGGCCGTCTGTATCATGAGATCACTGTGACCAATCAAGGAGATCAACACAATACTACACAATGAATGGCAGGAATATCCACTGTGATATGTAACATGTATTGTGCAATTGACGTTCTTGTTCGGCTGCAGACACTGGAAGTGTGTGTAAGACCCCCACTACCACTGACATAGTTTTTACATTGATGGCAGCAAAGAGTCAATATGACACATGAATATTAATAGTGTAGTGTTACTCCCATAGAAGCCGCTGTGGACAACATAGGTTTTCTCCCCACTCAGTGCAAAGGCAGCCAGGAAAACAGCAGTCGTCCTTATATCATCTCAAAAATCAGTCTTTTATGTAAATTATTGCTGAAGAACTTATAACAGGAGTGATGAAGGGGTGTAGGATACCCCCAAAAAACTTTAAGCACAACTTGCTGAGGACACCTCTCTCTGTAGCAGCAGTATAGGTAGAAGGGGACTAGGACAGTTGACAGCTGCATAGCTAAAGATCATGCAGAAATCAATGGCATCAGTGGAGGCTTACTAAGGTCTATGGGTGCACAGCTGAGGACATTTTAGACATCTTTGGCAACAGTAAGAGTCACTACTCACAGAATCCTAGTGTGCACAAAGTCTTTAGATGCTGCCTCAATAAAGTAGACCAGCATCCAGTCCAGGTATGCAGCCCCTTGGAGCTCTTTGAATCATTCTGAACAGAAGGAAAAAGGACCCCTCTGTTCAATACGCAGACTATTTAAAGGATAAGTTCACTTTAAAAAAAAAAAATAAATTAACATTTTTTTTGCTGTTAAAAAAAAATGTGCATTTACAATTTTTGAGCCTTTAAGGAACTACCACAGTGCTCCAAAGCCCCATGGTAGTTCATTGAGAACTACAGGCCGACAGCTGCAAAGGCTGTCAGGACTTGTAGTCTACTCATTCACAGAAGGCCATGAATGAATGATGCGGCCATGTGGGTGCAGCTCCGCACAGCCGCGCTGTTTTTAAAAAGTGACAGCTAGTACGGGGAACCTTTCCCTGTACTGCTGTCACACAGAGTGCAGGGAACAGCTGCAGGATCGGGAACATGTTACATGTTCTACCCTAAGATGGGTGGAACATGTTACCAAAGGTGCCCCCCCCCCCCCCGGATAAGCTAGGCCCTGCTGAATATTCAAGCTTGGTACTTAAATTATCCTGCCATAATATCTACAACAGCCTTTCTCAACCTTTTCAACACAGAGGAACCCTTGAAATAACTTTCCAGGCTCAGGGAATCCCTACTTAAAATGACTATATCTACAACTCATGATACATCAATGTTATCTTCAGTGGGAAGAATGCTCCTTTCACTTTTGGTCATTGGGAAGAATTACCCTCTTGCTAAAAGCTAAAAAGATCAATGGTGTCAGTAAGAACTCATCTGAAAGGTAGAAATTGCTCATTGCTCAAAGAACCCCTAGCAACTTCTGAAGGAACCCTAGTTGAGAAACCCTGCTCTAGAAGCTTCTCCTAGAGGCAGAGGGAAACCATCAATTTCTCAGCCTTTGAAGCTCTAAACATACCAAATTAAACAATGAATGCTTCTGTGGTATGACATTCTAAATTGTAGAGGAGTTTCAATGCAAGTATGAAATTTAGAGAAAATTTAAACAGCGCAGTGGGAGACCGGAACTAGGTGATATCAGGACCAAAGCAGGTGCTAGAACTCTTACTTGAGCTTAGTTGGTTAAAGTGCCTGTCTAGTAAACAGGAAATCATGAGTTTGACTTCCAGCTGAACGCAGATCGACTTCGTCACTGAGACATTTGGGGCAAAGAGGAGAATCATGTTTGCGCCAGCTATATAACTGAACTGGTGTACGATAAGCCCTATGTAGCAGGAATAATTGGGACAATTTATATGATGGAGAAAGAGAACTGAAGGGGAAGGAATGTAAGCCCAGCTCCCAAGTTTTTCCCCCAAATCTCCTAGGTCTTGTTCCCACTTACGCCTGCAGGGCAATTAAGCAGAATCCTGTACAGTGGAGAGCATACCTCTATAAATCCTAGAGATCATACCCTTTTTGTTGGTTTCCAACATCACCTCCTTCAAAAAAGGATGGTCAGTTATAGACAATGTGGAATGTCTGGCCTGTGTCTGGAGAGCATGTCTCAGCTGAAGGTTTCTATAAAACTGTTGTCTGGGTAAAAAAAATTTCTTCCTGAAGGTCAAAAATGGACTTCAATATGTTATTAGAGTATAGTTGGGAGATATAGCAAATGCCTGCCTTCTCCCAGGACCGGAAGCCCTCAAACTTACACACCTCAGCATAAGAGGGGCTATGCCACAATGGTGTTTCTCTAAGGAATCCTGATAAACCTAGATGTTCCTTCACTGTCTGCCATAGTTTAATCATTAGAGTTAAAGCTGGGCCCTCCCCCGGTATATTGGAAAACTCTCCTATTGTGTTAAAGATACATGGTACTGTGCTGCATCTAATAATAATCTACCTTTTGGGTCAGACTGGGCTTGGAGAACCCGACCCCTCTAAATGTTGGAGTTGAGAGACCAAGAAGTAAAATTTAGGGTTAGGGACAACCAACCCTCCTTGATCCCTACCGTAGTCCAACGTAGACAATCCTATTCTTTCAGGTTTTTTTCTGCCATATAAGGGCTCTAAATAATGTTTCAATACGTATGAACCAGTGACATGGTATCCATGGGGGGAGTTGCGAAACACATATAAATGTTGCAGGGCCCAGACCATTTTTATCAAATTCACCCTACCCACTACTGTTAGGGGAAGTTTACACCAAGTGGTACATTTTAGTTTAAGGTGTTACTAAACCCAGGACCCTGCATTCACTATATCTGGTCTCCCACAGTACATAGAACATGGAAATGCAATTATTTTAGTAAATATAAACTGCTAAATACCTTTTCTCATCAGCATTTAGAGCAGTCTTGTGACTTCTATCAGTGTCCAGCCAAGCACTGGTTAAAGCTTGTAGGAGGAGTTTTCATTTTGCTCTAGGAGGATGCAGAACTGGAGTCTGGACAGTGCTGATTGGCCCTGTGCTGATCACATGCACTCTTGCAAGTAAAAAAAAAAAATACTCTTGAGCAAAACACCAAACTGAGCATGTGCAGAGTGACACCACACATTATGTCTTATCAGGGGATAAGAGGGGGACACTGGAAGAAAGGGAGGATCAGAGAAGTCAGGATCAAACAGTGTTTTTACACAAAGCAGAGGATTAACCCCTTAGGTTCCAAGATGAGTATAACAAACAGGCTTTGCTGCATATACAGACTGATTTTACTGTTGTAGGTTTAGTAACACATTAAGCTGTCAAAGGAGAGAGAGAAGATTCAGTTGCAAGTAGTCTTTGGGATTAGCTGTAACATGTTCACCAACAGGTTAGAGAACAGATTTACTCCAATTGATTGAGAAACTGGACAGAGTCCCAAACTGCTCAATCAAGGACATAACATGGCTGAGTGAGGAAGCGGTGTCACCAAGATACAGAAGAGTGTCATCAGCATACATTGACATTGACACCTTATCTTCCCCAGATTCACATACAAACCCAATGGTACTGCATGTGGGGACACTCTTATGGCAGCAGCCAAAGACTCTATGGCCAACGCAAATAACAGGCAGCACCCCTGCCTTGTATCTCTATGGAGCGGAAAAGGAACATTGAAGTCTCCATTAATTCTCAATCTAACCATTGGGGCACAATATAACAATTTTTACCACTTAATAAACCATTTTCCCAAACTAAAGTACACAAATACTTCCCACATGTATAACCATTCCACACTATCAAAGGCTTTAGCTGCATCAAGAGACAGTATGGCTCTATGACCTGGATTAGTAGTTGGTATCTCAAGATTCAAAAACAGCCATCGAATATTTAATGCAGTCGATCTGGCCGGGATAAAACCTGAGAGGTCAATATGTATTATTTTAGAGAAGACTTCAGCAAGACGCATAGCAAGTACCCATGCTAATAATATTATATCTGTTGTTAACGAGGAGATGGGCCTTTTAGAATCAGGGGATGAGCTATCCTTGCCTGGCTTAAGTAAGCCTATAAATGCCTCATTCATAGAAGGAGGCAGACATCCCAGCAATTTTAAAAACTGTGTCCAATTTAGGCAGAAGGATATCTGCATATCTCATGTATACCTCCACAGGCAGGACATAAGCACCCGGGGATTTGCCCAGAGAAGATAGAGCCAGGGCGTCTGTCAACTTATCAACTGTGACAAGGGTGTTCAACATTCCTCTATCAGATATATTCAGCTGAGGGAGCAGACACTCTGAAAGGAATTCATGAATTTCCGCCACAGTAGGGGAAGCCTTAGAGGAGTACAAGTCAGCATAGAAGTCCTTAAAGCTCTGAAGTATATCAACATGAGAGGTTGTCAAACTCCCTGAGGGTGTAGTAATGGCAGAGATAAAGAGGTTCTATTGGGTTTCACCATCATAGCTAACATATGTCCAGTGCCTTCCCCCTGTTCAAAAAATGATTGTTGTAAAAAAGTGTTTCTTTTCAGCTTTCATCAGTAACACCTGTTGTGCCATATGTTGTGCTTCCAGCCAAGCCTGTTGAGTATGATCAGTAGGATTATCTATATACTAAGCCTCAGCATTGGATGCTGTTTGCATAACAGTAGTCTCCCAAGAATTGGTATTGATTTTAATGCAGGAAATTATATTAGAAATTGTCCCTTCAGGAATGCCTTAAGGGCATCCCAAAGTAGACCCTTGGAAGAAGCATCTTCATTGCAGGCAAGAAAGGATGTAATGGCATATAGTATAGGATCAGGCTCTGTGAATAAGGATAACCAGAATGGGTTAATTTTCTAATAGGTTTTTTTTAGAGAGACCACCATTGCTAATCTGTACCCAAATGAGGGAATGATCAGAAACAGTCCTAGGTTCATAATTGGCAGAAGATATCAAAGAGAGCATTTCCTCATTAACCAATCCCAAGTTGATTCTAGAGAGGCCGCAATGAGTTGCAGAATAACAAGAGTAAGTTTTGGAGGAGGGATTAAGTAGCCTCCACACATCACTAATCCCCATCTCTGCAAGAAGTCTGGCGAAGGACGATGGTCCACTAGGGGAAGATCCCCCAAGCAGTGCAGGTGAGAATTAATCAAGTGTGATATCCAGGAATTTATTAAAGTCTCCCACCATGAGAGTGGGGCCATTTGGGTGATGAGCTAGAAAATTTGCACAAGGAAGGGTGAGGGAAGATACATATTAATCAACACACAGTGCACCCCTTCCAATATACATCTCAGAAATATGTAATGACCCAATGGGTCAACCATTACATGTGAGAAAGAAAATTGAATCCCCTGTGGGATCAGAACACTGACTCCTCTGGCATAGAAAGAGTAAGTAGAGTGAAATTAGTGGATGTATAATCTTTGAGAAAATGCGGTAGTGGAGTCTGTGGAGAAATGAGTCTCCTGTAGACATATCATAGAGGAACCCAAGCGTTTTGCCATATGGTGAACAGCCAACATTTTCACTCAAGTACCCAGACTCTAACATTCCAAGAAAAAACAACATCATTTCTAGCCATAGTGCTGGGGAGAAAAATCAACAAAAAGGATAAGCAACAGTCCCAATAGTGTTCCAGCAGCATTGCAGGACCAAAAAATCAGGTAGGAGATTATAAAGATATTCCAGTAAAGACAGGCAGCCAGATAGCACACAGTCTAGCATGGACAAATAGCAAGACCTAAGAGGATATGAGCAGTAGAGTCCTGCAGGCAGGTAAGATTGAACAAAAAACATCCTGTAGACCAACAGGGCCCGCGAATCAAACAACAATTTAAAATAAAGTCCACATGGGAAAACTACTGAGGGTTCCATAACAGCTGGCCTGCTCCACAGGGAATGTCCTGTGTTTGTAGAGTAAGAAAAAAGGCACTTGTATTAGGTAAAATCACCAGGCACTTGGGTGTATCCACCTTGCAAAAAAGCCTGGAGCACAATCTTAACAGTGAAAAAATGTTATATAATTGCAAGATTCCCAGCAGCAAGTAGCCAAGGAGGTAATCATGGTCCTGGAAGTGCCTCATGTAGAGAATTCTCCTCCCTATCCAGCCACTGCATAGCCATAGATGGTTTCTGAAAGAAATTGACTTCTCCTTTAGCCACCACATGGAGGCGAGCGGGATACAACATGGCATATTTAAAATCCAGGGCCTGTAGGCATTTTTTCGCCTCAGAGAATTGTGCTCTTTGTTTCTGAACTCCAGAAGAAAAATCAGGAAATAGGGAGACTTTGAAATTATCAATCACCATGGCAGAGCCCATGGTTCTAGCTTTAGAAAGGACAATGTCTCTGTCCTTATAGTTTAACATCCAGAACAAAAACTGGTGAGGAGGAGAATCCGGTGATTGGGGTCTCGATGGAACTCTGTGAGCTCTTTCATCTGAGAACATGGGGGGAAAGGATGTTTCCCAAATATAGTGAGTAGCCATTGTTCAATAGAGTGTTCAGGATTCTTGGTGTCTGCTTTTTCTGGGATGCCCATTGCCCTGATATTGTTACTCCATAGCCTGTTCTCAAGATCATCCAGGAAGGCAGCAAGTTTAATAGCAATAGTGTGGGTATAATTCACATCTCACTGTAATGGCACTCAGTCATCTCCAAGTGTACTGAGACGGCCTTAAAAAGCCGCTGTGTGGTCTCGTACATTTTGCATAGCCTGATAAACGGGATTTAAGTTTTAACCCCCTTAATTTCAGTAGTAAGAGCTGCAATGGTGGTATTGCAAATAGTGTCATCTGAGAGAATGTCTCTAAGTGTGGGTTCAGGCTCGTCTGCGTCCGAGGCCTGCATACGGTGCAAGAAGGAAATATCTGCGGTAGTACTCATTACGTACCAATCCGGTAAAGGAGGAGAGGAATTGTCCAGTGGTATGGTATCATCAGCCTCAGATTGCTCTCTGCTTTGATTGCTGTGCAGATAAGACAACAAAGGTGAGTCTTTAGCTGCTGGGTTGCAGTACTTGTCCTTGGTTGATCTAAGAAACAAGCCACCATCTTGGGCCCTGTGGTCCATGGATGAGCAGGAGTCCTTACCACACTTAGCTATGGTTGCCAGCCTCGAGAGTTGGGTAAGGTGAAAGCCCAAAACCTGGGTACTTACATCATGTAAAGAGTGCCAATGGAGCCCGGTCAAGAGAGGTGCAAATAGGATCAATACAAGGATATTCGGAGGAGAAAGCAGACCCAGCATCCGGTTACATCCGCTGCCAAGCATCTTAGTACAATTTTAAGAAGCCAAAGGTTCTTGGAAGTGCTCAGAGACCTTCTTGCGTGCATGCTGTTATGTGCTTGGGCTTGCTTAAGCAATCAGTGAAATAAAGACTAGTGGCTTACGTCTAAACTGGTTTACATTCAGTTAATTCTTTGATTCCTTGGCACTTTTCAGAGACCGTTGAAGTATGGAATTGACGACCTCCACAGGGCAAGTATGAAAAGAATGTCTTTGCAAAACATGCTCCGAGGAGGATGGGATTGGTACCCATGCAAGAAGAGAACAATGGATAAGCCATTCATTGCCTTAACCACCCAAACCACATAATCAAACTTAAAGCCTTGCTCTTTTCCATCCAAGGGCGCATTTTACGGGCTCTCCACTGGCTAAGTGTGCAGCTATCTAACGTTGAGTCATGCACTTGCCGAGCAGTTGTTTTGTCTCGCCAGTGACAAAACAACTATATGCGAGTGCAGCGGTGAATCTGTTGAGGGATTATTAGGCTTGCTGTGGCTTAGTTGGTTAAAGTGCCTGTCTGTTACTTGCTTGGGTTTGCTTAAGCAATCAGTAGAAGAAAGACTAACAGCTTGCAACTAATCTAGTTTGCTTAAAGTTGATTTTTGGATTCCTTGGCACTATTCAAACAACATTAAGGTCTGGATATGAAGACCTCTACAGGGCAAGCTTGAAAGCATGTCTCTTTGAAACATGCTCTAATGAGGATGGGATTTTAACCCATGCATGCAGAGCACAATGGATTAGCAGTCTATCGCCTTAACCACTCAGCCACCTCATCCATCTTGCTCCCTTTCACTTTCAAATCTAAGGCCAATCTCACCGCTGTCAAAGTGGAAGCTAGTAATAATTAGCTGTATTTAGCTTAGCTCCTTTACTAATGTTGAAGACATTTTGCTTTTAATCCAACTGGCTTCCTCAGTTCAGATGAACATGAGAACATACCTCAGCAGACTTTTTACTCACATGAGTAACTCAGTCACCTTAATTCAAACACCATGCTATTAGGAAATGTGTCAGAGAATCTTCAGGTTTGCCAAGACATGAAAGGAGGTGTGAAAACTTGTGAAAAAAATACCTGTGCTAATTGATTTTTTCCAATAATCATGGTGTCATTAGATCTTTGTAGAGGTTTTATTCCTTTCAGTTACACGTCTGAAGTTATGAATTGTCTTATACCGCCAGGTACAGATGTAAAAGCGGTATTATATGAGGGTGACAGGTGGAGGTGTCAAAGTCCCCACCCCTGGTTAGAGATGTTTCTTCCTGTTTGACACACCCAGCCTCATTCACGCCTCTTGCAAACCAGTTTTTCTCTCCTTCCTTCCTTTCCAAAATTCACACCACACTGTCCTCAAATATCTCTCCTCCTTAAGGTACCAGCCGACTGCTGAGTCCTTACCTGCAGGTTTCCTTTATCCTATGTTGGGTCATGCATTTGCCAAGCAGTTGTTTTGTCTCGCTAGTGACAAAACAACTATCTGCTAGTGTGGAGGTGAGTCGGTTTGTAAGCTTTGTGTGGTGCTGTGGCTTAGTTGGTTAAGGTGCATGTCTAGTAAACAGGAGATCCTGAGATCAGCTCTCAGCAGTGCCTTTCTTTTGTTCATTTTCAAGAAGCCAAAAGCTCTACGAAGTTCTTAGAGGTGAAGGTCTCCATACATTCCATTACTTACTTTAGCAATCAGTGGAATAAAGACTAGCAACTTGCTTCTTTACAGTTGATTTTTGGATTCCCTGGCACTTAACATACACCAATCAGGTCTGGATATGAAGACCTCTACAGGGCAAGCTTGAAAAGCATGTCCATGTGAAAGATGCTCCAATAAGGATGAGATTTGAACCCATGCATGCAGAGCACAATGCAGTCCATCACCTTAACCACTCGGACACCACCTCCACATCCCTCTCCCATTCACTTTCACATCTAAGGCCAAGGTCGCATATTACTGGCTCACCATTGTGGAAGTGTGCAGCTAGTAATAATTAGCTGTATTTAGTTTGACTCCTTTAGTAATGTTGAAGACATTTTGCTTTTAATCCAACTGGCTTCCTCAGTTCAGATGAACATGATAACATACCTCAGCAGCCTTTTAGAGAATCTTCATGTTATTCAAGACAAGAAAGGAGGTGTGAAAACTTTTGAAAAATACACGTGTGCTAACTTGATTTTTTCATGGTGTCATTTAGAGATGAGCGAATCGAAGTAGCCGAAGTGGAATTCGAGTCGAATATCGGAAAAATTTCGATTCGCGCCGAATCCGAAAAATAGCCTAATTCGGACGCGCAAATCGAAATTTTTCCGAAAATGGCGGCTGACATGTGCGGCGACGGAGCGGGGATGTCTGGGAAGGCGCGCAGACAAGGCGCGCTGACCCATAATGCATTCCTCAACGACATGTGATCGCATCAGCCAATCAGCAGCCAGCCAGCTAGCACTGTGTAATGGTTGAGCTATAAATAGCGGCCATTTTGGAATTCTTCATTTGCCTGCAGTCATTGAACAGAGGCAGACCGCTCTGTATTAGGGACAGGGACAGAGTTAGGGCCACAGAAACGATACCTGGGGACAGAGAAACGATACTTAGGGACAGAGAACTATTACTCAGGGACACAGATTTGTTAATGAGGGCCACAGAATCGTTACTTAGGGACAAAGAAACGCTAGTTAGGGACACAGAATTCATACTCAGGGACAGACAGAATTGTTACTGAGTGCCAGAGAATTGTTACTTAGGGCCACAGAAACGTTATTAGGGCCACAGAATTGTTACTCAGGGACAGACAGAATTGTTACTGAGTGCCAGATAATTGTTACTTAGGGCCACAGAAACATTATTAGGGCCACAGAATTGTTACTCAGGGACAGACAGAATTGTTACTGAGTGCCAGAGAATTGTTACTTAGGGCCACAGAAACTTTAGTTAGGGCCACAGAATTGTTACTCAGGGACAGACACAGAATTGTTACTGAGGGCCACAGAACTGTTACTTAGGACCACAGAATTGTTACTCGCACAGACACAGAATTGTTACTCGCACAGACACAGAATTGTTACTCGCACAGACACAGAATTGTTACTCGCACAGACACAGAATTGTTACTGAGGGCCACAGAACTGTTAGTTAGGGCCACAGAATTACATATAAAATAGGTAGTGAGCGCTCTAATAGATGTCAGCAGCTAGAACACAATAGGCAACCACAATGCCTTAAATATAAACAGTCAAACTAAAATAATGAAGTGCAGCGCTAAGAAGAAAAAAGTCAATAGAGTGATAATCTGGTATCACAATGGTGTACTGTAGAGGTACGGAATCCCACGGCTTCCACTTTATCAGAATGACAGAAATGCGCACTCACCGGAAACGCATGGGTTATGCGCATGTGTGATTATGCATCACGGGCAATGGGAACATCAGAATCCAGGCAGCCAGGCGTCTCCCTCACGGTGGGTCATCACAGACTCCTGTAACAGGTCCGGGGGATCCCCTTAAGGTAAGCCAGTTGTTCCCTTCTCCAGGAAAAAACCTCCTCTCAGGATGGCAAAAGTGCTTTCTCTATGGGAGTGAAAGCTCCAGATAGGAGCCCCAGAAAACAAATGCCCAGAATAGTGTAGTATGTTCAAAATCTCAGGTTTAATCATCAAAATAGCAGCAGGGCAGTAAGCATATGGTACATCATGATATGTGAAGTACATAAAGTAAACAAATGCAGTACTGACCCCCAGTGGTGTAAAACGCCGGGCCTCCTCGTGGCTCCGGCGGGTATAAGACGTCACGCTCTGTGCAGTTCCTCCTTAGGCCTTTCGTGCTAGAGGCACATCATCAGAGGGGAGACTGCACAGCAGCGTGACTGACGCCAGTGTAAGAAATAAGGGAACTGGCACATGCGCAATGAGCCGCGGCCATTTTCCCGAAGACAAACGCGCACTGCGCATGCGCGAGCACGGCAGCGCCATTTTGCCGTGGATCCGCGATCTACCATGTAATGAGGAGGAGACAGAGAAGTCTCAAAGTAAAAACCCAGACACGATTGTTAACTATGTCACAGACCCCAGGGAGTGAACTGTAAACAATATGTCACAGACCCCAGGGAATAAATAGTAGATGCTATACCTTTATAGGGAGTGAAAGTGCCAGTATCTGTAATCTTAACAGTGCACAAAAATGAACTATGGGGTATAGAGATCCCCTCAGTGAATGGCATAAGTTATATAACGGACCACGGCAAGATGCAGAATACAAACGCATACATGCTACAAACTTTAGATATAAGGAAATAAGATGAGGATATAAAATTTTAAAACACAGATGTTAAATATATCGTGTATTGGATCTGGCAGAATAGCAAATCCAATATCTCAGTGCCAGACCCAGTCAGGATAACGAATAGAAGTCCCATAATAAATATATATGGAGACAACAGAAAGTCAGGATAAAAAGAGGTAAAAAAACCCAAAACACTTTAAAACCAAAAAATGAATAGAAACCGTATACTCCTTCCTATGCCCGTCGCCCAAATAAACGCAAGTAACAGGGCGGGAGGAGGTAATTAATGATAAAAAAGACTGGTGTAACAGTCAGATTAGATATATGCTAAAACGCCAAATACTAGAAGTTCATACATAAGGAAAAAAATCTCCCATGATACATTTCAAATGCTAAAATGTTATACACATAAATGATATATGCTTGGGAAAATAACTCTCATGCTGGAAATAAACCCAAGGTAATAGTCCAACATAATTAAAGCATAATGTGCAAAGAAAACTCAAATCACAGTATATGATTAAATAAAAAATAAAAATAAAAAATATAAGAGATATGAAATGAGACCGTCAGTTGTTAGCAATGAAGCAATTGACGTCTACCTCAATGTTGTGGCCCAGAGGATGTAAAGTTTGGAGCTCAAACACCCATTTGGTTTCGGCTTGGGAAACTGCCCTGGTTTTATTAATACCCCTCCAATGGTTATTGATTACATCAATCCCAATGAATTTAAGTGAGGAAGGGTCTTTATTATGGTGGAGGCGGTAGTGGTTTGATAATGAGTGCTCCCTGAAACCCTTCTTGATATTGGAGACGTGCTCGCGTAAACGGTCACGTAGACGTCTTGTTGTCCTGCCAATATATTGTTTTTGGCAGGGACATTGTAGTAAATACACTACAAATTTGCTATGACAAGAGATGAAATGTTTAATGTTATAAATTTTTCCAGTAACTGATGATTGGAATGTACTGATTTTCCTCTTTCTGGTATTGTCACACTTACAGATGATGCATTTATTACAGGGGTGAAATCCTTTTAGATCCTTAAACAGAGAAATGTTATTAGGAGGATCCACAACATTTGGTGCAATCATATGCCTAACAGCAGTTGCCTTCCGAAATACAATTTCAGGTTTCTCCGGTAGTATTGCTGTTAGAACCGGGTCCATTTTTAAAATACCCCAATTGTTATTCATTATTTTATTGATTGCCTTATATTGGGTTGAAAAGGATGTGACAAATGGGCAGATTTTTTTCCTTTGATTGTTCCTTGTTTTATCAATCAGCATGGTGTTTCTATTCATCTGCGCCACTACCCGAATAGTATGATCAAGGGTTGTCTCACTATATCCCTTCTCCAGAAACCTGTGTTTTAAGATATTGGCCTGAACGTGAAAAGTCTCATAATCCGAGCAATTGCGCCTGATCCTCATTATCTGTCCTTTAGGGATATTAGACAGCCATTTGGGATGATGACAACTCCCAAGAGGAATAAAGCTATTGCGATCTGTTGCCTTAAAGAAAGATCTAGTGGTAATCCTGCCCATGTAGTTGACAAGAGTCAAGTCCAGGAAATTAATCTCCTCCCGGCTATAAACATATGTGAGTTTGATGTTAAGGGTATTATTATTTAATGAGTTAAAGAAGTTTATGAGAGACTCCTCCTCCCCATTCCATAGAAGCAAGATATCATCGATGATATAAAAGATATATCGATGATATCTTGCTTCTATGGAATGGGGAGGAGGAGTCTCTCATAAACTTCTTTAACTCATTAAATAATAATACCCTTAACATCAAACTCACATATGTTTATAGCCGGGAGGAGATTAATTTCCTGGACTTGACTCTTGTCAACTACATGGGCAGGATTACCACTAGATCTTTCTTTAAGGCAACAGATCGCAATAGCTTTATTCCTCTTGGGAGTTGTCATCATCCCAAATGGCTGTCTAATATCCCTAAAGGACAGATAATGAGGATCAGGCGCAATTGCTCGGATTATGAGACTTTTCACGTTCAGGCCAATATCTTAAAACACAGGTTTCTGGAGAAGGGATATAGTGAGACAACCCTTGATCATACTATTCGGGTAGTGGCGCAGATGAATAGAAACACCATGCTGATTGATAAAACAAGGAACAATCAAAGGAAAAAAATCTGCCCATTTGTCACATCCTTTTCAACCCAATATAAGGCAATCAATAAAATAATGAATAACAATTGGGGTATTTTAAAAATGGACCCGGTTCTAACAGCAATACTACCGGAGAAACCTGAAATTGTATTTCGGAAGGCAACTGCTGTTAGGCATATGATTGCACCAAATGTTGTGGATCCTCCTAATAACATTTCTCTGTTTAAGGATCTAAAAGGATTTCACCCCTGTAATAAATGCATCATCTGTAAGTGTGACAATACCAGAAAGAGGAAAATCAGTACATTCCAATCATCAGTTACTGGAAAAATTTATAACATTAAACATTTCATCTCTTGTCATAGCAAATTTGTAGTGTATTTACTACAATGTCCCTGCCAAAAACAATATATTGGCAGGACAACAAGACGTCTACGTGACCGTTTACGCGAGCACGTCTCCAATATCAAGAAGGGTTTCAGGGAGCACTCATTATCAAACCACTACCGCCTCCACCATAATAAAGACCCTTCCTCACTTAAATTCATTGGGATTGATGTAATCAATAACCATTGGAGGGGTATTAATAAAACCAGGGCAGTTTCCCAAGCCGAAACCAAATGGGTGTTTGAGCTCCAAACTTTACATCCTCTGGGCCACAACATTGAGGTAGACGTCAATTGCTTCATTGCTAACAACTGACGGTCTCATTTCATATCTCTTATATTTTTTATTTTTATTTTTTATTTAATCATATACTGTGATTTGAGTTTTCTTTGCACATTATGCTTTAATTATGTTGGACTATTACCTTGGGTTTATTTCCAGCATGAGAGTTATTTTCCCAAGCATATATCATTTATGTGTATAACATTTTAGCGTTTGAAATGTATCATGGGAGATTTTTTTCCTTATGTATGAACTTCTAGTATTTGGCGTTTTAGCATATATCTAATCTGACTGTTACACCAGTCTTTTTTATCATTAATTACCTCCTCCCGCCCTGTTACTTGCGTTTATTTGGGCGACGGGCATAGGAAGGAGTATACGGTTTCTATTCATTTTTTGGTTTTAAAGTGTTTTGGGTTTTTTTACCTCTTTTTATCCTGACTTTCTGTTGTCTCCATATATATTTATTATGGGACTTCTATTCGTTATCCTGACTGGGTCTGGCACTGAGATATTGGATATGCTATTCTGCCAGATCCAATACACGATATATTTAACATCTGTGTTTTAAAATTTTATATCCTCATCTTATTTCCTTATATCTAAAGTTTGTAGCATGTATGCGTTTGTATTCTGCATCTTGCCGTGGTCCGTTATATAACTTATGCCATTCACTGAGGGGATCTCTATACCCCATAGTTCATTTTTGTGCACTGTTAAGATTATAGATACTGGCACTTTCACTCCCTATAAAGGTATAGCATCTACTATTTATTCCCTGGGGTCTGTGACATATTGTTTACAGTTCACTCCCTGGGGTCTGTGACATAGTTAACAATCGTGTCTGGGTTTTTACTTTGAGACTTCTCTGTCTCCTCCTCATTACATGGTAGATCGCGGATCCACGGCAAAATGGCGCTGCCGTGCTCGCGCATGCGCAGTGCGCGTTTGTCTTCGGGAAAATGGCCGCGGCTCATTGCGCATGTGCCAGTTCCCTTATTTCTTACACTGGCGTCAGTCACGCTGCTGTGCAGTCTCCCCTCTGATGATGTGCCTCTAGCACGAAAGGCCTAAGGAGGAACTGCACAGAGCGTGACGTCTTATACCCGCCGGAGCCACGAGGAGGCCCGGCGTTTTACACCACTGGGGGTCAGTACTGCATTTGTTTACTTTATGTACTTCACATATCATGATGTACCATATGCTTACTGCCCTGCTGCTATTTTGATGATTAAACCTGAGATTTTGAACATACTACACTATTCTGGGCATTTGTTTTCTGGGGCTCCTATCTGGAGCTTTCACTCCCATAGAGAAAGCACTTTTGCCATCCTGAGAGGAGGTTTTTTCCTGGAGAAGGGAACAACTGGCTTACCTTAAGGGGATCCCCCGGACCTGTTACAGGAGTCTGTGATGACCCACCGTGAGGGAGACGCCTGGCTGCCTGGATTCTGATGTTCCCATTGCCCGTGATGCATAATCACACATGCGCATAACCCATGCGTTTCCGGTGAGTGCGCATTTCTGTCATTCTGATAAAGTGGAAGCCGTGGGATTCCGTACCTCTACAAGGCCACAGAATTGTTACTCGCACAGACACAGAATTGTTACTCGCACAGACACAGAATTGTTACTGAGGGCCACAGAACTGTTACTTGGGGCCACAGAAACGGTAATCAGGGACACAGAATTGTTACTGAGGGCCACAGAACTGTTACTTAGGGCCACAGAATTGTTACTCGCACAGACACAGAATTGTTACTCGCACAGACACAGAATTGTTACTGAGGGCCACAGAACTGTTACTTAGGGCAACAGAATTGTTACTCGCACAGACACAGAATTGTTACACAGGGACACAGAACTGTTACTGAGGGCCACAGAACCGTTACTTAGGGCCACAGAATTGTTACTCGCACAGACACAGAATTGTTACTCGCACAGACACAGAATTGTTACTCGCACAGACACAGAATTGTTACTCGCACAGACACAGAATTGTTACTCAGGGACACAGAACTGTTACTGAGGGCCACAGAACTGTTACTTAGGGCCACAGAATTGTTACTCGCACAGACACAGAATTGTTACTCAGGGACACAGAACTGTTACTGAGGGCCACAGAATTGTTACTCGCACAGACACAGAATTGTTACTCGCACAGACACAGAATTGTTACTCAGGGACACAGAACTGTTACTGAGGGCCACAGAACTGTTACTTAGGGCCACAGAATTGTTACTCGCACAGACACAGAATTGTTACTCGCACAGACACAGAATTGTTACTCAGGGACACAGAACTGTTACTGAGGGCCACAGAACTGTTACTTAGGG
The DNA here is from genome assembly GCF_062004578.1 of Staurois parvus. NCBI lineage: Eukaryota > Metazoa > Chordata > Amphibia > Anura > Ranidae > Staurois > Staurois parvus. Next base: position 1,551,386 of record NW_028318614.1, on the reverse strand, counting down.
CCACAGAATTGTTACTCGCACAGACACAGAATTGTTACTCGCACAGACACAGAATTGTTACTGAGGGCCACAGAACTGTTACTTGGGGCCACAGAAACGTTAATCAGGGACACAGAATTGTTACTGAGGGCCACAGAACTGTTACTTAGGGCCACAGAATTGTTACTCGCACAGACACAGAATTGTTACTCGCACAGACACAGAATTGTTACTGAGGGCCACAGAACTGTTACTTGGGGCCACAGAAACGTTAATCAGGGACACAGAATTGTTACTGAGGGCCACAGAACTGTTAGGGCCACAGAATTGTTACTCGCACAGACACAGAATTGTTACTCGCACAGACACAGAATTGTTACTGAGGGCCACAGAACTGTTACTTGGGGCCACAGAAACGTTAATCAGGGACACAGAATTGTTACTGAGGGCCACAGAACTGTTACTTAGGGCCACAGAATTGTTACTCGCACAGACACAGAATTGTTACTCAGGGACACAGAACTGTTACTGAGGGCCACAGAACTGTTACTTAGGGCCACAGAATTGTTACTCGCACAGACACAGAATTGTTACTCGCACAGACACAGAATTGTTACTCAGGGACACAGAACTGTTACTGAGGGCCACAGAACTGTTACTTAGGGCCACAGAATTGTTACTCGCACAGACACAGAATTGTTACTCGCACAGACACAGAATTGTTACTCAGGGACACAGAACTGTTACTGAGGGCCACAGAACTGTTACTTAGGGCCACAGAATTGTTACTCGCACAGACACAGAATTGTTACTCGCACAGACACAGAATTGTTACTCAGGGACACAGAACTGTTACTGAGGGCCACAGAACTGTTACTTAGGGCCACAGAATTGTTACTCGCACAGACACAGAATTGTTACTCGCACAGACACAGAATTGTTACTGAGGGCCACAGAACTGTTACTTGGGGCCACAGAAACGTTAATCAGGGACACAGAATTGTTACTGAGGGCCACAGAACTGTTACTTAGGGCCACAGAATTGTTACTCGCACAGACACAGAATTGTTACTGAGGGCCACAGAACTGTTACTTAGGGCCACAGAATTGTTACTCGCACAGACACAGAATTGTTACTCAGGGACACAGAATTGTTACTCAGGGACACATAATCGTTTAATTAAAGAGTATGTCAGACAACATGCAGAGGAGTGGCAGAGGAGGCAATGTTTTAGGAGCGAGCAGACGTGGCAGCAGAGGAAGGGGTCGAGGCAGCACTATTCGCAGCCAGAGGCCAGTGCTCCCGGTGTCATCCAGCGGTCGTGTCTCCACCGACAACCCTGCCGTCATCGATTGGTTGGCTCGGTCGTCTTCCTCTTCCCAGGTCACCTCTGACACCTACAGCCAACGTTCGGTGGGTACGTCAGACACAACCGTTAGTTGGCATGGCCCGGGACCAAGCCCACTGAAATCACGTGTCCTCTACCTGCCCCTGTCCTTTGGTGTTCCCTCACCAAGCGAAGTATCGCATGCTGTGGGCTCAGCCCCACTGTACAGTGAGGAAGAGCTAACAGAGGGCGGTCAGGAACGGGGGGAGACATCCGCCTTTTCAGCAGCCAGGCGAAGAAGTAGTGGCGAGGAGAGTGGCCCGGTAGCCGGTCTAGAGACAGGTCTGTCTCCTGACCCAGACGCAGCCGAGGGGGCTAGTAGTGAGGTGGAGACCCTACTTGATGATGAGGAGGTTGATCGCACTTGGCAGCCTCGTCGTCATCAGGCAATTTCTTCCGCATCATCAGGAGAAGAGGGTGGCAGCTTGGCAGTGAGCGAAACAGTCGGTGGGTTGCCCAGGAGACAGCAGCAGGGTCGCAGCAGTGTCAGTGGAAGCAGTGTCAGTGGAGCCAAACGGCCACGGAGTAGAGCACCAGCTCCACTGCAGCCTACCACCACGGCCAGTAGTGGTGCCGGTGTGCACGGAGGAAGCAGCAGTCAGCCAGTGAGGAGTATCGGGGGCAAAGTTTCCTACTCGGTGGTGTGGCAATTTTTCGTCAAGCCGCCTGAGGAAGTAAACGTAGCCGTATGTCGACTATGTGGCCAGAAAGTCAAGCGTGGCCAGGGGGCCCATGTTGGGACTACAGCGTTGCGGCAGCATATGCAGCATCGCCATTTGGTGGCCTGGGAAAACCGTGATAAAGATACGGCGGTTCTGCCCGCCCCAGCCCCCGCTCCATCACCCGCTCCGTTACTTGCTCCGTCACCCGACGTCAATCGCCCTCCATCAGCCAGTCAAGGCTCCAACACCTCTGCTGAGGGGAGTTGTCGCTCGTTGGCATCTTCCGCTCGTTCAGATGCTCCTTCTCCTGCTACTCCTCTTCACGGATTCCGTCAGCAGTCTTTCTTGGAATCCGTTTCCAAGAGACAACAGTTTGCGAGCACGCACCCGACGGTGCAAAAGCTGAACGTCCTCCTGTCCAAGTTGCTGGTGCTGCAGTCCCTCCCTTTTCAAGTGGTGGACTCAGCACCTTTCAGAGAAATGATGGCTTGTGCCGCGCCGCGGTGGAGAGTGCCAAGCCGTCATTTCTTCGCCAAAAAGGCAGTGCCAGCCCTGCATTCACATGTAGAAGAGATGGTGGGCCAGTCTTTGAGCATGTCGGTCTCTGCCAAAGTGCATGGCAGCGCCGACGTGTGGAGCTGTAACTACGGTCAGGGACAGTACATGTCATTTACGGCCCACTGGGTGAACGTGGTGCCGTCACAGCCGCACCAGCAACTTGGACAGGTCACGCCGCTTTTGCCTCCACGTTTGCACGTCCTTGGTCCGGCAAAGATGTCCGCCTCTACCACCTCTTCTTCCGCCGTGTCCTCAGCCGCCACCCCCAAGCCAAGTCCCATTACCCGACCGGCATATCACATGTGCAGGGCGCAACGGTGTCACGCTGTTCTGCACCTGGTATGCCTTGGCGAACGTAGTCACACAGGGGAGGAACTTCTGAGTGTAATGAACAGAGAAATCGACAGATGGCTGTCTCCGCGCAAACTGAAAATCGGAACCATGTTGACCGACAACGGAAAGAACATGGTGTCTGCTCTGCGTCAAGGAAGGTTGTGCCATGCGCCATGCATGGCTCACGTGTTCAATCTGGTTGTCAAGCGGTTCCTAAAATCCACCATCCCACTGCAAGACATCCTTAAAATGTCACGTAAACTTTGCATGCATTTCAGCCATTCCTACACCGCAAAGCACACCCTCCTTGAGCTGCAGCGGCAGAACGGAATTCCACATCATCGCCTGATCTGCGACGTTGCAACAAGGTGGAATTCAACCCTACACATGTTAGACCGCCTTTACGAGCAGCGAAAGGCCATCACCGATTTCCTGATGTTACAAGCGGATAAAGGTACTCCCTGTGTAACTTCGATGTCAGCCATTGGCAGCTCATGCGTGACACCTGCCGCTTGCTCAGGCCCTTTGAGGAGGCCACGCTATTCGTGAGTCGGCAGGACTATGGGATGAACGACGTCATTCCTCTGTTGCACGTCCTTGAACAAATGCTGTTAACAATGGCTGGTCAGGGTGCGGTAGACGTGGCGCACAGATCTCAACGCCACATGACCCCTGTGGGGGCAGGACAGGAAGAAGAGGAGGAGGTAGAGGAGGACATTTGTGCTCAGGAATTATTGAGTGAAATGGGTGGTTTTTCCACTCAGCGGACAGGAGTGGAGGAGCAGGAGCATCTGGTAGAGGAGGAGGAGGAGGAGACAGAGGACCCAGACGCACCGTGGCAGTATGCTGTGGAGATGGAGGCAGGGAGTCCCTCGCATTCCTTGGCACAAATGGCCCATAGCATGCTCGGTTGCTTGCGTAGCGACAGCCGAATAATAACCATCAGACAGAGGGATGACTTTTGGCTGTCCACCTTGTTGGACCCTCGCTACCGTTCCAAAATGGTGGCCTTTTTCACACCTGCTGAGAGGGAGGCCAAAATAACGTACTATAAAAACCACCTATGTAGTCAGTTGGTCTCTGCCTTTGTGCGCCAACGTCCATCCTCAGACACTGTGGGCCCTGAGCGCTCGCGTTCCGCTGCCATGGCAGCAGGGGAGGGGTGGGGTGGTAGGAGCAGTGGCAGCTCCACCAGCAGCGGCTGCCTCAGTCTGCAGTCGATGATGAGTAGCTTTCTTCACCAGCGCAGTGAGGAAACTACTAACCAGCCGCAGCAGCAGCAGCAGCAGCATCAGGTGGACCTGGAGCAGGACCTCAAACAACAGGCTTGGGCCTACTTGGACAGCACCCTGCCAACCGAGGTAGACAATCCCCTTGACTACTGGTCAACGAAACTTGACCTTTGGCCCCAACTAGCTGAATTTGCCCTTGAAAGGCTGTCATGCCCGGCCAGTAGCGTGGCATCGGAGCGCGTGTTTAGTGCGGCAGGAGGTATTGTAACTCCGCGGAGGACACGACTGTCCACCCAAAGTGTGGAGAGACTCACGTTTGTGAAAATGAATCAGGCGTGGATTAGTCTGGATTTCAAACCACCAGTTCCTGACACAACTGACTAAATCCGCCATGAATCATGCCTCAAACATGTGCCACTTTGAGGTCTCCTCACACACTGCTGGTGTGTTGAATTTTTTGACATAGGGTGCTGGCAGATTACGGGCCTCCCATTGCTGCTGCCAGGCCCCTAATCTGCCATAGGCCCCTATATACCGCCTCCTCATGCTGCTGCCAGGTCCAGAGTCTCTCATGGGTCCCTGTACGGCCTCCCATTGCTGCTGTCTCCATCGCCACACTCTGCCATGTGCCACTTTCAGGTCTCCTCACACACTGCTGGTGTGTAGAATTTTTTGACATAGGGTGCTGGCAGATTACGGGCCTCCTATAGCTGCTGCCAGGCCCCTAATCTGCCATAGGCCCCTATATACCGCCTCCTCATGCTGCTGCCAGGTCCAGAGTCTCTCATGGGTCCCTGTACGGCCTCCCATTGCTGCTGTCTCCATCGCCACACTCTGCCATGTGCCACTTTCAGGTCTCCTCACACACTGCTGGTGTGTAGAATTTTTTGACATAGGGTGCTGGCAGATTACGGGCCTCCCATAGCTGCTGCCAGGCCCCTAATCTGCCATAGGCCCCTATATACCGCCTCCTCATGCTGCTGCCAGGTCCAGAGTCTCTCATGGGTCCCTGTACGGCCTCCTATTGCTGCTGTCTCCATCGCCACACTCTGCCATGTGCCACTTTCAGGTCTCCTCACACACTGCTGGTGTGTAGAATTTTTTGACATAGGGTGCTGGCAGATTACGGGCCTCCCATTGCTGCTGCCAGGCCCCTAATCTGCCATAGGCCCCTATATACCGCCTCCTCATGCTGCTGCCAGGTCCAGAGTCTCTCATGGGTCCCTGTACGGCCTCCCATTGCTGCTGTCTCCATCGCCACACTCTGCCATGTGCCACTTTCAGGTCTCCTCACACTGCTGGTGTGTAGAATTTTTTGACATAGGGTGCTGGCAGATTACGGGCCTCCCATAGCTGCTGCCAGGCCCCTAATCTGCCATAGGCCCCTATATACCGCCTCCTCATGCTGCTGCCAGGTCCAGAGTCTCTCATGGGTCCCTGTACGGCCTCCCATTGCTGCTGTCTCCATCGCCACACTCTGCCATGTGCCACTTTCAGGTCTCCTCACACACTGCTGGTGTGTAGAATTTTTTGACATAGGGTGCTGGCAGATTACGGGCCTCCCATTGCTGCTGCCAGGCCCCTAATCTGCCATAGGCCCCTATATACCGCCTCCTCATGCTGCTGCCAGGTCCAGAGTCTCTCATGGGTCCCTGTACGGCCTCCTATTGCTGCTGTCTCCATCGCCACACTCTGCCATGTGCCACTTTCAGGTCTCCTCACACTGCTGGTGTGTAGAATTTTTTGACATAGGGTGCTGGCAGATTACGGGCCTCCCATAGCTGCTGCCAGGCCCCTAATCTGCCATAGGCCCCTATATACCGCCTCCTCATGCTGCTGCCAGGTCCAGAGTCTCTCATGGGTCCCTGTACGGCCTCCCATTGCTGCTGTCTCCATCGCCACACTCTGCCATGTGCCACTTTCAGGTCTCCTCACACACTGCTGGTGTGTAGAATTTTTTGACATAGGGTGCTGGCAGATTACGGGCCTCCTATAGCTGCTGCCAGGCCCCTAATCTGCCATAGGCCCCTATATACCGCCTCCTCATGCTGCTGCCAGGTCCAGAGTCTCTCATGGGTCCCTGTACGGCCTCCCATTGCTGCTGTCTCCATCGCCACACTCTGCCATGTGCCACTTTCAGGTCTCCTCACACACTGCTGGTGTGTAGAATTTTTTGACATAGGGTGCTGGCAGATTACGGGCCTCCTATAGCTGCTGCCAGGCCCCTAATCTGCCATAGGCCCCTATATACCGCCTCCTCATGCTGCTGCCAGGTCCAGAGTCTCTCATGGGTCCCTGTACGGCCTCCCATTGCTGCTGTCTCCATCGCCACACTCTGCCATGTGCCACTTTCAGGTCTCCTCACACTGCTGGTGTGTTCAATTTTTTGACATAGGGTGCTGGCAGATTATGGGCCTCCCATTGCTGCTGCCAGGCACGTAATCTGCCATGGGCCCCCGTACCGACTCCTCATGCTGTGACGTTGCAACAAGGTGGAATTCAACCGTACATATGTTAGACCACCTTTACGAACAGCGAAAGGCCATCACAGATTTCCTGATGTTAAAAGCGGATAAAGGTACTCCCTGTGTAACTTAGATGTCAGCCATTGGCAGCTCATGCGTGACACCTGCGCTTGCTCAGGCCCTTTGAGGAGGCCACGCTATTCGTGAGTCGGCAGGACTATGGGATGAACGACGTCATTCCTCTGTTGCACGTCCTGGAACAAATGCTGTTAACAATGGCTGGTCAGGGTGCGGTAGACGTGGCGCACAGATCTCAACGCCACATGACCCCTGTGGGGGCAGGACAGGAAGAAGAGGAGGAGGTACAGGAGGACATTGGTGCTCAGGAATTATTGAGTGAAATGGGTGGTTTTTCCACTCAGCGGACAGGAGTGGAGGAGCAGGAGCATCTGGTAGAGGAGGAGGAGGAGACAGAGGACCCAGACGCACCGTGGCAGTATGCTGTGGAGATGGAGGTAGGGAGTCCCTCGCATTCCTTGGCACAAATGGCCCATAGCATGCTCGCTTGCTTGCGTAGCGACAGCCGAATAATAACCATCAGACAGAGGGATGACTTTTGGCTGTCCACCTTGTTGGACCCTCGCTACCGTTCAAAAATGGTGGCCTTTTTCACACCTGCTGAGAGGGAGGCCAAAATAACGTACTATAAAAACCACCTATGTAGTCAGCTGGTCTCTGCTTTTCTGCGCCAACGTCCATCCTCAGACACTGTGGGCCCTGTGCGCTCGCGTTCCGCTGCCATGGCAGCAGGGGAGGGGTGGGGTGGTAGGAGCAGTGGCAGCTCCACCAGCAGCGCCTGCCTCAGTCTGCAGTCGATGATGAGTAGCTTTCTTCACCAGCGCAGTGAGGAAACTACTAACCAGCCGCAGCAGCAGCAGCATCAGGTGGACCTGGAGCAGGACCTCAAACAACAGGCTTAGGCCTACTTGGACAGCACCCTGCCAACCGAGGTAGACAATCCCCTTGACTACTGGGCAACAAAACTTGACCTTTGACCCCAACTAGCTGAATTTGCCCTTGAAAGGCTGTCATGCCCGGCCAGTAGCGTGGCATCGGAGCGCGTGTTTAGTGCGGCAGGAGGTATTGCAACTCCGCGGAGGACACGACTGTCCACCCAAAGTGTGGAGAGACTCACGTTTGTGAAAATGAATCAGGCGTGGATTAGTCTGGATTTCAAACCACTAGTTCCTGACACAACTGACTAAATCCGCCATGAATCATGCCCCAAACATGTGCCACTTTCAGGTCTCCTCACACACTGCTTGTGTTTTCAATTTTTTGACATAGGGTGCTGGCAGATTACGGGCCTCCCATAGCTGCTGCCAGGCCCCTAATCTGCCATGGGCCCCTATATACCGCCTCCTCATGCTGCTGCCAGGTCCAGAGTGTCTCATGCCATGTGCCACTTTCAGGTCTCCTCACACACTGCTGGTTTGTTCAATTTTTTGTCATAGGGTGCTGGCAGATTACGGGCCTCCTATAGCTGCTGCCAGGCCCCTAATCTGCCATGGGCCCCTATACCGCCTCCTCATGCTGCTGCCAGGTCCAGAGTCTCTCATGGGTCCCTGTACGGCCTCCCATTGCTGCTGTCTCCATCGCCACACTCTGCCATGTGCCACTTTCAGGTCTCCTCACACACTGCTGGTGTGTTCCATTTTTTGTCATAGGGTGCTGGCAGATTACGGGCCTCCCATTGCTGCTGCCAGGCCTGTAATCTGCCATGGGCCCCCGTACCGCCTGGTCACGCTGCTGCTGGGTCCACAGTGTGACATGGGTCCTTGTACCGCCTCCCATTGCTCCCACTGCATGTGCCACTTTCAGGTCTCCTCACACTCCTGCTGGTTTCCATTTTGTCATAGGTTGCTGTATGGCCTCCCATTGCTGCTGCCTCCACCGCCACACTGTGGCTCCAAACACTGGTTTTGGCCCCGTGACTGGCCAAATGAGTGAAGTGTGCGGTGATTCTAAGATCGACGGCACTCATCTGCATGTCATACTGACTGACAGTAATATTTCTCTTCCCCAGCAGACTCCAAGGGCATTTAAATTAAAGGTACAGTGTTCTGCACTAATATTAAGTCTCTCTGAAGCCTAGAAACACCCTTTTTTAAGTTAAATTCACAGCAAATTTATTTGACTCGAATCGAATATTGTCCACGAATTCGCCGAATCAGTCGAATCGAATTTTTCATTTCTTCGCTCATCTCTAGTGTCATTAGGTCTTTGGAGAGTTTTATTTTTTTTTGTTACTGGAGTCCAGCAGACTGTGTGCAGATGCCTTATAATCAAAATGCTGTCTGCAGTTCAGAGTTCCATCTGAAGGCTCCTTTCGAGCTTCCTTTTTTAATTTTCAAAGCCACATTGTAGGACTGTGGCAGTTGTTATGCCATATAAGAATCAAATTACAATGCCATGTTTTAGAGACAAAAGGAACAATTTTCATACAATAGCTGGAGATGATACAAGCAGTTTTATTGGGGCCCAAAGCAGCGATGCTACAGAGTGGTTTGTCTCCTAAGATAAAATAATTATAGTGTGAGATTTCAAACGCAGCAGCCCTAAGTATTGTAGAAACTCTCTGCCCATTGAAGTGTTTGCAAAACCTTACATTCACCAAGTGAAGCGACTAGCCTTAGGTGATACACAGAGATTAACCACTTGCCCTCCTGAGGATTTACCCCCCTTCCTGACCAGGCCTCTTTTTGCTACTCGGCGCTGCACTAATTCAACTGATAATTGCGCGGTCATGCAATGCTGCACCCAAACAAAATTTATGGCCTTTTTTTCACACAAATTGAGATTTCTTTTGGTGGTATTTGATCACCTGTGCACTTTTTATTTTTCACGCTATAAACAAAAAAAGACCAAAAATTTGGAAGAAAAACAATATTTTTTACTTTCAGCTATAAAAAATATATAGTAAACTCAAAGTTAGTTATAAATTTAGGCCAAAATGTATTCTGCTACATGTTTTTGGTGAAAAAATCCCAATTAGTGTATATTGATTGCTTTGTGTGCAATTTACACCATTTGTTTGCTATACAACACTGCGCTAGTTTAACGGACAATGCAATACAGTACATAAATGAAATTTATGTCCTTTTTTAACACAAATAGAGCTTTCTTTTGGTGGTATTTGATCACCTGTGCACTTTTTATTTTTGGCGCTATAACCAGAAAGAATTTTGAAGAAAAAACATTTTTTTTGAAAAAAACAATAGTTTCTCATTTCGGTCATAAAAAATATCCAAAAAAACTAAAATTTCATCATAAATTAAGGCCAAAATGTATTCTGCTACATGTTTTTGGTTAAAAAAATCCCAGTAAGTGTATATTGATTGCTTTGTGTGAACGTTATAGCATCTACAAACTATGGTATAGATAATGGAATTTACACAGCTTTTACTTTCTGACTGCCCATCACATTTCTTGAGGTGCTCAAATACCAGGATAGTACAAACACCCTCAAATTACCCCTTTTCAAAAAGTAGACACCCTAAGCTATCTGCTGAGAGGTATATTGAGTCCATGGAAGATTTATTTTTTTCCACAAGTTTCTGGAAAATGACAAAAACAATTTTTTTTTTACACAAAGTTGTCATTTAAATGATTTATTTCTCGCACAAGCCATGGGTATATGTGGAGTTACACCCCAAAATACATTCTGCTACTTCTACCGAGTATGGGGATACCACGTGTGTGAGACTTTTTGGGAGCCTAGCCACATACAGGAGCCTGAAATCCAATAACCACTTTGAAAGCCTGAAGGTGCGTAACTTCCTTATTACACTTCCTCACTACCTATCACAGTTTTGAAGGGCTTGACATGCCAGGATAGCACCAAACCCCCCCCCCCCCCCCAATGACCCCTTTCTGGAAAGTAGACACCCCAAGGTATTTAAAAAGAGACACTGTGAGTATTTTGCAGATCTCATTTTTTCTCACAAGGTTTTGAAATATAAAAAAAAATAGAAAAAATATGTTTTTGTTTTTTTTCTTCATTTTCCAAAAACTTGTGAAAACAAATGAGATCTGCAAAATACTTACCGTGCTTTTTATCAAATTCCTTGGGGTGCCTACTTTCCAAAAAGGGGTCATTTGGGGGCGGGTTAGGTGCTATCCTTGCATTTCAGGGCCTCCGAAACTGTGATAGGTAGTCTGGAAATGTAATGAGGAAATAAAGCCCTTTAAAAGCCTGAAGGTGCTTATTGGATTTTGGGGTCCTGTACTTGGCTAGACTGCCAAAACGTCTCTCCCATGTGGTACCCCCATACTCGGGAGAAGTAGCAGAAAGTATTTTGGGGAGTAATTCCACATATACCCATGGCACGTGTGAGCAGTAAATCATTTAGGTGACAATTTTGTGTAAAAAAAATTATATTTTTTTGTGTCATTTTCCAAAAACTTGTGGTAAAAAAATAAATTCTTCTATTGATTCAACATGCCTCTCAGCAAATAGTTTGGGGTGCCTACTTTCCAAAAAGGGGTCGTTTTGGGGGGTGGGGGCATTCTATGCCCAGCATTAGAAGTTTATGCCACACATCACTCACTCTTCTAACCACCTGAAGACCAATCCTTTTCTGACAGTTTTTGTTCACATGAAAAAAATCAGTATTTTTTGCTAGGAAATTAATTTAAACCCCCAAACATTATATATTTTTTTAAAGCAGACACCCTAGTGAATAAAATGGTGGGTACTACAATTTTTTATGGCACATAGTACTCGCACAGCGATTTTTCAAATGCAAATGTAAAAAGAAATACACTTTTTTTACTTTTAATACACAAAAACACAATATATTGGCCAATTATTTGGTAAAATATAAAAGATAATGGTATGCCGAGTAAATAGATACCAAACATGACATGCCTTAAAACTGTGCATGCCCCGTGCAATGGCGACAAACTGCAAACATTTTCAATATCCATAGGCAACGCTTTAAAAGCCTTTAAAAGCTACCATTTTAGATTTACAGAGGAGGTCTAGTGTTAAAATTACTGCCCTTGATCTGCCGTTCGTGGCAATACCTCGCAAGCATGGTGCAACCGCTGTTTACATATCGGCACAGGGTCAGCGCTTGTGCACACAGATGTGCGTGCATGGTAGAGGCGATTTCTTTTTTTTTTTTTTTAGTTATTTTGATTTTTTACATTGTACCTTTTATTTTTTTTTTTATCACTTTTAATGCTATAACAGGGAATGCAGATATCCCCTATAACTTCAATGGGCATTGTCATATATTCTTTTTTGAGAAATCTGGGGTCTATCAGACTCTGGATATCTTCTCTGCCCCTACATTATCTAATCAAACCAAAATCGGTGTGATCAGATGCTTTCCCAATTTACAAATGGCGCTGTTTATATCCTGCGAAACTGAAGTGATGAAATGCTTGTAGCTTCCGAATTCTTAGACTATAGAGATGATTGGCACCATTCTGGTCCCCAATCAGCTCTATGGTCAGCTGGCAGAAATACTGGCTGCATTCTCAGGTTCCCCCAATGGCACGAGAGTGCCCGAGAAGGCCGTGGAAGGCAGCGGGGGAGGGGGGCATCATCTCCCGCTGCTTATAAAAGCAATTCTGCAGCTAATTAGCCACTAGGATTGCTTTTACATGAAAGACGATCGCTGGCTGAAAAAAACAATACCAGGATGATGCCTGCAGCTGTAGGCATCATCCTGGTATAACCATTCAAAGTCCAGTGATGTACCAGTATGTCGCTGGTCCTTGTTGGGTATATATACTATGTTCTTTTTTTTTGTATGCAGCCTGTGGACTGAATGAAAAAATGAGAAGAAATCTCTGCCAGAAAAAGTGTGTGGTATGCCCACCATTAGAATATACCGCCCTGCATCCACCCACTTCTAATGGTGGGCACACATTAGGTCACACTTTGCCACAAGCGCCAGTTCCAAGATTAAACAAATGTCTAAATAGTAGCACGCTTAAATAAAAATTGTCCACATATAAGTGGTACCCCATATGGAAAAAGGATGACGCCAAGTCCCAAACTATCTTGTCTCTGCTCCCCATGTAGCCTGGGCATCCAGGGGGCTCCACGTGACTATCTCTTCCCTCGTAAATCCAAAACTTCTAAATATAGCCTGTTGCCCTCTCACAGGTCTTCTACATCTTGACCCATCTTGACCCCATATCTGGCATGCTGGCTGGGGAGAAATTGTTTGAATGCAAGGCGGTCAGAAAAATTAATCAGGGACTCATCAACGCAGATTTATTGCTGGGGAGAATAGACATCTGCAAATTTTTGGTTAAGGTGATTTGCGAGGGGCTAAATTTTGTGGAGCCGGTCAAATTCAGGGTCACCCCGAGGATTACAGAGTGTATTGTCATTGAAATGCATAAAACACATTATACTCTCATATCTATGCCTGGCCATGGCAGCAGAGAACACGGTATATGATGAATCAGGTCTGCAGACCAATACAACCGCAATTCATTTCTTTTAGTAATGCCCATGTTGAGGGTTAGGCCCCAAAAAAATGTAAATTCGAAAACCGTAATGAGTTTCCATGCGACTGGTCTGGCAAGGTTTGAATTTGGGTTGGCGGCGATAAATTGTTGTGCATATAAATTGCTTTGATCCACAATCAACGCATACAGATATTCCATGAAAAACAACTCCAAAAATCAAGGAGGTATGTGAAAGACCAAGATGTACTAGACCGCTGGTACTCGCCAGTTCACCAGAAGGTAGAGCAGCACTAGTACTGGCACTCTGCTGCATATGAGAGTCATAAAAAATTTACTCGCAAGTGCTAACAGAGATCAGGCCTGATTCTGCAAACACTGCGGTTTTGTGTGCAATGTATCAAGGGACAATGACCTACTGATACTGCACTTGCTAGAGGAAAAGGGGAGGGGGTAAGCATAGGGGCTAAACGCAGGTGCCGGGGCTGATCCTGCTAACGCTGCATTTTTGGGGACGCTATACTGATGTGAACGCTGGTATAGTGCTGATCTGATCAAAGATATTGACCCGTTCAGACACTATACTAGCAATGGAGGTTTATTGTACATGAGCGTGCTCCTGGCAATCAAGGGGTTAAATGTGATGACTGGTGTACTGGCGGGCAATCTGACGCTATCTGGGAGGGGCGTGAAAACCACGGGAGTGCGAATCATGTATATATATATATATATGTGATTTTGCGCACCCATGCCGCCCTATAGTAGTATTTCTGCTATAGGGCGGTCAGGAAGCGGTTACAGAAGCAGTTTGTGTTACGTCGCTGCATTACTTTAACTGACAATTGCGCGGTCATGCAACACTGCACCCAAATTAAATTTACAACCTTTTTTTCCCATAAATTGAGCTTTCTTTAGGTGGTATTTGATAGCCTGTGCTTTTTGTATTTTTTGCGCTATAAAAAAAAGGCTGACAATTTTGAGAAAAAAAACAATATTTTGGACTTTTTGCTATAAAACATGTCCAGTAAAAAGGTTTTAAAATCAAATTTAGTCATAAATTTCTGCCAAAATGTATTCTGCGACATGTCTTTGCTTAAAAAAATCCCAATATGTGTAAATCAATTGGTTTACATGAAAGTTATAGAGTCTACAAATGGCGGAAAAGATACTGGGATTTTTTTTTATTATACTAATAATGGCAGCGATCAGCGACTTATGGCGGTGGTCAGCAATTTATGACAGTGATCAGCAACTTATGGTGGGACTGCGGGACTGCAGCGGACATTTTGACACTGGGGGGGAACTGACTTAGGGTCACTGACATCCCCAGTGACACTAATACAGTGATCAGTACAAAAAAAAAAAACACTGACACTGTACTAATGGTACCGGGGAGGAAGGGGTTAACTGGTTGCAGCCCAGCCACAGTGTTTTTACTGTGGCAGGGCGGCACCTCTGCGCACAGCACCGTCTTTTAATGTCACTCTGCAAAACAGGTAGGAGGCGCGTGCCCGCCCTACCCATCCCACCAATCGCAGCAGCGGGTGTCCATCACTGGATCCCGGCCGGTCTTTACCTGCCGGGTCCCGGCGATTACCGGTAATCACTGACAGATAGCACGGCTGCAGTGTTTACACCGTTTACACTGCAGCTCTGCTATTTGTCAGTTCAGAGCACCCTGAACAGGAGAGAAGACTTTATTTCTCGGGATCAGCCTGTTCCTGTGAAGTACACACCCCCGCCCCCTAGTAAAACACTCTCCTCACACAGTTAACTCTTTCATTACCTAAAAAATGTTAAACTAATCCTGCTACATATGTTTTACCTGTTTATCTGGAGCAATCTGTCCTGTGCAGCCTTGTAAAAGATATTAAAAGGATTTTTCACAAAAGCACAAAGCAGAGAGTGGGGAGCTGAAGCTGCATACTTTACAGCTCAGTGAAGAGATCTCTGAGAGCTGATTGGAGGAAAGGGGTACCCCTCACACACACTGATGGTATCAATCACCTTTTTATCTCTTGGAGTCAGGAAATGTGAGGTGTCAGGAAGTGGGAGGTGGTGTGGAAGTGTGACAAACGAGCGCCCTTCCCCTCCCTGTGGCTTAACAGGCCACATGCCCTCGGCATAGGGACAGTGTCCCCATGCAAATGGGGACAAGGGCCTTTTCCCCACAATCCTGGTCAGATGGTTGTGGGGGTTTGTGGCCAGGGGAGCTCATTAGCAACAGGGTACCCCTTAAAAAAAGGAGGCTTCCTGATGCTGCCCCCCCTTGTGAATGAGTGCCCACCGAGCATTCACCACAATCTGACATTGCGGGTCAGATGTAAACAATCGGGTGAAGCTAGCGGTGATGTCACCACTAGCCCTGCCTAATTGTGCTGTGCTTGGCCAAAGCATTGCACCTGACCCCAGGTTGCTTTGGCCAATCACAATGTACTGTGAAAGCGCAGCGAAATGTGGAGTGCAGTGAACGAACAGCCTGCTAAACACCCTTACCGGTCATGTGTTTGCCACTTACGTTCAACTTGAACATCCAGCCCATCACTAGTAAATTTTAGGGTTAGTGTTAGGGTTAAGGGTTAGCAATACATGTAAAGGTTAGAAAAATGACCTAACATTGAACCCTAGCTCGTAACCCTAAACCTAACATTTAACCCTTACCTTAATATTTCACCCTAACCTTAGCCCTTAACCCTAACCCTAACTTTTAACATTAACCCTAATGCCAACATTTAACCCTAATCGTAGCCCTTAACTCTAACCTTAACATTAACCCTAACCCTTAACCCTAACACTAACATTTAATCTTAACCCTAGCCCTTAACTCCAACCCTTAACCCTAACCCCAGCTCTTAATCCAAAGCCTAACATTTACCTTAACGCCAGCCCTTAACCCTAGCCCTTAACCCCAACATTTAATCCTAGCCCTTAACCCTAACATTTAATCTTACCCCCGGCCCTTAACCCCATCTCTAGTCCTTAACCCTAACATGCAACTTTGGACACAAAAAGTCGCATGAAAGTCAAATCTGAATTTTTTTTATGCAATAGTTTTTTCGGACTTTGCAGAGGCACAACATGGTTGTTAAGGAGCAGGTGGCGGCCACATCTTTAACGTGACAATGCCTTGTGGGAGGGTGAAACGCGTTGACATAACTTCCGGTTCTGACCTTGAACATGGGATGTCATATCCAGTGAGTGGAACGCACACTGATGCGGCTTTCCATGGCCATCTTTAGTGTTGGCAAAACAATTTGAATTCTACACTTTTGCCAGTTCTTCACTGCCAATGCTGATCAACTGAGTCTGCCTAGCTGGAAATGTCAGAAGGGTTATTGGAACATGTTTAAAGGAGTCCTGATCTATTTAAAAATAAGGCTTGTTACTCAGTTTTAATTAGAGTACATTGAAGTATGATATATAAATATGTACCTGTGACAAAATATATAACCTAGAACCTGTAACCAGTGTGTCAAAATAACAACCTATACATGAGTGTTACACCCAATATAGTGACTAAAGTGCAGAATGCAAAATAAATAAATCCACATGATTCATACTGTGATTAGATACATATAATAAATAATAAATATTAAATAAAAAATCAGTCCACATAATATTTGCAGTTGATATTCAAAAAACAATCCAATCGAATTCAGTTCAAACTTGGCTGTACAATTCCCAAAAGTGCAAATCTTCAGTGCAATCCACCATCATAATGTACTCACCAGAATCTAGGGCGAATGAAGCATAATCATACATGGTTGCCAAGGTCAAAGTGAGATCTCCACACGGAGCCTGAATGATTTGTATATAGTGTAGTATTTATTGGTAAAATCCAAAACAAAAAAATCCACATGGAATAAGTATAAAACAGCCAACACTTACTAAGATGGCTACCAACCCAAACATGGACCGTGACATGGCGTGACATCAGCACGTAAGGCTCCACCAGACGCATTTCGTGCACATGCACATCTTCAAAGGGATACGCCTATGGCTGATGTCATGTTCATCCACCTTAAATAGCCTGCGCGTGCAACGTAACTAACGTGCACCATTTTGTTGAAGGCCAAAACAGAAATGTATCTATGCCATATTCCCTTAGTCCTCCATAAAAAATAATCCAGCATATAACAGCACTCATAAATGTAAGCTACTTTAAACAAATATATATTAGATATTAATAACACTGTGATAATTAAGGACTAAGCGGCCAGATAAATATAGGACCATAAATAAATGAAAAAATAATAACATCATATACAAAAAATTAAAAATACAAATTAAAATATTAAAAATACAAAATTACAATGTAACACACATATTAATAAATTAATATGCATGACAAATAAAAATATTCAAATAAAAAGCGGGCTAGTTAAAATAAATGATCTTCACAAAAAGTATATATATAAATTAGTGACAAGTAATTATACTAGTTTACTTACATATACTAGTTTTTCTACAGAAAACAAATATACAAATTTTTTATACAGGAAACATGTCCCTTTCCCTTTAATTCCTTCCTACTCTTTCCCTTTTCTATCTTTCTAGTCATTCCCTACTCTTTTCCCTCCTTTCTTAACTATTATCTATAAAACAATTAATATCGATATCAATGTTTAAACCTGAGGGGGATAAAGTATGCATTTCATATATCCATCTCGTTTCAAGCATGGATACTGATCTGTGTCTCTTGCATCCTTTCCAATGGGGATGAACTAAATCAATCCCTGTAAATCCAATACTTATGGGATTTCTGTGATGACATTCCCTAAAATGTTTGGAGAGCACATTAATTACGTTGCGTGCAGGCTATTTGAGGTGGATGAGCACAACGTCAGCCGTAGGTGTATCCTTTTGAAGATGTGCGTGTGCTTGAAACGTGTCTGGTGGAGCCTTACATTCTGATGTCACGCCATCGGGTCCAAAGTTCTAGAACAGGGGGGAAATTCCAGAGGACTGGTGTGCAGAGCCTGACCAAAATTTGACCCCTGCTAGCTAACACACCCAGGTTGCTACTTAGCCCTAACTAGCAATTGGAGTCTAGCTCCCCCTAGCTGACTAGGAGGGTGCTACATATGGACAGGCTGCAATATCTCAAAGTCTAGGCAGAAATTTAGAGTATAAATATGATATTTAGAACATAAACAATGTGTCTTTTTGGAGACTGATGATAGAAATAGCATACAGGTTTGTACCAAATCAAGAAAGCCTGTTTGAACAGTCTGTAATTTCTTAGAGACTAAGCAGGCATTTATCATCTGTAAAAAAAGTGTTTAGCATCCATAGAAAAAGAAAACAATTGGTGACTTTTTTGGAAACTAACAAATAGCATAACTAGACAATCTTTTTCGAACGGGCCATAGTTTCTGAGAGATTCAGCAGACATTTAGCTTCGTTTAGGCAATTAAAATCTGTAAAAAAGGTGTCTTTTTTAGGTACAGATGATAGAAGTAGCGCACAGGTGTGCACCACTAGAAAGCCTGTTTGTGCAGGCCAAGATTTCTGATGGACTGATCAAGCATTCAGCATCCTTTAAAAAGAAATAAAATAAATTATGTGTTTTTGGACACTGATGATGAAAATGGCATATGGGTTTGCACTACAGCTAGAAATTTTGTTTGGACAGGCTGCAATTCTTAGAAACTAAGCTGAAATTTGCTTAAAAACATGTTTAGCATCCAAAAAAAAAATTGGTCACTTTTTTGGAAACTAACAATGGAAATAGCATAGAGGTTTGCACACTAGAAAACATTTTTGAACAAGCTACGGTTTCTAAGAGATTCAGCGGGTATTAGCAGCCTTTAAAAAATTGTCTCTTTTTTGGACACTGACTGGAGATGAGCACAGTGTTCTGTCCAAATGTATCTGCACCCACCATCTCCTTATAAACTACTGACATTGCCTGCTTCATTCACTTACATGGCCAGCCACGTAAGGAAAGGGTCAGCAATCAAGGACTACATCAAAGCCTAAATAAAGGCCACATGGCCTTATTTGGGCAATAAAACTGCCAAAATATGGGCAGAACCATAGTTGGGCAATGAGATTACCGCAAACCCCGTCCCTTGTTTTATAGTGCCGGTGACAGCTTGAGGAGCTGTCATTCAGCCAGTAGAATTGTCCGGTTAGAGCAGGGTTTCCCAACCTTTTTACCTTGAAGGAACCCTTGGCAAAAAGTTTGAGATCTTGGGGAACCCCTGAAATAATGTTTAGTTCTACAGCTCATGGAACTTTGGTATGATCAGAGAGCTGTTGAAAATTATTTTTAGAAATAGCTTTAAAAAGAAATAATTTAAAATTTTACCTATTTAATGTGAAACTTGCACATACTTTTTTCTACACAGCTGTTCAATTCTGGGTCCAACTTAAGTTAAACAGTGTACAGGGGGGTGGTAATGTATAAAGGGAAGAGGAGGGTACACTATATGGGAGCAGGGCACAATACATGGGAGCAGGGTACATTATATAACAGCAGGGCACTCTACATGAGAGGAGGGCACTCTACATGAGAGGAGGGCACAATACATGGGAGCAGGGTACATTATATAACAGCAGGGCACTCTACATGAGAGGAGGGCACATTACATGAGAGGAGGGTTCATTACATGGGAACAGGGTACATTACATGAGAGAAGTGTACATTACATAGAAGCAGGGCACAATACATTAGAGGAGGGAACATTAAATAAGAGCAGGGCACATTATATGAGAGGAGGGCACATTCTATGGTAGCAGGTCACATTACATGAGGGGGCAGCAGGGCATAGGGAACATTCTGGAGAACACAGCTGGGCACACTACATAGGACATACTGCAGGGTATACTACATGGGACAGACTGCAGGGCACATTACATGGGACAGATTACATGGGCAGACTGCAAGGCACACTACATGGGACAGACTGCAGGGCACACTACATAGGAAATACTGTAGGGCACACTACATGGGGCAGACTACAGGGAACATTACATGGGATAGTGTGTAGAGCAAACTGCATGGCACAGAGTGCAAGGCACATTACATGATTATGTCAATATTCCCATCGCACACGTTCCTGGATCAGGCTCAAAATAGGTGGGTTCTGCAGAAACATCCCACTGGAAACTAGAACCATCATAGATCAACGTTCATATTTGCCAGCACACCATGGATCACCAATATCGCCCAAAAGGCTATTTTCATTATCAGATCACAAAGAAAAGGTGCAATATTTCGGAGCTGCGCAGGGCCCCTTTGTCAGGCATGTGATAATGTACATATAGTGACACAAAACTATATATAGTGCTGGCCACCAATCAAATATAGGAAAAAGGATGACGCCCCCCGCCCTCCGATGTCATATGATGTCACAATCCCTCCAAAACACATTAACATGAATCAATGGTAAATACTGTACAAACATACAGTATGTGCATAGCCCTTCACGGGATCAGCATTCTTACATCAATCAGTACTACTGGCAGGTATCCTCCCTTTGTGCAAACCTGTCAGCATAGGTGGCAGATCTAAAGAATCAATCGGGCACTTTTACCGGATTCGATTGATCACCCGTTTTTTTTGAACACCTTTAATTGTGAGTCTGAGATGATTAAATTGGCCATAAGATGCAACTTCAACATTTTACAGGCTGATAGCTCTCTAGCACCTGGTCTCAGAGGGATGCCCATGGGCGCACACAAAAGCAACAAGATTTTAAGAGACCATCTTGTACAGGCTGACCCTAGAAACAAATACTTTTTTGTTTATGTCTTGAAATGCCCATGTACATTGACCTACGTGGGCAAGACGATAGGCCCGTTTAAAAGACTGTTTCATAAACATAGAAGTGACATCAGGACAGCCCTATACAAAACTGAGAATCGTGAACAGATAGATTTGAATATACCGGTGGCAGTGCGTTTGTTGCACGTAAACATTAAATCCATGAATTGAGGGCATTGTGATTGAATACATCAAACAACCCGCCAGGGGTGGTGATCACGATCGCCTTCTCCTGTGCCATGAGGTCTACTGGATTCACACTCTTGGCACATTGCAGCCATGTGGTCTCAACACCAATCTATCATTAACGTGTTTTCTTGGAGACTGATGATTGATGTGCTGCTCTTGGCTAATACATGATTGACACGAGGTATGGTGAGACTATTGGTTCTTTATCCTCTCTACTGCATTATTGACCATTGCCATTTTGGCTTCAGGCATTGTAATTGATATGAATGTACATCACGTGACTTATATTTTTGATAAACGACTTGTTTTTTTGTTACACTTTCTTTGTGAATAAGTTGAACTCACACTGCAATTATACAGCTATAAAGATGTAGGCACAAGAGTGTCCATGCACCCTTGGTGTGCTGCTATTTTTCAGGAGGTATACCAGAAAGAAAGCAGATTTTTCAGTGTGCAGGTATTATTATTATTATTACTACACAGTATTTATATAGCTCCAACAGTTTGCTCAGCGCTGTACATTACAATGGGAGACAATACATGAGACAGTACAGTAACAATACAATAAAGTACACGAGGGGTTCGAGGGCCCTGCTCCTTGGAGCTTACAATCTAGGAGGGAGGGGAGAGTGGTACAGGAGGAAATAGCTGTGGGGGATGGAGTGGTGGGGAGAGCGGAGGAGATTAGCAGTTAGGTGAGGGCGGGGTAGGCTTCTCTGAAAAGATGGGTTTTCAGGATGCGCCTAAAGGTGAGGAGGGTCGGTGACAGTCTGAAGGTAAGGACCAATTAACATTTGTTTCCTATAACAAGCAAGTCTTCACTTTTAAGTTCAGGTCCACTTTAAATAGCAGGAAGTTTTTATTTCTCTTTCTAAAAAAAGTAGTAAGTGAATGTAAGTTAATGTAACCTGCCACTTGCCTGCATTGGGGCCTGTCAGCAAGGTGAGCATAAACCCTTGGGGGTCTTCTGGTGGTGGTATTCATGGAAGATTTTGACATCACCTCTGTTTGATTTTTTTTTGGACATTATGGATGCTTTACACAGTGGGACTGTCATTTATGGATGTTTTTTGTTTGTAATGTGTGGGATTATTCCTTATCCAGTCATATTTCATTTGGACTCACATGCACAGTTGTGTTATTTTCATGTCATATATATTGATTTGTATATTTTATATGTATATTGTCATTTGATGTATATTTATAGAACAGCACTATTGCATACATAATGTTTTCAATATCATGTAGAAAACCATATAACCACCAGTTGTCACTGACTGCATGTCCCGCTCAAACTGTGGTCAGGTTGGCAGTTACTCAGGGCCTCCAGCCCAACATCTATTATTTATAATGGCCAAGGAGCAAATCTACCCTCCCCAGTCCAGCGCTCACCTGCATGGCCAATACCCTTTTTTTCTTGCTGACATTCGCAAGGTTACTGATTGCAATCTGTTTGAGTTTGACATTTAGCAGTTCTTTTCAGGGAAGAATGTATCAAAAAACACTCTGGTGTCTACGTTTTTAGCAGATGTTGGTAATGTTCTGTTTGTCTGATCAACCATCAACAGATAGGTGGTTTTTGCTTTGCATTTATTTGTTACTGTTGGCATCTTGATTTTTCTGGAATTTTCATTTCCTTTTAGCCTAGGATTTGCCAAACATTTGTAGTAGACAAAAAAGCAGTATGTTAAGGATCAAATCAGGTTCTTAAAACACAAGAATGCATAGTACTGAGATTAGCAGTTCATCGACTTAACTGTTTAGCCATCTCATTAATTGCTAGTTGACCTTTCTCCATTCTCAGCCCAATGTCAAATTTTGGAAGAACCGTGCCCTTTTCTTCCTATGTGGGTTACATTTTCACAATAATGCAAAATCTTGGAATACAGTTTCATTCCCGACTTTGTTATCTCTGGCTGATCATTTATTCTCTCCTTGGCTTCATCTTGGGCAATAATTGTTTCAGTGAAAAGACACATCCAGGATGCCTTTCATCACCTTTAAAGCGTGGACTCAGCAACCTTGACATTCATTTGTTCAGTGAAAAGCCTCATTGTTGAAACCTTGCCAAAGGTCCAATCAAATGTTAAAAATATAATAAATGGTGAAAAGCAAGTAGCACATAATACATTCACAAAGCGTTTTTTGAAGCATGCACTTAAACCTCATACAGAGAAAAGGAAAAAAAACATTAAATTTTTTCTCCATTCGTTCTGTCTTTCAACTGCTTTATCCCTTTAAGAGTATTGCTCTTTCTGTTAGCAAACTTTAAAAGTATAGGCCAAATGTTACCTTTTCTCTTTAAAGTGGTTTTCTTTGGCAAATTTCAAAATTTAGCATACCCCAAAATAACCTAATACTAACTTAAATATTCTGACTAACCAACCCTTAACTATTTCACATCTTTACCAGGCTATTTTTGGTTTTCTACGCTGTGATAGTTTGACTGAAAATTACTTGCCCAATGTAAACCTGTACCCAAATGAATTTTTATTCAAGTAAAGCTTTTTTTGGTGGTACTTATTAACACCTCTGTTTTGGGGTTTTTTGTTTTGTTTTGGTTTTTTTTGGTTTTTTTCTTGGTGAAAATTGCTAGTATTGAGGGAGTTAATATATGGCTTGGCAATGGTGCACTAGATACATTAAATGTATGTATAGGTCATAGGTGAAGAGTTAATGTACAGGTCACTGTATACAATGGAAGGATAGAGATTAGATAGTTAAAGTAGAACTAAAAACCATTAAAAAAAAAAGATAGAGCAAGGGATGGCTATAACCTCTATTACGTTTGATGATAGTGGTGTTCTAATGTCTTTCTGTCCAAGACTAAAAAAACAAAATTATATTTAGGTATGCTTTAATGATCAGATTGCAGGATATGATATGCAAAGGAATTACTATACTGGCCATAGGAGAAACACAAGCAATCAGATGTATGGGAAAGGAGATGAAAAGGCTAAAAATATGTTCACAACGGCCTATAGCAACTGATCTGGAACAAATGGATGGATAACTCATTAATTCATTAATTTCTGAGGGAGGGGTCATAGATGTAAACACTACACTTTCTCCATACTGTGATTGGTCTGCTGAAGATCATGTGGTACAGAGACACTTGGATCAGCTGTGTACAAAGTGTAGGTGAAAGGAAATCCAGGTGGATCAGGAATCTCCTCCATCAAGATTTGTAGTCTGACAGAGGGGACTCTCTGATGTTAGAAAACACTGATCAGCACTGAAAGCTGCTGACTGAAGCAGGTTTTCTAGCTGTATTGTCCGACAGAAGCAGATCTAAACACTGGCTTCCATCTAACCGGGAGGACTACACACAGATCAATATTCAGCCAGTCCCTGCTAAACTGGTCAAATTCCAATTCGTTTGTACCCAGCTTTACCATTGAACTAACTGTAAAAACAATCACTAAAATCTTACAGCTGCTTTAACAAGTTGATGTGATTGAAAAAGTAATTTTAAGTATTTTTAAATCTGAAAATTTTATTTAAAAAATACCTACCATGAAGGTCCTTATTTCTGCACATCCTGTTAGAGGATGACAACGCTCTGTTTCCTTCTCCCAAGTGTGCTCCTCCATTGTCATCCTGTGAAACTGGCTTTTGATGAAGACCTAAAGCAGAGGCATAGATAATGGGGGTTTAGCAAGGGTCAAACCCCACCCCCCGAGCATCCACTGAACCACAGCTAGCACTCAGAGACAAGACGTTCGTGGGAGCTCTTGTTATCTCTCCCTCAGCTCTGATCACATGATACTGCTGAGGGAGGACTTCCCGTCACTGAACTCACTCTGAACTGCCTTGTCTGGTGAACCGATTTTATGGAAGAGAGAGAAATGTAATGGGATGGGAGATCTGTATTGAGGGGTAGATCTGTACTGGGGCAGAGGATCTTTACTAGTAGGAGGGGGTGAGATCTGTACTGGCGGGGATTATGGCTCTGTCTACTAACCTGTGAGTTATGCGCCCTTGACCCCTGTACCCCATGCACTCCTGACCCTTGTTAGACGTATGCTTGTGGCACAGTAATTTAAGAATATTTTTTGGGTGTGTGGCTCACACTAGACTACTAGAAACACAGAAACAAAAATAGCCAAATACCGCCTCCACCCCCCAAGAAAATAGGACACAAGAAAGGGAGCAGTACCCTAATGAGGTCCTACCTCTGGGTCCAAGCCCTAATACAGGTATCAACTTCCCTGTGGTGGTGTCTTCTAGCCGCTTTAACTGTGACATATTTTACTGTGTACACAATGAGTAAGCCCATGTTTTAAGTCTCTCCCACTGTTGCAATAGTAGTGCATGTAGACAAGAAGTGCCTAGGAAGAGGCTGAAGGAACTGGGCCGCACTAAAAGGCAATAAAGGGTGAGAAAGAGTATTTATTTTTTAAAAATCTATTATTTGGAATGAAAACATTTTGGAAAATTGCCATTCAGTTAAAGCAGAACTAAACCCATGGATTGAATGATTTCTCAAAACAGATACAGTCAAGGTGTGATGTGAATGAAAATTGTCACAGGCGCTTGTTCTCTAAACCAAACTGTCAAGCCATCAAATGACTGGTGTCATCATGTTTGGCTTGATGACAACTGCATATCAGACAAAGGATAAGATGGCAGCTTCCGTGGCTGTAAAGGATGCATGGGTTTAATTCCACTTTAAGATTTACATCCACTCTAAATTCAACAGCAAAGCTTCTCCTTTCGAAAAATAGCAAAAGGTGCAATCAAATGTTAATTATGTAATAGGTATTGCCAAGTAGGGATGAGCTCAAGGTTTGGTTCAAGCACGGGACATTTTCAAAAACAATGAGAACATATTTATCCAGATTTCCTCTAAAGCCTAACAGAATTTCCACTTTAAATTAAAGCGATACTAAAGCCTTATTTTTTTTTCTAAAAATAACAAACATTATATGCTTACCTGCTGTGTGCAGTTGTTTTGCACAGAGCAGCCCAGATCCTCTTCTTTA
Organism: Staurois parvus; assembly: GCF_062004578.1. Taxonomy (NCBI): domain Eukaryota; kingdom Metazoa; phylum Chordata; class Amphibia; order Anura; family Ranidae; genus Staurois; species Staurois parvus. The sequence goes on along the minus strand of NW_028318614.1, from coordinate 1,525,335 downwards.
CAGGTCCCCCGCAGGCTCCCTCCTTTTGGGTTCCCCCACAGCAAGCAGCTTGCTTTGGGGCACCTGCTGCTCCATATGTCCATTCACACATGGAGCCGCACCTGAAAACCTCATCGCATTTGTACAGCGCATTTTCAAAACACGGGCAGAATCGCAGTGATTCCACCAGCGATTTGAAAGAAAAAATCTAGTGTGAATGGAGCCTAAGATATTGAACTTGGAGTGTTTGTAGATGATTTAAAATGAAGGTTCAACTGGGTTTTAAAATCTTCACCTGAAATTAAAGGGAGGAAGAAATGATAAACTGCCAACATGTTTCAAATCAGATGTAGAACAAGTTTGATTAGGAAAGTGATGGTGCAATACAAATAGAACATATCAAGACCCAATTCTAGTCACTTTTTTTTTTACTTTAGGACAGAATGGTGAAATGTTAAAAGATCTTTTTGGTATCTTTTTTCCTGTCTCTGTCATTGTTAGAGAGAAAATATTTAAGGATTTTGTGCTGACTAGCTGAAAAGCATTTGAGACTTGTATGTATTGCTCTGTATATTGGCCTCCCATTAGCACCTTTTGCCTTTTTTTGCAGGTTTTATATTGCTCTTAGTGATCCTGTTGTTTTTTTGGTGAATTCGGTGCAGAAACACACTGGGAGTCCTCAGAAGCCTTGTGGTATGTTTGGCTTCTGATGAGTAGCTGTATATTTGAAAAGAGGGTTGACTCCTGGTAGAATGGTCTCAATGACCAAAAACATAGACGTAGTGATGAAGGAATGTGTTTGGGTTCATTTCTTTAAATTCATCATAAAATCCAAAAAGTGCAGACATTAATCTGAACCCTATTAAAGGCCAGTAGGCAAGGGATTGTCAAACAAAGGGCATATGGAGCTGAGCACTGCCAGGGGTGACATGCACCAATGCAAAAAAATAATAAAATAAAATGACTACTGGTCAGCAGGAAAGGGGTCCTTCATTTGTTTTGCAGGTTTTGAGGAGGCGATATGCCTCCTCACCACCTGATTTAAACCCATGATTGCCATGCAATGCACATGATTTTAATATGGTAGTACGTTAATTCGAGGTTTAAATCAGGTGTGAGGAGGCGACACTGGGCAATACTGTGCCCAGTAGTCTTTCATTTGTCCCATGTTGTTCAGATAGATCTCCACCTCTTTAAGGTTGCCTACCCCTGATATACATATTATATAATTTGTAAAAATGATAACAAAGAGTGCACAACCCCACATTCCAGAGACAAGGCAGTTGTTATGAAGAAATATTACAGAGCCAAATTTCAGAGACAATAGCCAGACAAATAGCACAATGGCTGGGGAGTACGTAAGCAGCTTGGTTGAGCAGCAATGTAAGCTGTTTTACAAGGCCACATTTAAAAAGAAGGAGACAAAGCAGTTTAATTAAACAGATTCTAAACCTATTTTTTTTTTTTAAATAATAAACATGTCATACTTACCTACTCAGTGCAATGGTTTTGCACAGAGCAGCACCGATCCTCTATCTATGAATTCTTATGAAAATATATGGACACTTAGAATTAACCATTATTTTATATGTTGTAGTTATGGGTGTGTACATGCTGACGAGTTAAATACATATATTTTATGCATGATTTTATGTTTTGATGTATATGCATATGATACACGCATGTCCACTGAACATAATCTATTATAAGATCTAGTTTTGTGTTTTTTTTATGTTTTGCAGTTATGGGTTTGGATTGTTTCAGTTATATGGTGATAAGTTAAATGCATATATTTTACACATGATTGTATGTTTTGACATATACGCATATGATACATGCATATCCACTGAACATGCCTTCTTATCAGTTTAGTTTTTGTTCTAGCTATATTGTTGACATAAACGCATACATCCTATGCATGTTCTATGTTTGGATATAAACATATAGGATATACGTATGTCCACCTAATTCACTTTATTATATGATTTTATGTGATATTCCATGACACCTGAGCATTTACGACTAGGACGATTTAGCACTGCACGGCACTGAATCACTTATACTTAGATCATGTAAACTGTTATACTAGGCCACTATATAAGATGGAGAGACAAGGCAGGTTTTATTGTGAAATACAAATTGCAGTTTGTTGTGTAAGCAACATTAACCAGAAATATAACAAATATAGTAATCATGTAAATGGTTTTATCAGACCAAACTCAGGTTTTAGCTTACAATAAAAATTACAGTGCAGTATGTCAGAAACTAAAGCAAATAAATGAACATCATGTAAGCATTTTAGTAGTCCACATTTGAAGAGGGAGTAATGAGGCATCTTTAGTCAAGAAATGTAAATTATAGTAGATTATGTCAGAGACAAGAGCCAGACATATTGTGCACACGTGCTGCACATCATTTAAGTCTTTTGAGTAAGATGCATTTGTAGAGGGAGAGATGAGACACTTTTTATCAGGAAATAAAAATGACAGTGTATTATATCAGAGACAACAACCAGAATTATTGTACAGTCTGCACTGAATCAGTTGGAGTAGGATGCATTTTGAAAGGGTTACACAGCATGCAGCTTTTCATCCAGAAGTCCACCTTGAAGTGTATAAATGACACAGAAGAAATTACGAAATATTGTTCAGACTGCATACAGAGTATTTCAGCTGTTGACGTAGGCAGCATTTTAATGTCTATGTTTATTTTAAAAAAAAAAACAAGTAAGCACAAGGGACTTTACCGTTGGTGTAATACAGTATGTCTCTTGAGTTGCTCTGTCCTCCTTTAGAAATCTTCCTCCTCTGATGCCTCCTTCCACCCATCCTGCTGTAATCTTCCAGTGCGGTAGTGTTTAATACAACTAAGGAAGCCTGTCACAGGCACTCATCACAAATGAGTTATTCCTACAGATTCCACAGCTATTCCTACAGCTTCTGAATGAATTGTGATCTATAAATGGAAGACTGACAGATAATTGAAAGGTCTGCCCCCTCCATTCATAGTTCATATTTAATTCATAGAAGCTGTAGTGCAGCTTCTATGAAAGGAGGACATGGGGGAAAGGGCAGGCATAGTTAAGCACCCTTGATGAGTTCTTGTGACTCTTAGTTCTATTAACCCCTGCAGCATCTGAACATTACAGCAGCAGAGGTGGGGGATGCATCAGAGGAGGAGGATTTCTACTAAGTAAATACTGTATAAATAATAATTTTAACAACATAAAGAGGAATGAATATTGTGCACAATGCATAGATATTATTTCTACAATTTCTGATGGATGTTTTTGTCAAAACCACAACCCCATTTAGTGTTGAAGTAAAAAAGATCAATGTAAATTTTATTTTTTAAAGATTTGAGGTGCAAGTAATATGCTGCACACAATTGATATAATATTTCTACAATTTATATTAGACCTCATGGGCTAAGCTACTGCTGCAAGTCAATTTATATTAGACCTCATGGGCTAAGCTACTGATACAATTGGATGCAGGATGTTAAAACAAACACAACATTGTAGTGTCCGCAAAACAGTGGCATTCACACTCTGTAGAGCAGACCCATGGAACTTGTATGCCAAATCGCAGGACCTTGCTGAGGAGCAGTGTGGTAGGGAACTATATTTCCTAGAGGAGCTGGCATGTGGAAGGAGGAGTATATATATGAAAGCCCAGATGAGAAAAGAAGTGAGAGGGGAGAGATCTGGAGAGAAGAGTGCACTGAATGCAGGAGGACAGGAAAAGGCCGTGGGAAGAGAGGAAGCTAATCTGCTAGCAGGTGAGTGGAAGGAATGCTGCAGCCAGGACTGGAGAGTGTGTCGAGGCCTTATTGAAGGAGAGAGAAAGACCGACAGAATTCGCCAGATGCCATCCCTCAGATGAGAGAGTCCCAAGCATTATCAAGGGCAGGGAACACTAACATCTGCTCCACCTTTGCTATTTTCCTACATTCAGTTGCGGACATCGGACATCGCACATAGTTATTAGAAGTTGCAACCTAGTTCCTTTAGCCTCTATTGTCTGACTACGCTTAGTAGAGTCTTATCATCAGAACTGATAGCAGGACAGTCGGTCCACAGGCTGAACCACCGCTCTGTCACCATCATCATCAATTCTCTCTGCTAATCAGGCCTTTTCTCAATTGTGACAGAAGTCTTGTAGCCCAAAGGAGAGTTACCCTGTGCCAACAATCACTTTTACCAGATTGGCCACTTGTAGCTTTAGATTTGCCAGAAACTAATGCCTTCAAGCAGGGGTCTCCAAACTATGGCCCTCCAGCTGTTGAAGTACTACAAATCCCATCATGCCTCTGCCTCTGAGAGTCTTGCCTGTGGCTGTCAGTCTTGCAAGGCCTCATGGGAATTGCAGTTCCTCAACACCTGGAGGACCATAGTTTGGAGACCCCTGCCTTAAAGGAACATTACAATCTATAAAATTGCTGCTTGCAGGGGAAGTGTTATTCTTCCCTCTTTTATTACACAGTTCCTCAGAGAGTTACAGTCCAAACTTTGCTTCACTGTGCACCAACTGGGTCCCATCATGGGTGTAGATGACTCTTCATTGCCTTTAAAGAACATTGGTTGTTTTGGGGTAAAGAGCTCTTTTCCTTTTTTTCAGACTGTCTCCTTGCCATCAGGTCCTGAGGGCCCAAAGTGAGTTAGCCTACCTGTTTGATAGTCCTAGCTGCTCACTGGGGACTATAATGGTTGAAGGTATTGGGTTAGTTTCTGAAAATCAGGCCTGCTAATACTAATTAAGATTCTGTGATAAGTGTTGTATTTTCCTTAAGTTCAACTTGACACAAATAACAATTGATTTTACACATTTAATTTCTGTTTATGCTGTGTAACCAAGTTATATTGAAGTTTTCTATAAACCTTCTACTGGTTTACTTCAAACCGTGTGTGAATTCACGTTCTGGTGGTGATTTATTTCAGTTAAGAGTGTACTGTGGTGTCAGCAGTGGTTGGGCTTTCAGAGTGGGGTCCAGATCCACAGGGAACCCAAAAACAAATCATCAGCTCCTAAGGGGTAGTGCTACACTATATTCACATTTATCTTAAGAGGACCAAAAATAAGGTAAAATATACATTTATCAAAGTCCAGTTGAAGTAATATGTCACACACAGCTTACATAGTATTTCTACAATTTATTGTGAAACCAAACTAGCTAAACCTCATTTACCTTTCATTTATGGAGAAATAAAAACAATCTAACATTTTAAAATTCCAATAGAAGTAATATGCTACCCACAACATATACATATATTCTGCAATTTCTTTCAGACCTCATTGGCTAAACTATCTTCCCATTTAGCTTCAAAAAGTAAAGTGTATGTTTTAAAAATAAAATGGAAGGAATACGCTATACACTGTATGACTGTAACTTTAATACATTTCTGTGAAGTCAATCTGATAAAACACACTTGCCTCATACAGGACAAAGACCAAAATAAGTGTTGATTTTTCTTTTACCACATGCAGTTTTGCACCACAAAAATCCAAATTTAATTGTGTATATTTCAAATGAAAAGGAACAAATGTTTCAAACATTTAATTGACAGCATTTGGGCACTTTTGGTTGGCTGTTTTTTAAACAGCAGGGATAATAATCAGCATTTTATAAGAAAACATCAACTTAGAGCGTATTTATTCCCAGAAAAAAAAGAAGCTAAATATTGTGCTGACTCCCTACACATTAAAAGAAAATTGACCACATTTTGAAAAGAAGAGATACAAGGCAGGTTTTAATCTAAATATCAACATGAAAGTACTTTATTTCACCAAAAAAAGTCAGCACAATATTTTACAGACTCCATGCATAGTATGTAAGCACTTTTACCAGGCTACAGTTTATTTTCGAAAGACCAGGTAGGTTTTAACCACTTGCCCTCCTAAAGATTTAGCCCCTTCATGACCAGGCCATTTTTTGCGATATGGTACAGCGTTACTTTAGCTGAACAATTGCGTGGTCATGCAATGCTGCACATAAATGAAATTTATGTCATATTTTTTGTACAAATAGAGCTTTATTTTGGTGGTATTTGTTCACCACAGTGTTTTTTTTTGCACTATAAACAAAAAAGACCAACAATTTTGAAAAAGTTTTGTGCTTACTGTGTGCTGTTTTAGCAGGGGACATGCTGCTTTCTATCTCTCTGTTTCTCAGCCACTCACCGACTCCTGGCCATGAATTGCTGGCTGGACCCCAGTGATCGACATCTCCGGGAGCCAATGACAATGTGAGTAGGGCAGCGCATGAGTGCTCCCTATCATGAGATGCAAAATCATGTATATATATATATATATATATATATATATACACATACAGTATATCTGTTATACGGTGGTCCTTAAATGGTTAACCAAAAAATCACTAGTAGACTATAATATTTCAGAGAGACAATGGCCATAAATATTTTTTTGATGGCGCACTACAAAAGGCCAAAAAGGCATACTTGCCAGTAAATTTGTTCAGTGAGCTGTTAAGGACATGTAACATCCTCTCCATGCTTGCTGGATTACATGTCTGTAGTTATGTGAACACTGCCACTGACAGCATGGTCTATCAACACAAAGACATCTAACTCCACATGCTAGTGGAGGGTAGAGATGGCCTTCTGGGTGAAAAAAGAGTAGCTGGGTACCAACCTCTGTGGTGTAGAACAGGCCCCAAAGTTGCTGAGGGGGAAGATTCCACTAGCTGGAGCAGGATCAACTGTAAAGTCACCAATTTTGCTAAACTGCCATTGAGACACTGTGCTTGAGAGTGACTGGGTGGAAATGTTTTCTTACACTCCAGCAGCTGTAGAAGAGACACTAGTCTGGATCAGGATGTAGCTGGAGCCAGTGGAGTGCGGTTCGGAGACTTACAGTGTGGTTAAAGCCTTCACTTAGTTCCACTCTGGATGACCCCATGCTGACCCCCTTTCCTGCTTGAAGTACCATGGGTAGGCTTCTATAACTTAAATCCCTATAATTTTAGAATGATGCTGCAAGGGATGCAGATGGAAATGGAATAGAGCGGGAGAAGAGGTGCAAAGGGAGGAGAAATAAGAAAGAGGATTGAGGGTTTTTTGCTGTCAGCCAGTATTAAAAATGTGCTTCTCCCACTGGACTTTGTGGTGATCTATCAGGTGTCTCCTCACATTGTGGTACCTAAATGGCTGATAGATTTACCATGCTTGATAGGCTGCTAACAGAGGCTGCAAACCACTGTGGTGTTGTCTGCAGAAAGTTTTGCAATAATTCCATATTGCAGAGCTCTTCATAGTGGACCTGGTGATACCAGAGGCCTGCAATCTCCACTTCTCTTTAAGCTGTCCCTGCCTTGCTGATGTTGTATCACTCCCTTACATTTCTTCTCTACAATCGCAAGCACCCAGGTACAGTCAGCTGCCTCATTATCCTCACCACAGATGAGTTTCGGGTTCAACAGAAGATTTGACTCAAACTCTGGTTGGCTGCTCAAAGTTCACTAAATGGGCAAACTTAATGGCCAGATGTGGCCTGTTCTCCCATCCACACTGAATTTCTGGCTGCTAGTGTAACCTGAAGTCACTCATTTAGTTATGATGGGAAACAAGCTTACCTGCTGGCTTGCTTCCCATAGTAAACAAGACAGCAGGTATCCTGGATGACTTCATTGACAAAATAGAGTCATGGCCATTTTTGGTCAATACTAATTACCGAAAAATAAAGATAAACAGCGCAAACATAGACCTCTACATCAAATCAACATACAAAGTGCAAACATATATAGAAAATTAAATTGATAGTGAAGTCCATCAAAATTAATAAACCAAAGTTCAAAAAATCTCAAAAATATTTTTGGTGCAAAAAGAAATTTTCAAATTCTTCTTCTATTATAAAGAAACCTCCACCTTCCACCCGTGAAAACCAACATCAAATGCACTCACCAGATTTAGGTGAATGAAACGCCTTTAAGGAATTTATGGGCTCCTAAACCCTCTTTCGTATCCACTCTGTAGGAATCCTCACCTCCAGCATAGGCTCCACCATTCGACCAGGGAGAAAAAATCTCAGATAGTGTAATATTGCAAAACACCATTCATAAGTGAAATCAAGGATTAAGGCCACTCACATTAGAATCACTTTAAAAAGGCATATTTATTAGGACCAGCTTCTTTCCAGATGAACAGTAGATGTAAGGCAACCTCCCACGGAATCTCACATCACAGCTCCAGGTTACAGCAGAAGCTCCACAGAGACCACACATATACAGATCCCAAAAGATGGCCGCTGGAACGCACCGCTCAGCGTGCGCTCCACTCACCGGAAGTGACGTCAGACGTAAGGAGTAACAACCGGAAATGTGTCAACGCGTTTCGCCCCTCCCATCGGGCGTTCTCAAGACGTTCATTTCCTGTCTGAAGCTCCCTTACATACCCAACAGGGACCCACCCCTCCGTTCCAATTGGTCAAAACACCTCCCCGGGATTATCAAAAAACCACTCCTCCTGTTATGTGACGTGAGAGTCCTTTACAAATGAGGCATATGCCTACACAATTTAAAATCCTTTTTTAGGTTATTCCCAACACTGTTTAATTATCTCCCAGAAGCGACATGTATAATAACCACATGTCCCTAGTGGGAAAAACACAAATACAATTTAAAACAATGCCTGACTATTACAAAAAAACATTCTTTAATAAATGAGCAATGAATGACATCACTACTAGATAGCAATAAAAATATGAATTAAATATAAAATAATAATAAAATTAAAAAAATGAAAATAAAAATAAAAATAAAAATAAAATAAAAATAAAAATAAAAATAAAATTAAAATAAATAATAAAAATAAAAATGAATGTAAAAATAAAAATAAATATAAAAATAAAAATAAAATTAAAATAAAAATGAAAATAAAAATAAATATAAATATAAATAAAAAAATAATAAAAATAAAAATAAAAATAAATATAAAAATAAAAATAAATGAAAATAAAAATAAATATGAAGATGAAAATAAAAATAAAAATAAAAATGAATAAATGAAAATAAAAATAAATATAAATAATAAAAATAAAAATAAAAATAAATATAAATAAAAATAATAATAAAAATAAAAATAAAAATAATAATAAAAATAAAAATAAAAAATATATAAATAAACATAAAAAATAAAAATAATTTTTATTAAATACAAATACATTAAAATATATAAGAAATCTTTTTATTAGTGACAAAACACACCTGAGGATTTTTATTGGAAATTGACTATGCTCTTACCAATTAGACAAAAAACAATTAATGTCTATGTCCGAATTCAACCCCTTAGGGTACAAAGATCCCAATTGAAAGATCCATTTTGTTTCATTCTGCGAGATGCTCCTTACCATATCTCCTCCCCTCCAATGGGAAAAAATCCGATCAATCCCGCAGAATTTCAAACACGATGGATCCCTATTATGACACCTTCTAAAATGGTAGGAAAGACTGTGATATTTATATCCTTTTTTAATATTTCTAATATGTTCACCTAATCTCACCGACAATTTCCTGGAAGTTCTACCTACGTATTGAAGGTGGCAAGAGCATTCCAACACATACGTAACAAAGGAACTGTCACAAGATATAAAATTATTTATTTTATAAGAGGAACCCGTAGAGCAAGAATGAAACGAATCATATCTCCTCTTAGTATCTCCTTTCATATTTCTACATGCCATACACCTATTACATTTGTAGAAACCCACAGTATCCAAAAAAGTTGCCTTTTTCTTAGGAATATCTGGAATATTTTTTGCTAACTTCATTCTCAATGTGGGTGGTTTTCTGTAAATGAATGAAGGTCTCCCCGGTAGTAAATCATGGAGAACCTCATCCCTCTTCAGAATCGACCAGTGTTTCCTTATGATGTTTTCAATAACCTTATGTTGATTTGAGTAACCCGTAATAAAAGCCAGTTCACCTATTTTCTTCTTTTTCCTGCTCTTTGTTAGTAATTCATCTCTATTAATCCTCCTCACTTGATCCATTGCACCTGTTAAAATATTTTCTTCATAGCCTTTTTCTCTAAACCTTTCCAACAACATATTTGCTTGCTCTTGAAATGTCTTATTGTCATCACAATTCCGTTTAAGTCTAATCAATTGACTTTTAGGAATGGACCTCAACCAGTTTCTATGATGACAGCTGTGGATTGGGATGTAAGCATTCCTATCCACTTGTTTAAAATATGTTTTTGTGTGAAGATAGTCCCCCTGTCTATAGATGACTAAATCCAGAAAATCTATAGATTCCATACCGATATGATTAGTGAAAGTGATGTTATAAGGATTACACTCCATTCCACGGATGTATTCCTCTAAACCATTCCTAGTTCCCTTCCAAATTATCACGATGTCATCTATGAACCTTCTAAAGAGTAATAATTTCTCATTCATCTTTTCAAATATAGCCTTATCTTCCCACATACTCATAAAAAGGTTGGCTACTGATGGAGCATACTTCGCTCCCATCGCAACTCCAGTACACTGCCTATAATAATTGTTGGAATGCCAAAAATAATTATTTGACATTGCTAGGTCAAGACAATCTAGCAAAAAATCAATTTGATCACCTTTTAAACCCGATTTTTTCTCCAATGCCCACCTCACTGCTATTAAAGCATCCTCATGTCTAATGTTAGTATATAATGCATTAACATCAACACTGGCCAAAACACAGCTCTCTTTAATCCTTATTTTTTTCAAAACTGAGATCAAATCCCCACTATCCTTCAAGTAAGATGGAAAACCTGATACCAGGGGTTGTAGGAATTCGTCCACATATTCCCCTAGTCTCGAAAACAGTTTTCGAGACTAGGGGAATATGTGGACGAATTCCTACAACCCCTGGTATCAGGTTTTCCATCTTACTTGAAGGATAGTGGGGATTTGATCTCAGTTTTGAAAAAAATAAGGATTAAAGAGAGCTGTGTTTTGGCCAGTGTTGATGTTAATGCATTATATACTAACATTAGACATAAGGATGCTTTAATAGCAGTGAGGTGGGCATTGGAGAAAAAATCGGGTTTAAAAGGTGATCAAATTGATTTTTTGCTAGATTGTCTTGACCTAGCAATGTCAAATAATTATTTTTGGCATTCCAACAATTTATATAGGCAGTGTACTGGAGTTGCGATGGGAGCGAAGTATGCTCCATCAGTAGCCAACCTTTTTATGAGTATGTGGGAAGATAAGGCTATATTTGAAAAGATGAATGAGAAATTATTACTCTTTAGAAGGTTCATAGATGACATCGTGATAATTTGGAAGGGAACTAGGAATGGTTTAGAGGAATACATCCGTGGAATGGAGTGTAATCCTTATAACATCACTTTCACTAATCATATCGGTATGGAATCTATAGATTTTCTGGATTTAGTCATCTATAGACAGGGGGACTATCTTCACACAAAAACATATTTTAAACAAGTGGATAGGAATGCTTACATCCCAATCCACAGCTGTCATCATAGAAACTGGTTGAGGTCCATTCCTAAAAGTCAATTGATTAGACTTAAACGGAATTGTGATGACAATAAGACATTTCAAGAGCAAGCAAATATGTTGTTGGAAAGGTTTAGAGAAAAAGGCTATGAAGAAAATATTTTAACAGGTGCAATGGATCAAGTGAGGAGGATTAATAGAGATGAATTACTAACAAAGAGCAGGAAAAAGAAGAAAATAGGTGAACTGGCTTTTATTACGGGTTACTCAAATCAACATAAGGTTATTGAAAACATCATAAGGAAACACTGGTCGATTCTGAAGAGGGATGAGGTTCTCCATGATTTACTACCGGGGAGACCTTCATTCATTTACAGAAAACCACCCACATTGAGAATGAAGTTAGCAAAAAATATTCCAGATATTCCTAAGAAAAAGGCAACTTTTTTGGATACTGTGGGTTTCTACAAATGTAATAGGTGTATGGCATGTAGAAATATGAAAGGAGATACTAAGAGGAGATATGATTCGTTTCATTCTTGCTCTACGGGTTCCTCTTATAAAATAAATAATTTTATATCTTGTGACAGTTCCTTTGTTACGTATGTGTTGGAATGCTCTTGCCACCTTCAATACGTAGGTAGAACTTCCAGGAAATTGTCGGTGAGATTAGGTGAACATATTAGAAATATTAAAAAAGGATATAAATATCACAGTCTTTCCTACCATTTTAGAAGGTGTCATAATAGGGATCCATCGTGTTTGAAATTCTGCGGGATTGATCAGATTTTTTCCCATTGGAGGGGAGGAGATATGGTAAGGAGCATCTCGCAGAATGAAACAAAATGGATCTTTCAATTGGGATCTTTGTACCCTAAGGGGTTGAATTCGGACATAGACATTAATTGTTTTTTGTCTAATTGGTAAGAGCATAGTCAATTTCCAATAAAAATCCTCAGGTGTGTTTTGTCACTAATAAAAAGATTTCTTATATATTTTAATGTATTTGTATTTAATAAAAATTATTTTTATTTTTTATGTTTATTTATATATTTTTTATTTTTATTTTTATTATTATTTTTATTTTTATTTTTATTATTATTTTTATTTATATTTATTTTTATTTTTATTTTTATTATTTATATTTATTTTTATTTTCATTTATTCATTTTTATTTTTATTTTTATTTTCATCTTCATATTTATTTTTATTTTCATTTATTTTTATTTTTATATTTATTTTTATTTTTATTTTTATTATTTTTTTATTTATATTTATATTTATTTTTATTTTCATTTTTATTTTAATTTTATTTTTATTTTTATATTTATTTTTATTTTTACATTCATTTTTATTTTTATTATTTATTTTAATTTTATTTTTATTTTTATTTTTATTTTATTTTTATTTTTATTTTCATTTTTTTAATTTTATTATTATTTTATATTTAATTCATATTTTTATTGCTATCTAGTAGTGATGTCATTCATTGCTCATTTATTAAAGAATGTTTTTTTGTAATAGTCAGGCATTGTTTTAAATTGTATTTGTGTTTTTCCCACTAGGGACATGTGGTTATTATACATGTCGCTTCTGGGAGATAATTAAACAGTGTTGGGAATAACCTAAAAAAGGATTTTAAATTGTGTAGGCATATGCCTCATTTGTAAAGGACTCTCACGTCACATAACAGGAGGAGTGGTTTTTTGATAATCCCGGGGAGGTGTTTTGACCAATTGGAACGGAGGGGTGGGTCCCTGTTGGGTATGTAAGGGAGCTTCAGACAGGAAATGAACGTCTTGAGAACGCCCGATGGGAGGGGCGAAACGCGTTGACGCATTTCCGGTTGTTACTCCTTACGTCTGACGTCACTTCCGGTGAGTGGAGCGCACGCTGAGCGGTGCGTTCCAGCGGCCATCTTTTGGGATCTGTATATGTGTGGTCTCTGTGGAGCTTCTGCTGTAACCTGGAGCTGTGATGTGAGATTCCGTGGGAGGTTGCCTTACATCTACTGTTCATCTGGAAAGAAGCTGGTCCTAATAAATATGCCTTTTTAAAGTGATTCTAATGTGAGTGGCCTTAATCCTTGATTTCACTTATGAATGGTGTTTTGCAATATTACACTATCTGAGATTTTTTCTCCCTGGTCGGATGGTGGAGCCTATGCTGGAGGTGAGGATTCCTACAGAGTGGATACGAAAGAGGGTTTAGGAGCCCATAAATTCCTTAAAGGCGTTTCATTCACCTAAATCTGGTGAGTGCATTTGATGTTGGTTTTCACGGGTGGAAGGTGGAGGTTTCTTTATAATAGAAGAAGAATTTGAAAATTTCTTTTTGCACCAAAAATATTTTTGAGATTTTTTGAACTTTGGTTTATTAATTTTGATGGACTTCACTATCAATTTAATTTTCTATATATGTTTGCACTTTGTATGTTGATTTGATGTAGAGGTCTATGTTTGCACTGTTTATCTTTATTTTTCACAATTTGTGTTGACCACATTGCACAGCAGCAGGATAGAACCTGAAGTAGGGTGTTTCACTGGGCGCAGGAAGAATTTTTAGTTTAGTTAATACTAATTACCGGTCTGGCTTCTGTACACTGAGCAGCCAGTCCAGGACCAGTTGCAGCATGAGTCTGTTGGAAGAAGGATCATTGAGTGAGGGTCAGCAGCATAGTTTACTTCACTCTTTGTAGCCAAACACACTGCAATTCATTGTAATGTAGCGGTGGCATTATACAGCACTGTGTATAGCACTGTGTAGCTCTGTAGGCACCACTGTAGTCTACAGCAGCAGTTATCTCACTTGCTGCCCGTATCTATTCCAACTCCACCACTCCAACACACACTGCAAAAAAGGCTGATGGTTGAGCTGACTTTAGGTAGGGGGTTGGCCTATTTGCAAACCCCCATTATTGGCCTCACTATGCCAACTGACCACAGTTCACCCAATACATTATAGGGGATCCGATTTAAGGCAGTAGAGGACAGGCAAGGTTTGAGTCTAGGTCTGCATCAAGCCACCTTGAATCTCATGCCAACACACTCAACATGATGGCACAAAAGAATTGGGGCTTTTTTTGCCAAAGCAGTAAAACATATTCACTTACTGAATGAGTGAAACAAAGTAAAAATTCACAAAATACAAATCATGTGCAAGCAAACAAAAAAAAAAGATTTTTGATTACATGATTGGATGACTAAAGTTTGCAGAACTGCACCTCAATCATTAAACTAAGTGAATTTTCTCTTTGCAAAGTACATTTTCTCTTTGCATTGGGCATTTTCAATGTCCAAAATTTCTTTACCTCTTGCCAGGACTACTGTAGGGTGCAGTAAGTGTCTGAGGCCATTAATGCAGAAATTCAGTAGATGACAGAGCATCTTGGCTTTCCAGAAGACTAAAAAACAACTGAGTGTCTTCTTTCATGTGTACCCCTCATACATGTATATTTCTACCACTTTCTATGTCTGTTCCTCTCTTCACACACTGCTAGGAAGCTTAACCCTTTACATTATATTAAAAATGGTCAAATCCAGACCACAGCCCAAAATGAAATGCTGTGAAATACCAGAATAGAACTGTTCACATCCTAGGAATGTCAATGTATTGAAACAGCAAACAATAGTTGACTTAAATTCCCTTTAAAAATGTTACCAATCTGAGCTGAAAATATTGGAAGCAATGTGAAAGGTTATTACTACTAATGGCGATTCTATCAGTTACTAAATTCACATATAAAGAACTGTAATGTGATTTTGTTTGTGGAGAGTCGAAGTAATCTTGACTTCAAGTAAATGTTGCATTTTTGTTCTGAAAAATATAATGTCTGTTACATTTTTCCCTTTTTTTGTGCACACAAGCTTGTGATTCTCTTGCAAGCTTCATTTTGCAGAAAGGATTAGCAAAACTGTTGACAGATGGTCAAAATGTGAGGTTGAAACTGCAATTACCTTATCAGTAACCATCAACTTTGCTGTCAGGCCAAGGCTTTTGTTTTTGAAAGGATGCCTGAATTCCCAACCTTACCAATGTAACTGGAACTGTGATAGAAATATAAAAAATAAATATACTGTTAGACTGCATGCAGAGTTTAGAATTAAAGTTGATCAAAAGACTTTTCACTGCATAGTCGAGCATATAAAATCAAATTAGTTTACCCCTATAAACACCTTGTCATTTGGACCAAAGATAACTTTAAGGGAGAATTATGAAATATAAAAAAACACAAACATACATATTCACCTCCATGCTGCAGCATCCATGTGATACCCCAGCTCCATGAACGAGAATTGACAGATCACATGACTGCTTATCTGTCAGCTATTGGGCTGCTCACAGCTGAGGGCAGTGACTAAGTAATAGGCATAACAACAGCATGGTAGGATTTCATCTAGGGACAGGGGCAGCTTGCAGAGGAGTAGAGCAAGCAGCCATCCTAATCAACTGGATGGCACTGCCACATAGCTCAGGAGTCTGAGCTTTTTTTAATGCATCTGCTGCTGGAAGCAGCACGGTAGTTTCCAGCTGGATACCACATGCATTAGGAGACACATGAGTCTACCACAAAGCTTGGTGGGAGTAGTACATGAATGATACCAGTCAGCAGCAAAAGGCCCACACTACTTTTCCAACTCACTCCTCCCTATACACTCCTCCCCCCACTCTTCAAGTGTCCACTGCAATACTTGCTACCTAAAGCAATAGAGATGGAAGTCTGAGAGGGTTTGAGAGGCACATCAAGTGGAGAAGAGGGTCAGCATGGGATCACACAGAGCAGGGCCAAGCATAGACTACCTATGTCTACCAACCTCACCCAACCATCTGCAACTACATCCTTGACCAGGCTGGTGTATCTTTCCAAGCTGCTGGCGCATAAGAAAAAATACTCTCCAGTCACCCATGTCAGCTTGGAATGCAAGATAGGGCACACTACTGGAGCTAGTGGTGGCACCCCATGTCCTGTACCTTGGTGACGGTGACAGATCAATCACCTGTATCCCCTCCTCCTCAATGGCCTTGTCTGATGACTCCTAAAAACCACTATTTCCCCTCAAGTGATAAAGTGCCCACTCCAGGGCGCAAGCAAAACACTGCTATGCTGTTTTTCAGCTTGTATTCCAGGGGAACAGGAATCACACAGGGACAGAAATTCTGTCAGCTTTTAATGGGCAGGCTGAGAGGTGGTTGATCCCATGTCTACTCATGCCAGCAAAGTCTTATGTGACAACAGCACCAACCAGCTGTTCACCCTTTGGTAGGGAAGGCTCATATACTTGTGCCTTGAATGGCACACTTCTGAACCAGGTAGTAGCCTGGTTTAGGTGACATGGCTTGAAAGACATCCTGTGGCAGATTAGAAAAGTGTGTGGCCACTTTAGGCAGTCACACTTAGTGGGTTGTTACTTGGCTGAAACACAGCAGCAATACATGCTGCCTGCTGAACCCTGAATATGCAACACACCCCCACACTGGAATTTGACAGTGGCCATGCTGAAGCAGCTACATTTGCAATGGTGGACCATCAACAACTATTATGTGAGTACAAGATGAGGAAGAGGGAAAGAGGAGATTTGGGGTGTCAGTGGTGAGGACGTGAACATAAAGTTGTCTTTCAGGAGTATGTTTTACCCCACCCAAACCCTAGGAGTTGTATGGGATCATGAAGGAGAGGGAAAATGTCAGATTTAATGTTGCCATCCCAGAGGGAACAAGAAAGTCCAACTTGGAAGAAGTGGCCACCTTTCCAGAGAGTGACAGGTTCCCCTTTCATGGCCTTAACAATGCTTTAAAGTCATTTTTCAGAAATCATCATTCAGGACTGGCTGCTGACAGCTGTCAAAGACACTTCCTAAACCATAAGATCTTGCCTAGGTCAAGGGTTAATGCAAACAACCTTTGAACCAAGGACTACATGGTCTTTTGGGTGTCCAGGCTGGACCACTGGTAGGAACTCACACAGTACGTGATGGAGCTATTGACAACTGGCTGTTGCTATTACTAACTCCTTCTACCACTGCTGGCTTGACACCATTACCAGCAATTTCCACAATTGCTGGACTGCCACCATAACCATCTACAGCCATTATTACTAGCTTCTTCTACTACTGCTGATTGCCTTCCACCATTACCATCTCATGCTGTGCTGCCTCTACTGCCCTATTCCAGGGCTCCAACACTATTTCTGCACTCAGCTGCAATATTTTCTTTTGCAGAGCCAGTCCTACATTGCATCAGAAGGTTTTTGGCTTATTCTGGTGACCTAGCACTGTAAAGTAATTTACGATAAAATCCTGCCCTGTGCCTATGAATTTACAGTCTCCTAGTTTTCATCCTTTTCCTATACTTTGGCAATCAAAAATATTTGTCTTTCTGATATTGTCTCTCTTAAATATGCATTCTGAGATTTACTGATTGAAAATTTCCTGATCTCTTCCTGTTACACTGTGGCCAAGTAATAATTTTTATAAACTGTGTGTGCAGTCAGTACAATATTATTCTGGCTTTTTCTGTAAAATAATACACTCTAATGTTGCTGTGGGGTTTTTTTGTTTGTTATTTAACCACTTGCCCTCCAGAAGATTTACCCCCTTTCCTGACCAGGCCATTGTTCACGATACAGTGCTGCGCTACTTTAACTGACAATTAAGCGGTCATGCATAGCTGCACCCAAATGAAATTTTCTTAGGACAAATGGAGATTTTTTTCAGTGGTATTTGATCGCCTGTGCATTTTTAATTTTTAGCGCTATAAAAAAAAAAGACCGACAATTTTGAAAAAAGAAAAAAACAATATTTTTGACCTTTTGCTATAAAACATATCCAGTAAAAAAATTTCAAAAATAAAATTTCAACATAAATTTAGGCCAAAATGTATTCTGCGACAGATCTTTGCTAAAAAAAATCCCAATACATGTAAATTAATTGGTTTATGTGAAAGTTATAGCGTCTACAAATGGTGTTATATATACTGGAATTTTTATGTATTTTTTTCTATACTAGTAATGGTGGCGATGAGAAACCTATAGCGGGACTGTGGTAGGCATTCTGACACTGGTTGGAACTAACTGTCACTGACATCCCCAGTGACACTAATACAGTGATCAGTGCTAATAAAAAGCGCTGACACTGTACTAATACCTAGAGATGAGCGAAGTATTCAAAAATTCGATTCGGCTGATTCGGCGAATTCGAGGAATAAATTTGATTCGATGCGAATATATTCGCTGCGAATTTAACTTATAAAAAGGGTGTTTCTAGGCTTCAGAGAGCCTTTATATTAGTGCAGAACACTGTACCTTTAATTTAAATGCCCTTGGAGTCTGCTGGGGAAGAGAACTAATACTGTCAGTCAGTATGACATGCAGATGAGTGCCGTCGATCTTAGAATCACCGCACACTTCACTCATTTGGGCAGTCACGGGGCCAAAACCAGAGTGTGGAGCCACAGTGTGGCGGTGGAGGCAGCAGCAATGGGAGGCCATACAGCACCCTATGACAAAAATGGAACCCACCAGCAGTGTGAGGAGACCTGAAAGTGGCACATGGCAGAGTGTGGCGATGGAGACAGCAGCAATGGGAGGCCGTACAGGGACCCATGACACACTTTGGACCTGGCAGCAGCATGAGGAGGCGGTACAGGGGCCCATGACAGATTACGGGCCTGGCAGCAGCATGAGGAGTCGGTACGGGGGCCCATGGCAGATTACGGGCCTGGCAGCAGCAATGGGAGGCCATACAGCACCCTATGACAAAATGGAACCCACCAGCAGTGAGAGGAGACCTGAAAGTGGCACATGGCAGAGTGTGGCGATGGAGACAGCAGCAATGGGAGGCTGTACAGGGACCCATGAGACACTCTGGACCTGGCAGCAGCATGAGGAGGCGGTACGGGGGCCCATGGCAGATTACGGGCCTGGCAGCAGCAATGGGAGGCCCGTAATCTGCCAGCACCCTATGACAAAATGGAACCCACCAGCAGTGAGAGGAGACCTGAAAGTGGCACAGGGCAGAGTGTGGCGGTGGAGACAGCAGCAATGGGAGGCTGTACAGGGACCCATGAGACACTCTGGACCTGGCAGCAGCATGAGGAGGCAGTACGGGGGCCCATGGCAGATTACGGGCCTGGCAGCAGCAATGGGAGGCCCGTAATCTGCCAGCACCCTATGACAAAATGGAACCCACCAGCAGTGTGAGGAGACCTGAAAGTGGCACATGGCAGAGTGTGGCGATAGAGACAGCAGCAATGGGAGGCCGTACAGGGACCCATGAGACACTCTGGACCTGGCAGCAGCATGAGGAGGTGGTACGGGGGCCCATGGCAGATTACGAGCCTGGCAGCAGCAATGGGAGGCCCGTAATCTGCCAGCACCCTATGACAAAATGGAACCCACCAGCAGTGAGAGGAGACCTGAAAGTGGCACAGGGCAGAGTGTGGCGATGGAGACAGCAGCAATGGGAGGCTGTACAGGGACCCATGAGACACTCTGGACCTGGCAGCAGCATGAGGAGGCGGTACGGGGGCCCATGGCAGATTACGGGCCTGGCAGCAGCAATGGGAGGCCCGTAATCTGCCAGCACCCTATGACAAAATGGAACCCACCAGCAGTGTGAGGAGACCTGAAAGTGGCACATGGCAGAGTGTGGCGATAGAGACAGCAGCAATGGGAGGCCGTACAGGGACCCATGAGACACTCTGGACCTGGCAGCAGCATGAGGAGGCAGTACGGGGGCCCATGGCAGATTACGGGCCTGGCAGCAGCAATGGGAGGCCCGTAATCTGCCAGCACCCTATGACAAAATGGAACACACCAGCAGTGTGAGGAGACCTGAAAGTGGCACATGGCAGAGTGTGGCGATGGAGACAGCAGCAATGGGAGGCCGTACAGGGACCCATGAGACACTCTGGACCTGGCAGCAGCATGAGGAGGCAGGCAGAACTGCCGTATCTTTATCACGGTTTTCCCAGGCCACCAAATGGCGACGCTGCATATGCTGACGCAACGCTGTTGTCCCAACATGGGCCCCCTGGCCACGCTTGACTTTCTGGCCACATAGTTGACATACGGCTAAGTTTACTTCCTCGGGCGGCTTGACAAAAAATTGCCACACCGCCGAGTAGGAAACTTTGCCCCCGCTACTCCTCACTGGCTGACAGCTACTTCCTCCGTGCACACCGGCACCACTACTGGCCGTGGTGGTAGGCTGCAGTGGAGCTGGTGCTCTACTCCGTGGCCGTTTGCCTCCACTGACACTGCTGCGACCCTGCTGCCTCCTGGGCAACCCACCGACTGTTTTGCTCGCTGCCAAGCTGGCACCCTCTTCTCCTGATGATGCGGAAGCAATAGCCTGATGACGACGAGGCTGCCAAGTGCGATCAGCCTCATCATCATCAATTAGGGTCTCCGCCTCACTACTAGCCCCCTCGGCTGCGTGTGGGTCAGGAGACAGACCTGTCTCTAGACCGGCTACCGAGCCACTCTCCTCGCCAGTACTTCTTCGCCTGGCTGCTGAAGAGGCGGATGTCTCCCCCCGTTCCTGACCGCCCTCTGTTAGCTCTTCCTCACTGTACAGTGGGGCTGAGCCCACAGCATGCGATACTTCGCTTGGTGAGGGAACACCAAAGGACAGGGGCAGGTAGAGGACACGTGATTTCAGTGGGCTTGCTCCCGGGCCATGCCAACTAACGGTTGTGTCTGACGTACCCACCGACCGTTGGCTGTAGGTGTCAGAGGTGACCTGGGAAGAGGAAGACGACCGAGCCAACCAATCGATGACGGCAGGGTTGTCGGTGGAGACACGACCGCTGGATGACACCGGGAGCACTGGCCTCTGGCTGCGACTAGTGCTGCCTCGACCCCTTCCTCTGCTGCCACGTCTGCTCGCTCCTAAAACATTGCCTCCTCTGCCACTCCTCTGCGTGTTGTCTGACATACTCTTTAATTCAACGATTCTGTGTCCCTGAGTAACAATTCTGTGTCCCTCAGTAACAATTCTGTGTCTGTCCCTGAGTAACAATTCTGTGTCCCTGAGGAACAATTCTGTGTCCCTCAGTAACAATTCTGTGTCCCTCAGTAACAATTCTGTGTCCCTCAGTAACAATTCTGTGTCTGTCCCTGAGTAACAATTCTGTGTCCCTGAGTAACAATTCTGTGTCCCTGAGTAACAATTCTGTGTCCCTCAGTAACAATTCTGTGTCCCTCAGTAACAATTCTGTGTCTGTCCCTGAGTAACAATTCTGTGTCCCTGAGTAACAATTCTGTGTCCCTGAGTAACAATTCTGTGTTCCTCAGTAACAATTCTGTGTCCCTCAGTAACAATTCTGTGTCTCTCAGTAACAATTCTATGTCCCTCAGTAACAATTCTGTGTCTGTCCCTGAGTAACAATTCTGTGTCCCTCAGTAACAATTCTGTGTCCCTCAGTAACAATTCTGTGTCTGTCCCTGAGTAACAATTCTGTGTCCCTCAGTAACAATTCTGTGTCCCTCAGTAACAATTCTGTGTCTGTCCCTGAGTAACAATTCTGTGTCCCTGAGTAACAATTCTGTGTCCCTGAGTAACAATTCTGTGTCCCTGAGTAACAATTCTGTGTCTGTCCCTGAGTAACAATTCTGTGTCCCTCAGTAACAATTCTGTGTCTGTCCCTGAGTAACAATTCTGTGTCCCTGAGTAACAATTATGTGTCCCTGAGTAACAATTCTGTGTCCCTCAGTAACAATTCTGTGTCCCTCAGTAACAATTCTGTGTCTGTCCCTGAGTAACAATTCTGTGTCCCTCAGTAACAATTCTGTGTCCCTCAGTAACAATTCTGTGTCCCTCAGTAACAATTCTGTGTCCCTCAGTAACAATTCTGTGTCTGTCCCGAGTAACAATTCTGTTTCCCTGAGTAACAATTCTGTGTCCCTCAGTAACAATTCTGTGTCCCTCAGTAACAATTCTGTGTCCCTCAGTAACAATTCTGTGTCTGTCCCTGAGTAACAATTCTGTGTCCCTGAGTAACAATTCTGTGTTCCTGAGTAACAATTCTGTGTCCCTCAGTAACAATTCTGTGTCCCTCAGTAACAATTCTGTGTCTGTCCCTGAGTAACAATTCTGTGTCCCTCAGTAACAATTCTGTGTCTCTCAGTAACAATTCTGTGTCCCTGAGTAACAATTCTGTGTCCCTCAGTAACAATTCTGTGTCCCTCAGTAACAATTCTGTGTCTGTCCCTGAGTAACAATTCTGTGTCCCTCAGTAACAATTCTGTGTCCCTCAGTAACAATTCTGTGTCTGTCCCTGAGTAACAATTCTGTGTCCCTGAGTAACAATTCTGTGTCCCTGAGTAACATTTCTGTGTCCCTCAGTAACAATTCTGTGTCCCTCAGTAACAATTCTGTGTCTGTCCCTGAGTAACAATTCTGTGTCCCTGAGTAACAATTCTGTGTCCCTGAGTAACAATTCTGTGTCCCTCAGTAACAATTCTGTGTCCCTCAGTAACAATTCTGTGTCTGTCCCTGAGTAACAATTCTGTGTCCCTGAGTAACAATTCTGTGTCCCTCAGTAACAATTCTGTGTCCCTGAGTAACAATTCTGTGTCTGTCCCTGAGTAACAATTCTTTGTCTGTCCCTGAGTAACAATTCTGTGTCTGTCCCTGAGTAACAATTCTGTGTCCCTGAGTAACAATTCTGTGTCCCTCAGTAACAATTCTGTGTCCCTCAGTAACAATTCTGTGTCTGTCCCTGAGTAACAATTCTGTGTCCCTCAGTAACAATTCTGTGTCCCTCAGTAACAATTCTGTGTCCCTCAGTAACAATTCTGTGTCTGTCCCTGAGTAACAATTCTGTGTCTGTCACTGAGTAACAATTCTGTGTCCCTAAGTAACGGTTCTGTGTCCCTAAGTAACGGTTCTGTGTCCCTAAGTAACGATTGTGTGTCCCTAAGTAACGGTTCTGTGTCCCTAAGTAACGGTTCTGTGTCCCTAAGTAACGATTCTGTGGCCCTAACTCTGTCCCTCAATACAGACAGGTGGTCTGTCTCTCTTGAATGACTGGAGGCTAATGGAGAATTCTAAAATGGCCGCAATTTATAGCTCGACCATTACACAGTGCTGGCTGGCTGGCTGCTGATTGGCTAATGCGATCACATGTCATGAATGAATGCATTATGGGTCAGCGCGCCTTGTCTGCGCGCCTTCCCACAGATCCCTGCTCCGTCGCCGCACATGTCGCCGCCATTTTTGGAAAAATTTCGATTCGCGCATCCGAAGTCTGCTAATTTTCGGATTCGGCGCGAAATTTTCCTAATATTCGAAACGAATTCCACTTCGCCGAGTTCGATTCGCTCATCTCTACTAATAACATGTGGGGCAATCAAAGGATTGTGTGCACAGCAATACAAACCAGCATGCTGGAGCTGACAGGGGAGAGATCTGTTTTGTTTACATACAGGTCTCTCCCCCATCAGTGATACTCGGAGATCGCCGGTTGCCAGCGGGGAAATATCATCCGGGACCCAGTGACTGACAGCTGGAGGTGCCAATGGTGGCACAGGTTGGGCGCACACATGCCCCCTACCCGGAAATACAAAATAACGTATATATACACCTAGAAGGCTTTTGATTGTGTGAACTGGGCCTATATGGCAGAAGTGCTACGAGGCCTAGGCCTTGGTGAATGGATGATGGGCTGGATTTTAGCCTTATATCGAGAACCTAAAGCCTGAGTGAAGGTGAACGGTACACTCTCTGCCCACTTTAATATTTATAATGGGACTAGGCAAGGTTGCCATTGTCCCCTTTGCTATTTTCCCTGGTCCTAGCGCCCTTTTTACAGAGAATCTGAAATCATCTGGGCATTGCAGGGATCCGTATTGGGTCCACAGAACATAATCTGCCGGTCTATGCCGATTACCTTCTTTTTTGTTTGTTGAAACCCATTTCTCTGTCCTGGTACTTATGACAGAACTTCAACAGTTTGGTGTCTTATCCAACTTTAAAATAAATGATAATAAGTCTGTTTTGCTTCCCATCCATGTTCCACCCCCGTTGGCTGAATCGCTGCAACAGTCTTTCCCCTTTCGTGTGGCGGAGGGACTCTTTATTGTACTTGGGGACTCATATTTCTCCCAACCCTAAACTTTTATATGACCTTAACTATGGCAAATTGCTGACTGGCGTATTAAAGGACTTACAGCAATGTCGGATCCACCCCTTGACCTGGTTTGGTAGGGTGAGTGTCTTAAAAATGAAGATACTACCAAGGATTACTGTATATACTTTTTATTTACTATACCTATTACCTTGCCCCAGGCCTTCTTTAAACGGCTCCATAGAGCATTTCTGACTTTTATCTGGCATAATAAGCACCCTAGACTTGCATACAATATCTAACGTAGACATAAGATGGACAGTGGAGTAGGGCTCCCGGACATGGCTTTATATTATAAGGCCATGGCTTTGGTGTGCATTGTAAACTGGCAGCATGATGTCCTGACTAAACTGTGGGTTTCATTAGAGAAATCAATGGTGGGGAGGAATCTAGCGGCTGCCCCTTGGATCCCAACTGCTTCCAGAGGGCTTTCTGATTGGACGTCACCCCTGACTCGAACCACATTGGCAGTTTGAGATAGAATGAATGGGTCCGGATTACATGCTCCTGCGACATCCCCATTAGCTCCTCTGGGGAGTTACCCTTGGTTCCCAGCAGGAGAGGATCTTGAATTCTTTTGCTCTTGGGGAGTGGGTGGAAATTTTTCCTGTGCCAAATTTTCCCCTCAGGGTACCCTCGTACCTATCCATGTCTTACAATCTGCATATGGGACTTTACCCTTTGTGGATTGGAGGTACCGTCAACTGACTAACTTCTTAACTGGGTTGGACCCTAAGCCACGACCTACACATTCCCTTACGCCATATGAATCTATGTGCACTAGACTCCCAAACTCTAGACATTTATTATCCCAAATGTATAAACTAGTGTTGAGTATGCATTCTACGTCGGTTCTGTATTACATAAGGGAATGGGAGAAGGAACTGGGCATGGAGTTTACCCCCGTCAGATACATTATTAATACATAAGTTATTAAATTGATTCATACTTCCTCCATTAGTTCCCGTATCCAGGAGTCTTCTTATAAATTTCTCACTCAATGGTATAAAACCCCATCCTGTTTGGCCCAGATATTCACCACTGCCAGTGTTCACTGTTGGAGAGGCTGCGATCACCGTGGTACATTTCTTCACCTTTGGTGGACCTGCCCCAAAATTACAGCCCTTTGGGATTCAATCACTCCTTGGATCCAGAAACTGACCTTAAGCCACACAGAGAGATCTCCCATTTGCCTCCTCTTTCACCTGTCCACATCTTCTTTGAAGTTGTATAAAAAGAGCATCACTCATCATCTACTGAACGCAGCTAAATCCTTGATTCCTAGATTTTGGAAACAATCTGCATGCCCAACACTTTCCGTTTGGAAGAGGAAGTAGATGCAATTATGGAAGCAGAGCAATGGGTGCACGTGGTTAGAAATCAACAGGAGAAATTTAAAGCCGTATGGCAGGGATAGATCTACTATTCCTCTGAGATATCAAATGATTGATTATTTTTCTGTAGATTTGATACATTGTATACCCATATGTTGTTGTTTTTACCCACCCGGGTGTAGTTCATTGTTCCCTGGACAGGGTTCTTTTTTACTTATTTCCCCTATCCCCTCCCCCCCTTTTTTTTTATTTTAGAGTAATTGCGTTCCTGGGTAACATTGGTACCCAGCTTATGTGTGGCTTACAATCAACATTTATGTTTTATATCTGCTGCTGTATGTCCTCTAGTTCCTTATTTTTTGTTTGCTTGCCTGGTCACTGTGAACATATTTGGTGATGTTAATAAAGATTGATTATTAAAAAAAAAATCACGTATGTATATGTGATTTTGTGCAGCCCTGCCACCCTGTAGCAGTAGTTATGCTATAGGGCGGTCTGGAAGGGGTTAATTAAAAACCACATAGTGTTTTTCCTGTTCAAAATGTGGCCAAGTCAGAATATATGCACTGTGTATGGAGCCAGTATGACATGTTTCTAACTTTGATTTATTGATTAAAACCTTCCTGGGATTTTTTTCTGTGAAACAATACACGTTAATGATGATTTTTTTTTCATTAAAAGCTATCTGTTGTATCTTCTTTTCAAAATGTGACCTAGTAAAATTACTGTACACATCGTCATTACAATGTTTTGGTGGCTTTTTTCTGTGAAATAAATACTTTATACTGTTGATTTTTTTTTAATTAAAAGCTGGAAATTGTCTCTCCCTTTCAAAATGTGGCCTAGTACAAGCTTTCAGATACTGTACACGGACTCACTTTAATATTTCTGTGCTAATTTTCTTATGAAATAAATACACTCCAATGTTGATTGTTTAACAAAGGCTGCCTGTTATCTCTCTGGTTCAAAATGTGGCCTACTAAAGGTGCTTAAATACAGTATATATAATCTGTACAATATTTATATGGCTTTTTAAGGTAAAATAAATACACTCTAATGTTGATTTCTGGATTAAAAATGGACTGATGTCCCTTATGTCCAAACTGTGGCCTACCAAAAGTGCTTAAATACAGTCTATGGAATCAGTATAAAATTTCTTATTTTTTTTCTGCAAAATAAACTGTATACACTTTTATGGGCTGAAAATCTGCATGCTTTGTGTCCTTTTCAAAATGCAGCCTACGCCAAGTGTTTAAAAGCTGTCTATGGAGTCCGTACAATATTTTTTAATTTTTTGGTGAAATATATGCACTTAACTGTTGATATTTGGATGTAAAGCCACATATTGTATGTCCATTTCAAAACGCAGCCTACTCCAAGTGTGAATGCTGTCCATGGCGTCTGTACCATACTTCTTCATTTTTTCTATAAAATGTGTACACTCTAGTATTGATTTTGGATGAAAAGTTGCATGCTTTCTCTCCTTTTCAAAATGTCACTTGCTCTAACTGCCTCAATGCTATCTATGTAGTCTGCAATAATCCTTCTTTTTCTGTATAAGTTTAAATGTAGACTTCTGAGATAAAAATTTGCATGCTGTGTATCTTTTTCAAAATGTGGCCTATACCAGCTGCTTCAACGCTGTCTATGTATATTTCTGGCAATATATTGTATATTTGTATGAATAATAATGTATATTTCAGGAATAATACATTCCATTTTTGATTCACAGCAAATCCCAACTTGTCTGTCTCTGAAACTGTAGTCTGGTAAAAAGTCTGACATAATGTGGATGTAGTCTGTACAATATTTCTGGCTTTGTCTCAGAAATAACACATTCTAAATATAAAAATAGAAATATAAAAATAGAAAGCTAAATGTAAAATAAAAAAAAGTGAAGAAAATGCAGTGCAACAATAAATAAATAATTACAATAGTGCTTACAGTCTTAAACGTGCATGTGTAAATAGTGATGATCACTCCACTGTACTGATGAGGGTCAATATATGCTACTTATGATATCTTCCAATGCATACATATAAACTCCCATAGAGACTGCACATACTAGTGCTATAAATATAACATAAATAGTGCACACAAATACAAAAAAATCCTTAATAGTGATCTGTCCCTTTAAATCCTAAATGACATCATTACATGGATATGGAGCAATCTGGATCTGCTTAAAAATGCCGGCAAACAATGGTGAAGATCTGTGTACCATTATACCCTCCCAGGTTAAAGGGAAAAGCGTAGTTTGACCTGTCATTATGGGTCAAACTTGGAGGTGAGAGCTATAGAGTGCTGGAGGTGGAAAAGCACTAAGGGGTGACAAAGGAGCACTGTACACGTTTATGCAGCAGTGTGATTACAGCTGATTTAAAGGGACGGTTCACCACTATAGAGACTGTATCCAATCAACACTTTTTGATGGTGTATTTGTGTTATGATATACAACAAGTGTACCACACAGGTCCACGTGATGTGATTTAGGATTTAAAGGGATAGATCACTATTAAGGATGTTTTTGTATTTGTGTGCACTATTTATGGTTTATTTATAGCACTAGTATGTGCAGACTCTATGGGAGTTTATATGTACAGTTGCAAGAAAAAGTATGTGAACCCCTTGGGATTACGTGGAGTTTTGCATGAATTGGGCATAAAATGTGCTCTGAACGTCATCTAAGTCACAACAATAGAAGAACACAGTCTGCTGAACATAATACTACACAAACATTAGATGTTGCCATGGTTTAATTGCACATAACATGTAAACATTCACAGTGCAGGGAGGAAAAAGTATGTGAACCTTTGGACTTAATAACTGGTTGACCCTCCTTTGGCAGCAATTACCTCAACCAAACGTTTCCTGTAGTTGCAGATCAGACCTGCACAATGATCTGGAGTAATTTTGGACCACACCTCTTCACAAAACTGTTTCAGTGTAGCAATATTCTTGGGATGTCTGGTGTGAATCGCTCTCTTAAGGTCATGCCACAGCATTTCAATCGGGTTGAGGTCAGGACTCTGACTGGGCCACTCCAGAAGGCGTATTCTGTGCTGTTGCAGCCATTGTTTTGTTGAATGACTTGTATACTTTGGGTCATTGTCCTGTTGCATCACCCATCCTCTGCGGGGCTTCAGTTGGCGGACAGATGGCCATATGTTTTCCTGCAAAATGTCTTGATAAACTCTGGAATTCATTTTCCCATCAATAACAACAATCTGTCCAGACCCTGAGGCAGCAAAGCAGCCCCAAACCATGATGCTCCCTCCGCCATGTTTTACAGTGGGGATGAGGTTTTGATGTTGGTGTGCTGTGCCTTTTTTCTCCACACATAGTGTTGTGTGTTCTTCCCAAACAACTCAGTCTTGGTTTCATCTGTCCACAGTATATTTTGCCAGTAGTGCTGTGGAACATCCAGGTGCTCTTTTGCAAACTTCAAACGTGCTGCAATATTCTTTTTGGACAGCAATGGCTTCCTCCGTGGTGTCCTCCCATGTACTCCATTCTTGTTTAATGTTTTCCTTATTGTAGATGTGTCAACAAAAATGTTAGCATGTGCCAGAGATTTCTTTAGGTCTTTAGCTGACACTCTGGGATTCTTCTTTACCTCATGCAGCATTCTGCGCTGTGCTCTTGCAGTCATTTTTACAGGACGACCACACCTAGGGAGAGTAGCAACAGTGCTAAACTTTCTCCATTTGTAGACAGTCTGTCTTACCGTGGACACATGAACATCAAGGCTTTTGGAGATACTTTTGCAACCCTTTCCAGCTTCATGCAAGTCAACAATTCTTGATCGTAGGTCTTCTGAGAGCTCTTTTCTGCGAGGCATGGTTCACATCAGACAGTGCTTCTTGAAACCAGTAAACCCAAAACAGGTGTGTGTTTTTTAAGGGCAGGACAGCTGTCAGCAACACATCCAATATCATCACACTGATTGGAGTCAAGGTTGGCTCACTCCTGGCTCCAATTAGCTCAAGTCATTAAGCTAGGGCGTCACATACTTTTTCCTCCCTGCACTGTGAATGTTTACATGTTATGTGCAATTAAACCATGACAACATCTAATGTTTGTGTAGTATTATGTTCAGCAGACTGTGTTCTTCTATTGTTGTGACTTAGATGACGTTCAGAGCACATTCTATGCCCAATTCATGCAAAACTCCACGTAATCCCAAGGGGTTCACATACTTTTTCTTGCAACTGTATGCATTGGAAGATATCATGAGTAGCATATATTGACCCTCATGAGCACAGTGGAGTGATCATCACTATTTACACATGCACGTTTAAGACTGTAAGCACTATTGTAATTATTTATTTATTGCTGCGCTGCATTTTCTTCACTTTATTTATTTTGTTATATGTGGGAACACATTATATGCTAAGTGCACATCTATTTAGTAGGTTTTCATTGCGCTGAAGGTTTTCTAAACAAATGTAAAAAAAATGAAAATAAATTACCCCTGTAAAATATGTGATGCTGTAATACGATGTTGTCTGTGAGAATTGTACTGTTCTGTAACTCAGCAAACAGTATTAAGGCATCTCCTAAGCATGTACTAGAAAGGAATGGTGATTTTCCTATATCACCCTGAAAGGAAAATAGAAAGGAAGACCTTCTAACTTCTGGTACATGTCCTCCATGGTAGTGCCCAGCTCCCCAATGCTCTTTGTTTGACAACTTCTTTCAGATTTTTGGGGCTTTACGATGGATTCCATGATCTGCCTCTGAACCAACTCAGGATGATTCACTAATCCCTAGCACTTGAAGATAAAAGCATCACATAGATTCTGTCAGTAGAGAGCAGGACTGTGATATACTGAGCTGCCACTTTAAAGGAGATTATGGTCTTTATACTTTTTCTAGATATTGATATGGAAGAAATCAGATAAACTTTGTTTCAATATTCAGTTTATAATTATCTATGTGCTTGGAGTCAGCCTGTCTAACCCTGTCCATTGTTTTAACATCTTAAAGTAAACTGTAAGCCAAAAGAAAAAAAATAATGTAGGTTTCAGGTAATCAGGAAAGGAGGGATAATGTAATTTTATCCTATCAAAATTCTAAAACCAAAGTTGATTTTTATGGAGTTTCACGACTGCTAGAGACCACATATAGGCAGGGAAAAACATTCACAAACCATATGACAGTATGTTCGGTGGGTGGACATTCGCAGACCAAACAAATAAAGTTTACAAGCTGCTTATTGTGTAAAATATTCAGAAAATATATTTTGTTAATAACATTGTCCAAAAGAATCCCCATAAATCAAGTCATAGAGATTCTCAGCTTACCCGGGTCTTCCAACTCTTCCTTTTCATCACTGACAAGTTACAGTATATGGGTTCCATGGTTAATTAGATTCACTCAGCGCTTTTCCTGCATTTAATCAGCCTCAGAATTTCTGGAATTCATTTGTGTTACCAATTAAAGGGTTGGGTTGGCAACCTCATCTCTACCGACTTTGGTCATTAGAGTTTCCCTCTCCCTAGACCAAAAGTTTCTAGAAAATTATTTGCTCTCTATTGTTAAGAAACAAAACAAGGTCACCAACCATAACAGCTTTTTCATAAATCAGCTAAAATGCTAGCATTGAATTCTTAGGTGCTACCATTTTGCCACATTTCTTTCAGTTTTATTTTTTTCTCCTTTGTTATAATCTTTTTGAGATTCCAAGAAAGGAAGAATAAATGACAGTGAGAGCAAGGGGCCATTGAAAGAGGCAGAGAGGAAGATTGAAAGGAAACAGGAGCTGACAGAATGCCCGAGACAAAAGGAGAAACATGAATATTGAAAGACAAAGAGCAGAAAGAAAAAGTAAAGGAGGGGGGACGTGATCAAAGAGTGATTGTAAGAAAGTAGATGAAACGATTAAGCATGCCATTTCTTGTGTATTTATCCACAACTGTCATGTGTGTATATACTGTATATCTAAATATCTATATATTATATACTGTGTGTATAATATATATATATATACATATATATTATATTGGCAAAAGTATTGGGATTCCTGCCTTTACACGCACATGAACTTTAACTAATTTTATTATACAAGATACCTATTGGGCCAGGATTGCCAATGAAAAAATATAAGCTTTATATAAAGGATAAGGAATACTAGGGTACATTACACCTGTGACTTGTAATTGCCTCTATACCTTTGCTACTATAGATGAAAATACAGATCAATGTATTTCATTAGGAGGAGCAGATACTGTACTTCTCTTGGAAAATCCTTTAATACTAGTGGGCTATTTTACACCAGTAGTGGGCAATCTACTTTTAGTATGGAACCTGAGCATTCTTGTGCCTTTGTAATGGAATTACAAGTGTTATTTTAACCATTTTTTAAGGAGTCCAAAATATCTACAAATCCCGAGGCATTGCCCATTTTGCAACTGGGGGCTCTAAACAGATTCAAGAATGTCAACTGGATCTACAGATTACATAGGTTGCACACATACTCTCCACTTGAAGCTTGGAGGAGCGAGATGAAGTGTTCAAAGTGAACTGAAGTGTACGAGATTACTACCCCTAGTCCAGTCTATTACTGAACGATGCCCCTTACTTGCAGATTGACTGTAAGTAATTTAATAGAGACCCAGAACTGGATCCCCTCATTCCAGTCAAAACCTAAAGTGGTAATGCACTCTCTCAACAAACATTAACTATTCTTAATCCTTATGCTGCTAGAATTATAAAATAGATAGAAAAGTATATCATATTTACTTTTTTAAAACTTTTTTCTTTACATTTCTTTGGTTACTTCCTGGTTCCCAGGCCTAGACAAATAATGTCATACATCCCAGGAGTCTTCAGGAGGGGAGGAGTGGGGTACTCAGCTAAACACCCCCTCCTGCCTGCATGCATGTGCTAAGGCCAGATGGATTCCTGGAATTAAATGCTACATGAATCATCTGCCTTTACTCAAGATGGCTTCAGCCAGAAATACTAGGGAGTGTTTTTCAAAGTGATTTCCCAGCAAAATATAGCTTGGAGACATGGATGGATGGGGGAGTTTACTTTGAATACTAGAAATTAATTCAATAGCGTTTTTGGTTTGAGGTGCTCAGAAAAAGTGTTTTGTTCCATTTTAACCTAGTTCTGATGACCAGCTGAGTAGTTTGACCAAGTACAGCATACCATTGTTCAGTACTAGTGAGGTGGACAGCTCAGTAGATACAGTCATTTACATTTTGACACCCATCCACCTCAAGCAAAGCAAGATGGTGCTACAGGGAGTCTGTAATACCCTTTTAATAGCAGTAAAGTATATAACAGTACTGTTAATAAGCACAATAAAACATAAAATGGAGTTAACATTGGCAGTTCCATTTTACCTTTTTCAACCAGATGGCTGTGGGTCCATATATAACTATTTTTGAGTTCCAGATTTCAAAATACCCTAGTGCTGGCTTAAAATAATTACAGCAATATGGATTCTCAATGGGGATTGTTAAATAAAATATACATATTTAATGCTTTAGGGTATCAAATGTTTGTTGAATTTCCTGAGGCAAAAAGGATGCAGGTGTGGAAATAGTCTATGGAAGAAACTGAAAAACCACATGCCTTGGAGAGAAAGCAGATTCCATTTTATCCATATGCATGTATGAGCTATCTCCCAGGGACTATTCCTACAGGAAAAACACTACATCATTTTCAAAGTGTTATAATTGGCATAATGACATCAGACATGAAACAGATCCAATGTTGTCCATTTTATGCACATCCACATGAAATGGATGACATTACTTCCAAATTTTAGAACTGCAAACTAATGAATAGCCATGGAGGTGTGCAGGTGCAATGTATGCAGGAACTATTGCTTTGCGGTTAGTTATAAGGTCAGAGAGGAAATAAGAATGGAAATATTTTAGGAGGCAGGATATGTCCCAGTTCCCCTCGAGAGCCCATAAAGCATGTGGGAAACTGGATCCAGGTCTCCAAGCAGGAAATGGCAACAGGAAAGAAAGCAACAGCAGGCCGATATTATACGTATTGAGAAAACAATACTCAGAATGTTTTTCCAGATTTTTCACTATCCTAATGAACTGCGGAGAAGCAATGTCATCCGATTTAATGTGGCCAGACTGCTCCTAAGATGTGTAATAATGTGCAATTTTGAGGGCAAACACTTTGTTCAGGAAAACATGGGAAACCTATGGCCTATGCGGCAAACACAACCCATTAGCCCTTTCATGGTATCAACAGATTTCTGTGGGCATAAGAAAATGTACCATGCAAAGTGTGCCATGGTACCTTATAACAGATAGGTAGGCATGGGGAATGTGGGTGTTCACAAAGAACATGGTTTATAGTGACACACTTCCAGCATTGGCTTCCTTTGTAGCTCTCTGCATTTGATCATAGGATATCTTAGAAACTCTTCAAAGAAAGTTGCTGTAAAACTTCTGTCAGATGATGTGATTGCAGGTTGGAAATGGGAGCAGTTATCTATATAATGTCCACCATGTGTCACTGACTACTTCTGCTCTAAATGATGTCTAAATGATGAAGTACCTCTATTCAGGACCACTAGCGCAACTTATTTTATTCATATAATATAAACACCAATCATCCGTAATAGTATGATGACCCACCTAATATTGAGCAGGTCACCCTTTGTTGCAACACAGCCCTGGCCCATTGTGGCATGGATGCCACTAGACCTCTTGAGGTATTCTGTGGTATTTGGAACCAAGCTGTCAGTAGCAGATGCTTTAAGTCCTGTAAGTTGCGAGGTGGGGCCTCCATGGAGCAGACTTGTTTTTCCAGCACAACCCACAGATGCTCAATTGGATTGCGATCCGGAGAACTTGGAGGCCAAGAAAACACCACAAACTGGTTGTTGTGTTCCTCAAACTATGCTTGAACTATTTTTACAGTGTGGCAGGGTGCATTATCCTGCTGAAAGAGGCCACTGTCATTAGGGAATACCATTTCCATGAAGGGGTTTAGCAACAATGTTTAGGTAAGTGGTTTATGTCAAAGTAACATCCACATGAATGGCAGGACCAAGGTTTCTCAACAGAACAAAGAATCACACTGCCTCCACTGACTTGCCTTCTTCCCTTACTGCATCCTGGTGCCATCTCTTCCCCAGGTGACACATACGCACCTGGCCTCCAATATGAAAAAGAAAACAGGCCACCTTTTCCATTGCTCCATGGTCCAGTTCTGATGCTAGCATGCCAATGCTAGTTGATTTTGGCTGTGGAAATGGGTCAGAATGGGCACTCTGACCAGTCTGTGGCAACACAGCCCCAGACATAACAAACTGCGCTGTCCATTTTTTCTGCTTTCAGCATATTAACTCTATGGACAACATGTTTACTTTTTGCCTAATGTATCCAAATGACTTTCAGATGCCATTGCAACAAGATAATCAATGTTATTTACCTTACCTGTCAGTGATCTTATTAGTATGGCTGATCAGTGTATATATAGATATAGAGGGATTGATTTACTAAAACTGGAGAGTGCAAAATCTGGTGCAGCTGTGCATAATAGTCAATCAGCTTCTAACTTCAGTTTGTTCAATTATATACATATGTTTTTTAACCACTTATTTTATTATTTATTTTATTTAACTGCCTCCCTCCCAGCCTATTATAATAATACGGTCAGGCTGGGGCTCTATTATTCCAGCGGATATCAAATTATGTCCTCTTGCTCGTGCCTTGTGCGCACCCTAGGGGTCATCATTTGTGATCTTTGAACACAGATCATTGTACACGGCTTGTCCTGGCACCATTTGATCGGTGCATCCAATCACAGTGATCATAATCAGTTGTACACAATGGCTTTCATTCATTGTGTACTACTGTGATTGATCACAGTGACCATAGTGGACCTGCACCATGTGATAGCTGTGAGTAATCATACAAAAATGGCACATGAATGGATGCCATTCATAAAAATTATCACTGATAATCACTGTAATAAGCAGTCGTAGTGTAAAAAATATAAAAACTCTGATCACCATAGTGTGTACTAAACAAAATTAAACAAAAAAGGAAACAATATGTGGGAAAAAAAATTTAAAAATTGGAAAAAAGATACTTTTATTTTTACATATTGTTGCCAGTCAGTGTCCTTGATCAATGCTCACCTGAGGGCTGAAGTTCCTCTTTAAAGTTTTACACTCT
The DNA here is from genome assembly GCF_062004578.1 of Staurois parvus. Classification (NCBI taxonomy): domain Eukaryota; kingdom Metazoa; phylum Chordata; class Amphibia; order Anura; family Ranidae; genus Staurois; species Staurois parvus. Next base: position 1,489,266 of record NW_028318614.1, on the reverse strand, counting down.
GCCTACACCTCACCTCTCACAGGCTTCACTAGCTCAGACCAGCAATCTTCTCCTGCTGGCTTTGTGACCATCCAGATGGAGATTTTTTTCATGTCTTCTGGACATGCCATGCTAACTCTCTTTATAGGTATAATATTGTAGGCAATATTAATGCAGTCGCTCACACCTCTTTGACTTCTTCACCTTCACCTTTACTTGGCCTCATCAAAGATCTGGTCCCCTCGAATGCCAAACGGACGCTTATTGGATTATTGTTATTTTATGACAGGAAGGCCATCACATTGCATTGGAAAAAGCTCTCCCCTCTCTTCATCTGCTTTTGGAAGCAGCTTGTGAACTCAACCTTACCATTTTATCAGGACACCTACAGTAATAGAGACTGCCCCAAATAATTTATCAGGGTGTGGGCATGGTAGCTTGGAGAGGCTTCTACAGAAACTATGCCTTCTACTTAACAACACCTGTTGATCCACTATTAAAATGACAGATGGGCCATGCTTACCTCTCAGTCATATACTCTGTCCCCTGTTGAAGTGTGTTTCTTTTATGGACATTTGTTTCATACCACTGTAGTTATCCACCTTGTTTACATGATCCATGCACCACCAGATTGTTGTGCTTACTTTTTTGGTAAGCCATCTCTCTTTCCTTATGTTTTAGTTATGTTATTTTGTGTAATGTGTTCTGCTGGGTGACCTACCCCTGCTCAAGCCCAGCCACTCAGCCGTTATATCTAGTTGCATGACTCAATAAAAAGAATTGTTTAAAAAAAAAAAAAACATACTCCTAAGGGTTATGGCAGCATCTTCTTCCATCCCTCCTGGACATATTCTTGTACCAAAAAATGGTCCCTCATGAAACTCATTATTTATATATTTATTTTTGTGCAGAAAAAAATCAGTGAAAAGAAAAAGTAGATTAAACTGACAAAGAATAAAAAGTATTACAAAAATAGGGACTTTCAGTATAAAACTTTTGTGAGACCAAAGAACACATATATATTTATATACAATATACAAACAATAGGTCTGGGCATTTATGACTAATCATCCAATTTTTCCAGGGGGGGGGGGGGGGGGAGGTAAGGGCGTTCATGGTTGGTGATGGAATATTCATGGAGTTGGTCCTCCACACTGTAATGTAAAGGGGCACTGTGATATAAAGGGAACTTCACTGTAAAGGGGCACTGTATTGATGCCCCTTTAAAGTGCAGTCTCCTTTATATCACAATGCTCCTCGAAATCACAGCCCCCCATCACAGTGCCCCTTGAAATCATGCCCTCCTTTTCTCTCTAATCACAGTGCTCTCTATACATTCAGCAAAGAGATGGCCCAGTCCAGCAAAGAGACTTCCCCATTTAGCAAAGAGATATCTCAATCCAGCAAAGATACCTCCCCATATAGCAAAGAGATGGCCCAATCCAGCAAAGTGACATCCCAATCCAGCAAAGGGACATCCCAATCCAGCAAAGAGACAGCCCCATCCAGAAAAGAGATAGCCCAATCCAGCACAGATATATCCCCATATAGCAATAAGACAACTCAATCCAGCAAAGAGATATTCCCGTCCAGCAAACAAAAAGCCCATAGCAGCACATAGACACTCCCATCCAGCAAAGAGACATCCTCATATAGCAAAGAGACAGCCCAATCCAGCAAAGAGACATCCCCATCCAGCAAAGAGACATCCCTATATAGCAAAGGGACATCTCAATCCAGCAAAGAGACATCCAAATCCAGCAAAAAGACATCCCAATCCAACAAAGAAACATCATGATATTTTGAAATGTTGTTGACAACTAATTCAGTAATTTTGCGCAAAATCAGTTTTCCCAAAATCACTCCACTTTTCCCTGAGACTCAAAGTGCACACCGGGAATTTCATAAATTTATAATATTTCAGGTCACATGTGCAATACTACACCATTCATCTGCTAATGCTTTATGTTTCTTCTAAACTCATCAATTGTTAGAAGCTACGCAGGTTTCACAAGTGAATGACTCAAGTAGTGAATGGCTCGAATTGAAGCTTTCATGATATATGCATGACCATTTCTTTGCAAAGGCAATCAATTTTAAGAATAGAATTAAAAAAGACAAATCATCCAAAATGGGAGCTGAATTTGGAGTAGATTGGGAAATGTAATGATCACTGAAAAAATAGGCAGTTCTAGATACTTGCTATATCAGCCACTTCATACAACAGTTACTAGAAGCTAAAACATGTTTCATAGTCAAGAATTAGAGGTAGATCTACTAAAACTGGTGCATTCACAAGCTGGTGCAGCTGGGCATGGTAGCCAATCAGCTTCTTACTTCAGCTTGTTCAATTAAGCTTTGGCAATAAAATCTGGATGCTTATTGGTTACTCTGCAGAGTTGCACGAGATTATGCACGCTCCAGTTTTAGTAAATAACCCCCTATGTGCTGTATTGAGGTACCACCAACTAAAACAGCAGATCATTCTCCAAAACTATGTTTCTCATTTTTATGCATGTCCTCCTGCATAGACCCTGGGATTGATTTACTAAAGACTTATAAGCTGTTCACGTTTTCCCTTAGCTTAATGAATGTGATGAAAATTTACTTTGCAACGTTAGCAGTGTTTCACCTCATTTATTACACTAAGAAAACATTCCCTTGCAAAGGAAATAGTCTATTAGCCTTTAGCAAATCAATCCCCCTACTTTCAGCCTCTTGGGGAGAGAAGCCATATTATTGACAGGTTACAGGCCTGGATCTATTAGTTAGTTAACCACTGTCCTTACTCCATTTTTCCAGTGAGATAACATGGTAATAGCATTTGTGGATCCTACACTCACCGGCCACTTTATTGGGTACACCTTACTAGTGCCAAGAAAATATCCACCACACCATTACACCACCACCAGCCTGAACCATCAATACAAGGCAAGATGGAGCTGTGCTTCCTTGTTGTTTATGCCAAATTCTGACCCTACCATCTGAATGATGCAGCAACCAGTCTGCCCATTCTCCTCTGACATCAACAAGGCCTTTCTGCCCCTACAACTGCCGCTCACTGGACATTTTCTCTTTTTCAGGCCATTCTCTGTAAACCGTAGAGATGGTTGTGTGTGAAAATCCCAGTAGATCAACAGTTTTATAAATACTCAGACTAGCCCATCTGGCACCAACAACCATGCCATGTTCAAAGTTACTTAAATCCCCTTTCTTCCCCATTCTGATGCTCGGTTTGAACTGTTGTCTTCACCACATCTACATGTCTAAATGCACTGAGCTGCTGCCATGTGATTGGCTGATCAGCAGTTTGTGTTACCTAGTAGTTGAACAGGTGTACCTAAAAAAGTGGCCGATGAGTGTATATTTTATTAGAACTTTCAACTGCCCTTGCAAAGACAATTCAGCTTTCCCTTACATAGTTACATAGTTAGTCTGGCTGAAAAAAGACAAAAGTCTATCCAGGTCAACCATTAAAAAAAAAAAAGTTATAATATTATACCCACAGTTGATCCAGAGGAAGGCAAAAAAAACCCTGCAGGGAAAACTATTCCTTCCTGATCCCCCGAGATATTCCCTGGATCAACTTTACTATAAATGTTAGTAGCTCATTATCTGCAAAGTTCTAAATGAAAATTGATTTCCAATAACAAGTGCACTTTTTGCAAGTGGAAGAAAAGCGTTTCAATCACCATATACTGTTTTTTACTGTAAATTGTATAATCTGTGTAGGAATTCGTACAGAGAACATACCTTTATTATTCAAAAAGAAAATGTAATCCTCTAAATACTTATAATGGGAGTCAAGAATCTAGGAAAATCAGCACTTGAGATAGGGCGAATTGTCAGCTTAATGGATTTGCACTGACTGTTCTCTAAAAACAATCATGTAATCACACTGAGCAATTATGTTAATTTATTGCTTGCCTGCCATTTATTATTTTTTTTTGTGATTTCCACATTTTCTTTTTTTATGTCTTTATATTATGACTAGAGATGAGCGAATCGAACCAGGCGAAGTGGAATTCGATACGAATTTCAGGAAAAATTTGATTCGCGTCGAATCCGAATATTTGCCTACTTCGGGTGCGCGAATCGGATTTTTCCCGATCAGCCTTCAAAAGTGTCCCTGCAGAGAGCTCCGCTATTTCTGACAGTTCTCTGACAGTTCCTTCACATGTACAGCGGTTGAAACATTGTATCTATTTGTTTCCATTTAGGATACAGATGTTTTTATTCGGAAACAGATGTTTCAACCGCTGTACATGTGAAGGAGCTGTCAGAGAACTGTCAGAAATAGAGGAACTCTGCAGATACACTTTTTGCCGGTTTGGAATTATTCTTATTTTCATCCTACTTCTTCTTCTTCCTCTTCATCCTCATCCTCATCCTCTTCTTCTTCTTCTGAGGATGAGGATGAAGAAGAAGAAGAAGAAGAAGAAGTAGGATGAAAATAAGAATAATTCCAAGCCGGCAAAAAGTGTATCTGCAGAGCTCCTCTATTCTGCAGATACACTTAGAGGAGCTCTGCAGATCATCCTACTTCTTCTTCTTCTTCATCCTCATCCTCTTCTTCTTCTTCTGAGGATGAGGATGAGGATGAAGAAGAAGAAGAAGAAGAAGAAGAAGTAGGATGAAAATAAGAATAATTCCAAGCCGGCAAAAAGTGTATCTGCAGAGCTCCTCTATTCTGCAGATACACTTAGAGGAGCTCTGCAGATACACTTTTTGCCGGCTTGGAATTATTCTTATTTTCATCCTACTTCTTCTTCTTCTTCTTCTTCATCCTCATCCTCAGAAGAAGAAGAAGAGGATGAGGATGAGGATGAAGAAGAAGAAGAAGAAGTAGGATGAAAATAAGAATAATTCCAAGCCGGCAAAAAGTGTGTCTGCAGAGCTCCTCTAAGTGTATCTGCAGAATAGAGGAACTCTGCAGATACACTTTTTGCCGGTTTGGAATTATTCTTATTTTCATCCTACTTCTTCTTCTTCTTCCTCTTCATCCTCATCCTCTTCTTCTTCTTCTGAGGATGAGGATGAAGAAGAAGAAGAAGAGGAAGAAGAAGTAGGATGAAAATAAGAATAATTCCAAGCCGGCAAAAAGTGTATCTGATGAGCTCCTCTATTCTGCAGATACACTTAGAGGAGCTCTGCAGATACACTTTTTGCCGGCTTGGAATTATTCTTATTTTCATCCTACTTCTTCTTCTTCTTCTTCATCCTCATCCTCAGAAGAAGAAGAAGAGGATGAGGATGAAGAAGAAGAAGAAGAAGAAGAAGAAGAAGTAGGATGAAAATAAGAAGAATTCCAAGCCGGCAAAAAGTGTATCTGCAGAGCTCCTCTAAGTGTATCTGCAGAATAGAGGAGCTCTGCAGATACACTTTTTGCCGGCTTGGAATTATTCTTATTTTCATCCTACTTCTTCTTCTTCTTCTTCTTCCTCTTCATCCTCATCCTCATCCTCTTCTTCTTCTTCTGAAGATGAGGATGAAGAAGAAGAAGAAGAAGAAGAAGTAGGATGAAAATAAGAATAATTCCAAGCCGGAAAAAGTGTATCTGCAGAGCTCCTCTATTCTGCAGATACACTTAGAGGAGCTCTGCAGATACACTTTTTGCCGGCTTGGAATTATTCTTATTTTCATCCTACTTCTTCTTCTTCTTCTTCATCCTCATCCTCAGAAGAAGAAGAAGAGGATGAGGATGAGGATGAAGAAGAAGAAGAAGAAGAAGAAGTAGGATGAAAATAAGAATAATTCCAAGCCGGCAAAAAGTGTATCTGCAGAGCTCCTCTAAGTGTATCTGCAGAATAGAGGAACTCTGCAGATACACTTTTTGCCGGTTTGGAATTATTCTTATTTTCATCCTACTTCTTCTTCTTCCTCTTCATCCTCATCCTCTTCTTCTTCTTCTGAGGATGAGGATGAAGAAGAAGAAGAAGAAGAAGTAGGATGAAAATAAGAATAATTCCAAGCCGGCAAAAAGTGTATCTGATGAGCTCCTCTATTCTGCAGATACACTTAGAGGAGCTCTGCAGATACACTTTTTGCCAGCTTGGAATTATTCTTATTTTCATCCTACTTCTTCTTCTTCTTCTTCATCCTCATCCTCAGAAGAAGAAGAAGAGGATGAGGATGAGGATGAAGAAGAAGAAGAAGAAGAAGAAGAAGAAGAAGTAGGATGAAAATAAGAATAATTCCAAGCCGGCAAAAAGGGTATCTGCAGAGCTCCTCTAAGTGTATCTGCAGAATAGAGGAGCTCTGCAGATACTCTTTTTGCCGGCTTGGAATTATTCTTATTTTCATCCTACTTCTTCTTCTTCTTCTTCTTCCTCTTCATCCTCATCCTCATCCTCTTCTTCTTCTTCTGAGGATGAGGATGAAGAAGAAGAAGAAGAAGAAGTAGGATGAAAATAAGAAGAATTCCAAGCCGGCAAAAAGTGTATCTGCAGAGCTCCTCTATTCTGCAGATACACTTAGAGGAGCTCTGCAGATACACTTTTTGCCGGCTTGGAATTCTTCTTATTTTCATCCTACTTCTTCTTCTTCTTCTTCATCCTCATCCTCAGAAGAAGAAGAAGAGGATGAGGATGAGGATGAAGAAGAAGAAGAAGAAGAAGTAGGATGAAAATAAGAAGAATTCCAAGCCGGCAAAAAGTGTATCTGCAGAGCTCCGCTAAGTGTATCTGCAGAGCTCCGCTAAGAAATAGCAGAGCTCTGCAGATACACTTTTTGCCGGCTTGGAATTCTCCTGCTTCTCATCCTTCTTCTTCTTCTCATCCTTCTTCTTCTTCTCATCCTTCTTCTTCTTCTCATCCTTCTCCTTCTTCTCATCCTTCTCCTTCTTCTCATCCTTCTTCTTCTCATCCTTCTTCTTCTCATCCTTCTCCTTCTTCTCATCCTTCTCCTTCTTCTCATCCTTCTTCTCATCCTTCTCCTTCTTTTCATCCTTCTCCTTCTCCTTCTTCTCATCCTTCTCCTTCTTCTCATCCTTCTCCTTCTCCTTCTTCTCATCCTTCTCCTTCTTCTCATCCTTCTCCTTCTCCTTCTTCTCATCCTTCTCCTTCTTCTCATCCTTCTCCTTCTCCTCATCCTTCTCCTTCTTCTCATCCTTCTTCTCATCCTTCTCCTTCTTCTCATCCCTCTTCTCATCCTTCTCCTTCTTCTCATCCTTCTTCTCATCCTTCTTCTTCTCATCCTTCTTCTCATCCTTCTTCTCATCCTTCTCCTTCTTCTCATCCTTCTCCTTCTTCTCATCCTTCTCCTTCTCCTTCTTCTCATCCTTCTCCTTCTTCTCATCCTTCTCCTTCTTCTCATCCTTCTCCTTCTCCTTCTTCTCATCCTTCTCCTTCTCCTTCTTCTCATCCTTCTCCTTCTCCATCTTCTCATCCTTCTCCTTCTCCTTCTTCTCATCCTTCTCCTTCTCCTTCTCCTTCTTCTCATCCTTCTCCTTCTTCTCATCCTTCTCCTTTTCCTTCTTCTCATCCTTCTCCTTCTCCTTCTTCTCATCCTTCTCCTTCTTCTCATCCTTCTCCTTCTCCTTCTTCTCATCCTTCTCCTTCTCCTTCCTCATCTCCAAGGGCATTTAAATTAAAGGTACAGTGTTCTGCACTAATTTAAAGGCTCTCTGAAGCCTAGAAACCCTTTTTATAAGTTAACTTCGTAGCGAATTAATTCGCATCGAATCTAATTTCTTCCTGAAATTCGGCGAATCGGCCGAATCGAATTTTTGAATAATTCGCTCATCTCTAATTATGACATATGCATAAAATACAAAATTGTGGGTTCTACTTACAGCTATCTACCAGGACTTTTCCAGAGCTTCCCCCATCCTCTGGAACTCTCTACCCCAATTTATCAGACTATCGCCTACTCTGCTCACTTTCAGGCGATCTCTTAAAACCTATCTCTTCAGGGAAGCCTATCCTGCCCTCAGCTAATAATGGAATCTTCTACTCTTCCTACCAGTCCATCCCCCACAGTTATTACCCTTTGTACCACTAGCCCCTCCCTCCTAGATTGTAAGCTCCAAGGAGCAGGGCCCTCCTATCCCTCTTGTATTGAACTGTATTGCTGCTGTATTGTCTCCCTTTATATTGTAAAGCGCTGAGCAAACTGTTGGCACTATATAAATCCTGTATACTAATAATAATAATCTACAGAATATGGTGGATGGTGCACTCACATTATTGCGGAAAAGTTAGAACAGGAGTTATCAAGACATCAATTTTTTAAAGTCACTGTGGCCATACTGATGCTTTAATTTGCAGGAATTTTCTCTCACTTCCTATTTGGCTTTCGGACAGGAAGTGAAGGAAAATCTCCACAATGGGACACAGATGTTGCAAATAATTCTGAGAGGGGTTAGAAGCCTCCATTGCTCTATCAAAAATTAAAAAAAAAAAGTTTTGCCTGTAGTTCTACTTAAAAAAAGTAAATATAATATACCTTCCTATCAATTTATCAAAGATAGCAGCATAAGGTTTAAAATGCAAAATTGAGACAAAGGAGTTTTTTCATGCTGAAAGAGAATATTTAGCTGCTTTTATGGCATTATGGAAGTTTAGGAAGAGTCCCAGTGCCCGCAGTGAGAACATTTATACAGTAAATTGTCCCATTCACATTTTTTTCCATTATCATAATTGTTCCAAATTGTATTTTTTTTTTATTATTATGCTTAAAGTGTTACTAAACCCACAACAGTAAAATCAGTCTGTATATGCAGTAAAGCATGCTGTTTATATTCACTGTGGAACCTAAGGGGTTAATCCTCCACATTGTGTAAAAAGGCTGTTTGATCCTGTCTTCTCTGATCCTCCCCTTCTTCTACTGTCCCCAGTCCATCTGCTGATAGAACAGAGCTTTGGGGGCAAGCTGCACATGCTCAGTTTAGTGTGTATTGCGAAAGAGTTATTTTTTTTTCTTTGAAAGGGTGCATGTTATCAGCACAGGGCTAATCAGAACTGTCCAGACAGAAGGTCAGGGGTCAAGCAGCCTCACAGGGCAATCAGGGGAGAATGAAAACCCCTACAAGCTTAAACCAGTGCTCTGCTGGACACTGATAGAAGTCACAAGACTGCTCTAACTGCTGATGAGAAAAGGTATTTAGCAGTTCATACATTACTACAATAATTGATTTTTCCCTGTAGTGTGCACTGTACTAGATATAGTGAATGCAGGGTCCTGGGTTTAGTAATACTTTAACCACTTGCCTAGCACTTTCATCCCCTTCCTGCCCAGGCCAATTTTCAGCTTTCAGTGCTGTCGTCATTTGAATAACAATTGCGCTGTCATTCAAATCTGTACCCATATGAAATTGTTATAATATTTTCACACAAATAGAGCTTTCTTTTGGTGATATTTAATCACCACTGGGGTTTTTAAATGATTGCACTATGAATTGGAAACAGACCAAAAATTTTTAAGACATTTTTTTTTCTTTGTTTCTATTATAACATTTTGCAAACAGGTACATTTTCTCCTTCACTAATGTGCTTTGATGAGACTGCACTGACAGGCAGCACTGATGGACACTTATGAGGTGACATTGATAGGCTGCACTGATGGGCTCTGATAGGCTGCACTGATGATGCGGCACTAATGAGGTGGCACTGATAGGTGGTAATGATGGGAACTGATAGACTGCACTGATGGGCACTAATAAGCAGTACGGAAGGGCATTGACTGGCTGCACTGATGGGCAACACTGACTGGCAGCACTGACTGGCGGGACTGTTGGGCACAGATTGGCAGCACTGCTGGGCACTTATGGGCAGCACTGTTGGGCACTGATAGGCAGCAATGTTGGACACCAATGGGCAGCAATGTTGGACACCGATGGGCAGCACTGCCGGGCACTGATGGGCAGCACTGTTTGGCACTGATTAGCAGCACTGTTGGGCACTGATGGGCAGTGCCCTAATTATCAGTGTAGATGTGTCCTTTGACAGTTTCCAGTTATTGGCAGTACTTTCCTCACGTTGTGACAGCGTGAGGAAAGTACTGCCGATAACCCGCAAGTGTATTTACATGGTGATTAGCTGTGATTGGACACAGCTGATCACGTAGTAAAAGGCCACTGTGATTGGCCTTCTACCGTGTCATGTGATCAGCTGTGTCCAATTGGCACAGCAATCACAGAGAGCGCCGGGTGCGTACCACTGGCATTCCCTGTTATCACTTTATTATGCAGAGTGTCTGGCATTTAAAGAGGACATTCCCTCCAAAATATGAGTTGTTTGCATCTGGCTCCACAATTGAATACAATTTTTTAAGTGTTTTGACTTTTTTGGGTGACAATAACATTACGCTTCTTGAGCCTCGCAGTGCATGTGTGCCACCAGATTCTACACATGCACAGATGTGACAAAGGACTCTGCCCGGCCACTGGAACCAGGCAGAGACTTTTGGCCTTTCTGCTCATACATGGGAGATTCCCTGAGCTTGCACAAAGATGCTGTAGTTATGGAGGTCCTAGAGCTCAAGTTGTCTGTGTGTGAGTGCAGAAACTCAGAGGCCATGCAGAGCCCTTCGGCAAGCAATGCATACATGTTCGGTTTGGGGAAAGGGGCCACCATTATAGGGACTGAAGTTCCTCTATTAAAGCATGCAAAAGTGGTCACACATGGTCCAGTTTGAATGGGAAAATGGTCACTTCAAAACAACATTGGCAGAGGAATGCTTGCGACATCCCGTTATTGGTGTACACAAAAACCTTAAATAAGGTGCAAATGCGCACATGTGGTCAAACATTTTTTCACTTGCATTTTTGGTTTTGTAAATCAGCCTGAATGTCTGTAAAATGAAGATAAAAGGATGGCAAGGAAAAATAATGAGAACTTTGGCATTTCAGTACATGTGGCCCTAATATAAATATAGAGAATATAACTTTAGTCCATGTGTTATTTATGTATTTTTTCCTTTAATTAAGTAACGGCAAGCAAAATTCTTTTAATTTTATATGGCCAAGATCATTTACATGATGTTCTTTAGAAAATGTAGCAAATTAATATTGCTTTTCATATGAGAAATTATATCTGGGTGGTCCTCAAGCATGACAGATGACTTTCCTATGAAATATATACAAGCCAAGTAAGGGCAGTAAGTTTAATAACAACTGCGAATGTTTGCAAATTGCAAGATTTTTAAACAAAGTTGTGATTGGATACACTCAACAACTCGGGTGTGTATTTTAATCAGTCATGAACCATGATCTCTCAAAACTGTGTATTTTCCTATGTCACAGGAATACATTTCAGGCCCAGATATCATTTGCTGTGTTTTGTTTCATGGTAAACACTTGTCGATCATATTTAGGGACTGAATGGCAAATCTAAAAGTTTTGCTTGGAACAAGTGGTGAATCGATGTCAAGACTATGTCATACACATTCTTATGTGTTTTATTGATAAAACAGTCAAAAGTGCAAATGGAAAGGGTAAAACATGCTATAATACAGCTGATTAGTTGAATGTATTTGTTGATTTGTCATTCAGAATATCTGTTTTGCTTATTTGGTTGTCCAACACATACTGGATCAGAAACCAGATGCATACTGCAGGTCAGTCAGACACAAATTGAAATTGTTTGTGGTACTAAGTTATGTGGTCAGGGGAGGACTGACAACTCGTGGGGCCCCCGGGCAATAAGGGATCATGGGGCCCCTGTGTCCTTGCCCAAACTCAAAAAAGTCTATGAAAAAGGTACCAGGGGCATCTCATGGGGCCCCCTATTGACCCCGGGCCCTCGGGCAGTGCGAGTTTCCAAATGGTCATTCCGCCCCTGTATGTGGTGGTTATTTTCATTGGGGTTGATTTACTAAAGGACTAGGGAATATTCACTTAATTCCCCCTTCCCCTCATCTGCTGCACCTCTCCCCTCCCACCATCCATATTTTGAAGTACCTTTCCATCCATTTTTGCCTTTATTTTGTATACAAAACTTTTTTTCACATCTCTTTTGTCTGGTCATATGACATCACATGGCCTTTTCTCCCCTTTTCCTTCAGTGATAGGCCTTCTGTAGAGAAGACTCACGTAATTAAAAGAGAAGTTTGGGAATTAAAAAAAACAAACATTCATACTCACCTAGGTGGATGCAGCATTGATCCGATGCTGCATCTGTCCCCTGCCAGCTCTAAGACCAAGAACTAAGCAATCAAAGACCGCTGATCACTCAGCTCGCAGTCTTCAGTCTGCAGAGATCCAATAACTGTAAGGCTCCATGTACACGGGACGTTTGGAAAACACTTCTGAACAATGGAAACTGACTGCTGGAAAACGTAGATTAAAAAATCATCTGTTTAGCAGCGTTTGCATACCGCATTTATGTGCATTTGCATTTAGAAGCGTTTTTTAAAGAGAACATCAGGAGACCTTCCCAAATGCCCAGAATGCACTGAAAAACAGTAAAAGAATAACTATTTCAGACATTTTGAGAGAAATAGAGAGAGCAGAAGCTGAGAGAGCAGTATGTGTTGAGATGACCTGTCTTTTCTGGTAGTATGCACTATGGATCCCATCATGAGCATAATGCGGCACATTCTACAATTTTTTCCTTCACGCAAAACCTGGAACTGACTGCGCTGGTATACCGGTTAGCCGCCTTTGCACGCATTTACAAGTGTTTGAAACGCTGAAAAAAATCTACTCCTGAACGCAAGTTTGGTGCGTTAAAAAAAAGTCTGTAAACTCAACTGCCTGTAAACCACTGTAAATGAAATAGTTTACATGGACACATAGGAAAACATTAGGGAGAGTTCAGGGGCTGCTGAAAAAATGCAGAAAAGCTCCTGAACGTCAGTTTATCAGCTGCAGTGAACATGAGCCCTAAGTCACCAGCTCTCTGCTCTGACCCTCCACCACTCACTGAAGCACCGGGCTGTGGAGGGGGCAGGAGTGGCCGGATTAGGCTCTCAGCAGTTTGCAGAAAGCCTGAGCCAGCTGCCGGTCCAGACATCACGGTGGACCCCAACTTTAAAGTTAGGATTTTTCCTGAGCCTGGACCAGCTGAGTGCCATCACCCAACCGTGGGCTTCAACCCTCTGTAAGCTAAAAATGGGTCATGGGGGTGCAGAACGCAGTGCCCTCCTGTGACCCATAGGAGAAGTATAGCCAAAATAGCTTTGGCTATACTTCTTGTTCAAGGTTGTTGCAGTATTGCCTTTTGAGACTAGGGTCACCTGATGACACACCCCTGGGGGGTGGGCTCTTGACACCCTGGACTCATGAGAAGTGGACTGAATAACATCGAGTGACATTAAACCCAGATGATGACCGGTGCTGATTTATAGAGCAGTGAATGTGCTGGAGACAACACCCAAGAGGAGGTAAGTGTTGTAGTGAAATTTGTCAACTTTTTTTTATTTTAAGAACTGCTAAGAAGTAATTTACATTTTTCTAAAGCTCATCTTTTGCAAGGTTTACCAGACCATCTAAAGTATACTTCCCACATATATATTTAAAAGAAATGAGTTCTATGGTCACAGCATACACTTTCATTTATTACCATCAGCATTGTAACAGCAATACAAGCAATAGCTTTCTCACAATCCAGTATAATCTTACTTGAAAACTCTGCGTTAATGTTGTGAGTTCTGCCTGTCTGCTGGCCATCTCTTTCCACAACTTCCTGGATTCTCTGCATACTTTGCAGCTTCTCCTCTGCTGTTTACTTTCAATTTCTAAAGACTACATGTCCAATTGTACCTTGCTGCAGTGATTTCTGTACTGACTCCACCTACGGAAACTCCTCCTCTCAGCATCTTTGTAGGCAGGCTCTGAGAAATGTGTGACACACAGTAGTGCCTACTCAGAATACACATTACAGAATTTGGGGGATCTTAACAAGTAAGATTACAAACTTCAAGATTGTTCAGATTAATAGGAGTAGGCTAAAAATAATTGAAATACAATGTGGCAATGAACAGATGATTTTAGGTTTTGACCACAGACATGCTGCAAGCATAAAATAAAAACTTACTTAAATATGTGGTCACAAGATGCTCCAGATCCTCAGTCTTCCTTTTTCACTGCAAAGTGGAAATGTCCTTCTTGGGGTGCTCACGTTGCTGCCTACAGACATGGGCACTTCCCATTTGGCCAATTAACAGGGTCTTCACGGGATCCTGAACAATTCAGTGGCAGCATTACAACATCACAACAAGGAGCAGCAACAAGACAGGTTGGTGGTGGTCCAGAATTCCAGTGGTGGGTCACCAGTCTCTCTGTCACTCCAGGAAGGTGACAAGGAAGGTCACATCTGACCTGACAGAGTTAGGAAAGTAAAAACATTTTTGTATGTCTTTAAAATTTTGAGTGGGTTGGAAGTTAATTGGGTTGGTTTAAATTTTTCCAGATGTGGACTTTAAAGAAGCTGAAGTTGAGCTTTAATAAAGTGAATGTTCACTTAGTTTAGTGAATATGGTACCAATACAATTGAAACAATAAACTAGAAAAGCTACAATTTCTTGGGAAATTGTGTGAAGTGTTCTTGCCTCCACCTTTATTGTGTGAGAATCACAAGACCCAGACCTACATTTTGATGCATAGTATGTCTCTGAAATATTAAAAATGAAGGCACAGTCGCAGTTTAGAAATTGCCCTTCAAATTTGAGGTGGCTAGAGTGGAGTTTCAATAAATGACAATGGGTGGCGTGAGTTGCAAACAAATGGTCATATTGTGAAAACTATCAGGACTATGGCTTAGCCGTGGACATTTTTAGTGGCAGCAGGGATAGCTGAACGTTTTGATATAAGATTTGTATAGGTGGGCTTGAAAATGAGGGAGTGATGGCAGTTTAGAAATCATGTCCTGATTTTTTCAGCTCACACTCTAGCTTTTGTCAGCTCCCACTCTAGTTTTGAACATTCCGCCATTCATTCCTATGGGACCAATTTGACCACAAAAACGCCTATATTTCGTGAACCATTTGGAGAAATGTTCCACAAAGTAATAGCACGCCAATTGGGAACAATCCGCACATTTCGGTATATTACTGTCTATGTAGTGTAAAAACTGTGGGAGGAGTTAGGGTGGTAAATTTGGCTATAATAATAAGAATATATGTGAGATAACAGTAAGTGGTATTGCTGTGCAAGAACACTTAACTATGATGGGTGGTTGTAGAGGAATGCAAAGTGTGGCATGCTGCACAGCTGCTTGTGGCACATGTATTTTACATAGGTTTTTAATTGTGTGTGAAAATCGGCTTCAAAGAAGTTGAAGCTGCGCTTTATTAAAGTGAATATCCACTTAACTTAGTGAATATTTTCCCTTTTATTAATAGAATGGTGTACATAAACTATGACTGGCAGTTGTAGAGGAGTGCAAAGTGTTCCATGGCACATCTGATTGTGGTACATTGAATTTCACATAAGCTATTATACAGCAGGGGCGGACTGACCATTTGGAAACTCAGGCACTGCCCGAGGGCCCGGGGTCAGTAGGGGGCCCCATGAGATGCACCTGGTACCTTTTTCATAGGCTTTTTTGAGTTTGGGCAAGGACACAAGGGTCCCATGATCCCCCATTGCCCGGGGGCCCCATGAGTTGTCAGTCCGCCCCTGTTATACAGTTTATTATATTGTATATAGCCCATATAGTTTACTGCACATTGAAGTCATCACCTTGACTGTTTGCACCATCATCCCCTTGGCTTAATACAATCCTCCCCATCAATAGTTTATCAGTCTCTGTATATGTTTAGGATGAGGAAGAAGGGTTAGCCACACACCGGAGGATTGATGAAATGTAACAGATAATTTATTAATCCATTAGATACAAATGAATAAGTGTGTGATCATGTGTAACGCGTTAGCAGCTTTGTACATGTCCTGCTACTCTTTGTATCTGATGGATTAATAAATTATCTGTTACATATCATCAATCCTGTGTGGCTAACCCTTTTTCCTCGCTCCATTACGTGTGGTGGCAAGCCAGAGTCTGCACCTGTCTTGGTTTGATGTGGATTGTTCACCTGAGCGGTAACTCCTTTATTTTTGTATATTTTTAGAGGCTGAACAATCAATATATTATGTGATATGAAGCTGGAAAGTTTTTATGTTGTCTGAGACTGGATGGTTGTTTTGTGAAACTTGATAGTCCATATATAGTGTAAGGCTGGACAGTCTATATGTTGTATCAGGAAGGGCGGTCTATATATTGCCTGATAATAAGTGAATATAAAATCCAGTGATAAAGGTAAGTGGTCACTTACCTTTATCACTGGATTTTAAAGATTATTTATAAAATAATAATTTTATATTCACTTATTATTATTTTAACATTTGTGTTTTGCGCTGGTTTATACTGGAAAATTTGTTTTGGTTTATATACCTATGCACAGCAGCATTTCACTTATAATTGTTTGTTAGTAGATTGGTCCTGGGCGCTGTGTGTTTTTTGATCTATATATTGTCTGAGGCTGGGTGGTCCACATGTTGTTTGAGGTTGGTTGGTTAGTACATAGACTCCCTCAAGAGTGGGTTCTGGCCAGCTAAGTAGATTGCTTTAAAAAAGTCCTGGATTCTTTCCTAGATACACAGAATATAACTGGATACTAAGATTTATAGGTAAAGTTGATCCAGGGAATATCCGATTGCCTCTCGGGGGATCAGGAAGGTATTGTTTCCCCAGCAGGAGCAAATTGGATCATGTTTTGCTGGGTTGTTTCGCCTTCCCTGTATCAACTGTGGGTATAGAATTATCACTTTTTTTTTTATGGTTGAACTAGATGAATGTTTGTTCTTTTTTTCAGCCAGACTATCTATGTAACATTGTCTGAGGAAATTATGATATATATGTTATCTGAGGCTGGGAAGTTGGTATATTTTTGCAGGGTTTTGCCTGTTGTAGCTGACTTTTGCTCACCAATCAGAGTGCTGGATCTGTGTTGCGATTGGACGCATCATTTGTACAATTTCTCAGGGCACCGTCCTCAGACCATGGATGCACATTGGCAAAATTATAGTGGTCCAAGCTGGACCAGTGTAACTATATACAAATTGACATACCTAGAATTCAGTTTTAAATAACAGATAGACTCTGGTCAAGTTCAATGTGAAAGTTTGCAAGGAGCAGGCCTATTCTGACATTTCTCTCCTACATGTAAAATTCTGTATTTTTTTGCTAGCTTATGCATCTAGTGCAGCTCTCAAAAAACAAACGTGAATAAAGTGAACCAATATAAGTCACACAGATAAGCTGTTAGGGATACTGAGGACAATGATATCTAATAGACCATTACTGTCCAGAGCCAACAGATGGATATTCGTGGATGTGTGGATCAATTGCTCGCCAGCAGAAACCAAAAGAAATGTGAATAGTGTAGTGTTTTATTGTAGACTTTTAACTAGCACAAGTTACAAGTAAAAAGCAAGCATTCATTAAACTCACAAAGATGGCCAACGCATCCGGGATCATGTGGTGACATGACGCCAGCACTCTTAACTCCATCCAACGTGTTTCTAGCTCTAGCGCAAGGGTCAAACAGAAAGACGTCTGAGACTATGGAGCTGCGGTTATTATTTATTCTATTACTTTTTTATTTTTACACTGTACTTTTCATTTTTTTGAATTACTTTTATTGCTAGCATAAGAAATGTAAACATCTATAAGACCCTATATCTCTTTAATGCAATGGAAAGTTTCAGATTAAGAGAAAAACATTGATCTGCTGCTTCCCCCCCACCAAAAAAATGGCATTGTGTACATTGGCCATAAACGGAGAGTGACGTCATGAAGTCACTCCCAGACTCCTAGGGCATAGAGCTGCACAGAAGCCATCTTTCCTCTGTTCATCTCTATGGCTAGGAGCTGCAACTGCCGGATCAGTTCATGGGTTTCCCGATGAGACAGGTAAACCCGAGAATCACCAGAAAGTGGCAGGGGGGCGGGTTGTGACCCCTCCCACCGCTGGATCACTTTTAGCAGAAAGAGCAGTGGCTCGGGAAAAGTTTAATACCAGTGTTATGGCATCCAGCTGCAACCATAGCCCGAGTAAACCACTTCAAAACCATGGCGTGTATTTGCTGTTAGGCGGTCTTTTAATTTGGGAAAGATTTTTTTCCATTTTGATGCTACACTAGGAGGCACACATGAAAAAAATCGGATGTTTGCATACATTTTTAGCACAATATTTGAACAAGTTTGGATTTTATGGATGCAAATTAGCACTGCTGCAACAGTTTCACAGGGTTGCAACTGCTAAATCTCTGCATGTCACTCATGCAGTGATTGCAAATGTCATCCCACAGCATCCAATGTGATTTCTGGGACATTTCTCAGTTGCCGACTGCAGATAGCCAAATGACGGCTACACTGCGGCCGGCTAGTTCTTGGAGGGCGTCATATGACGTTCTCCCAGAACGCGCTCTCCTGCATGTCCCCGAGGGTGCACGCCCAGCGATCTCCGTGATCATTGTGTCCTACGGACACAGCTGATCATGTGATGTGGTAAAAGGCCAATCACATCAGCCTTTTACCACGTGATCAGCCGTGTCCAATGACACGCTCATCACAGGGAAATGCAATTGCCGGTTCTCGGCTGCACTTTCCTCACGCTGTCAGATCGTGAGAAAAGTACTGCCGAGAACCGGTAGTTGTTAGAGCAGGGTTCGGCACCGATCATCAGGGCACTGATGATCAGTGCCCTGATGAACAGTACCCAGCAGTGCCACCCACCAGTTCCGCCCACCTGTGCCCAGCAGTGCAGCCACCTGTGCCCAGCAGTGCAGCCACCTGTGCCCAGCATTGCAACCACCTGTGCCACCCAGCAGTGCCACACACCTGTGCCCAGCAGTGCCATCCAGAAGTGCCACCTACCTGTGCCCAGCAGTGCCACCCACCTGTGCCCACCAGTGCCACTCACCAGTGCCCAACAGTGCTGCCAGTCAGTGCCACCAGTCAGTGCCCAGCAGTTGAGCCAGTCAATGCCTAACAGTGCCGACAGTCAATACCTAGCAGTGCCGCCAGTCAGTGCCCAACAGTGATGCCAGTCAGTTCCACCTATCAGTGCTGTCTATCAGTACCCATCATAAGTGTCGTCTATCAGTGCCACCTATCAGTTCTGCCTATCCGTGCCACCTCATTAGTGCTGCCTATCAGTGCCGCCTATCAGTGCCCATCAGTGCTGCCTATCAGTGCCCATCAGTGCTGCCTCATCAACGCACATCAGTGAAAGAGAAAAATTACCTGTTTGCAAAATTTTAGAATAAAACATTTTTTTTCAAATTTTTTGCACTTTTTTTGTTTATAGCGCAAAAAGTAAAACACCCAGCGATGAGTAAATACCACCAAAAGAAAGCTCTATTTGTGAGACAAAAATTATAAAAATTTCATATAGGTACAATCATGCATGACCGCGCAATTGTCAATCAAAGTGCGACAGTGCTGAAAGCTGAAAATTGGCCTGGTAAAGAAGGGGGTATAAGTGCCCAGTAGGCAAGTGGTTAAAAGGAACTATGTTTTATTTTTTTTTCTCGAATTTTTTTTTCTTTAGGGCATGTTCACAGCATGTTCGCTAAGCTGCATTGTGCAGCTGAGGGTGCGTTTTATAACAGTGCTGGGATCAATAGCCGCTATCCCAACACAACCTAGTACTCAACAATTCATAGAACCTTTTTATGGTTACAATTATTTAATTTGCTTCAACAATAAATAAACTCACATTCATTTTACACCTACTGTTCTGCATCTTCCTATTAGCAGGGCAGGACTAACAACTTGTTCAGGGCCTCCCACATCAACTATCAGTCCTAACACCACCGGGGGCTTGACTTGAGTGCCGAAGCGTTAATCTATTGCTAACCCATCTTTGCTCACAGTCTTCCTAGGCCAAACTGCACTAGACCCCCCCCCCCACCAGCTGGCTACTTTCCTCTGTAGTGGTGCTGTGGCCTCCTCTGGTCTTATACTACCTGTTTTACTAAATTCTTTTTAGCACTTGTCAGGCCTGTACCGACTGACTTTAATGGGGCCATATATCTTGAGTGGAGATCCTTGGTATATGCCTCCTTTTAAGTTAATGGAAACTCAGGGTGCTCAAGCTTGACAAAGGAGTATGCTTCAAAGTGCATCATCATATAAATGGCTTGTGCACCTAGAAGGAGCT
The DNA here is from genome assembly GCF_062004578.1 of Staurois parvus. Lineage (NCBI taxonomy): Eukaryota > Metazoa > Chordata > Amphibia > Anura > Ranidae > Staurois > Staurois parvus. The sequence goes on along the minus strand of NW_028318614.1, from coordinate 1,469,181 downwards.
TTTCATCACCCCCTCAGCAGCTGGACAACTTTATGCAGGTCCTTGCTCTTCAGCTGATCCCACCCTTCTGATATTTTCAGTTGCAAGTCCCACTGGTGGTCATGGTCAGTGGGCTTTCCATATGCAGAACTCTTCTACAGTGTTCAAAGCCCATTTATATTACACCAGGTTGTTGTGCTCTCCTCTTCCCTCTTAATTAAGATTGCTAGGTTTTCCTGCCAACTTTGATCTGCAAGACCTGCACTTCCACCACATCAGCATCGAATTTACCTCTAAGTGTTCAGACATACAAAAATATAGACAAAGTAAAAGTTATCTGCACCTTTCAACACTTTCCATTAATTGCAGCTCCAGAGCAGGAATTGGATGAATTTCGATCCATCTTTGGGCAGGCTGATTGTACTGATGTCAACTTATTGATCGACTTCAGTACCACGAATCTGTCAGGGTTTTATTCACATGGTCACTGATGATAGCTATAGCCGGCAGTGGTCATTGTAGTCTGAAACTTACCTTTTTCAGAATATGAGCGCAGTGGGAGGGATTCCCCCATCAACATTGACTCTGTTGATGGGAGAATCGAGTGATTTGAAATTGCATAATATATGGCCAGCCTTAAGGGGATATTTATAAAGCAGTGAATCTGACATTCTCTGCAGGATATTCTTTCAGGTGTAGGTGTTTTAAATTAGTGACTAATTTTCCAACAGAAATTGTTTGGTAAAAGTCAGTTTTGCTGTTTTCTAAAAAGAGTCCTTAGGTCTTTACATATTAGCTACTTCCGGAATGCCTTACACACAAACACATACTTCTTTCTCCACTACATTCAGACAGGGCTGTAGCTAAAGAAAGTCTGAGGCAAACCATCTCTGCTGTCTTCTTTGTTTGGAGAGCTAAAGTTTGCTCTGGGAATCCTTTGTTATGGCTGAACCCCTTAATAAATGTTATAAGTAAAACAAATGTTTTATATAAATATAAATAAATAAATATTAAACATCAGTTCAGAAGTGTATAAACTTTACAACTAAAAACATCAAATATATACTGAGCCAGGCCATTGTAATTCCCTTTAACTTGATTTTCCCTATACTTGTGCTGACCTATGCCTTCATTTTAGATTATATAAATAGATTGCATACTAGATTATATATTAGATTGATATATATTAACTTCCTAACTACAGGTTGTACTGTACCCATTGCACTTTTGTACTTTGATTTATAGCTTGTGTGCATGTAGATTATATACACTGAAATCACTATTATAAAGTTGTTATTGAATGCAGGCAATGCTTATTTCATTCACTAAGAGGATATATATATATGAGCATTTTATATTTTATACATGTTTAATATTTATTAACTTTCAGCCTAAATGCTAAACAGTTAGATAGATGGATAGATAGATAGATAGATAGATAGATAGATAGATAGATAGATAGATAGATAGATAGATAGATAGATAGATAGATAGATAGATACACTATATTGCCAAAAGTATTGGTCGGCCTGCCTTTACACGCACATGAACTTTAATGGCATCCCAGTCTTAGTCCGTAGGATTAAAACTAAGTTGGCCCACCCTTTGTAGCTATAACATCTTCTACTCTTCTGGGAAGGCTGTCCACAAGGTTAAGGAGGGTGTCTATGGGAATGTTTGACCATTCTTCCAGAAGCGCATTTGTGAGGTCAAACACTGATGTTGGATGAGAATGCCTGGCTCACATCTCTGTTGTAGTTCATCCCAAAGATGTTCTATTGGGTTGAGTTCAGGACTCTGTGCAGGCCAGTCAAGTTCTTCCACCCCAAACTCGCTCATCCATGTCTTTATGGACTTTGCTTTGTCCACTTGTGCTCATTTATGTTGGCCATCCCCAAACTGTTCCCACAAAGTTGGGAGCAAGAAATTGTCCAAAATGTTTTGGTATGCTTAAAGCCTTAATATTTCCCTTCACTGAAACTAAGCGGCCAAGCCCAACTCTTGAAGAACAACCACACACTATTATACCCCCTCCACCAAACATTACACTTGACACAATGCAGTCAGGCAAGTGCAGTTCTCCTGGCAACCACCAAACCCAGACATGTCATTTGGATTGCCAGACAGAGAAGTGTGATTCGTCACTCCAGAGAACATGTCTCCACTGCTCTAGAGTCCAGTGGTAGCGTGCTTTACACCACTGCATTCGACGCTTTGCATTGAACTTGGTGATGTAGGGCTTGGATGCAGCTGCTCGGCCATGGAAACACATTCTATGAAACTCTCTACACAATCTCTACACTAATCTGAAGGCCACACAAAATTTGAAGGTCTTTAGCTACTGACTCTGCAGACAGTTGGCAACTTCTGCACACTGTGCGCTTCAGCATGCGCTGACCCCGCTCTGTCATTTAACATGGTCTACCACTTTGTGGCTGAGTTGCTGTTGTTCCCAGTTCAGTTGCATCCACTTTGTTATTATACCACTAACAGTTGACCATGGAATATTTATTAGGAAGGAAATTTCACTGATGGACTGTACAGGTGGCAACCTATCACGGTACCACCCTGGATTTTACTGAACTCCTGAAAGCGACCCATTCTTTCACAAATGTTTGTAGAAGCAGTCTGCATGCCTAGGTTTTTGAGTTTATACACTAGTGGCCCTGAAGGTGATTGGAACACCTGAAACCAATGATTTGGAAGGGTGTTCCAATACTTTCAGCAATATAGTGTGGATAGATAGATATAGTATGTAATATATATATATATATATATATACACACATTTTTAAACATACCTTTATCCTATTGGTCTTCCATCCAGTAGCCTACCACTGGCCTTTTTATCCTTTTCTAACTCTGGAGGTGGGCGGGTTCTGAATGCTGAAGAGATCAGTGCTACGCCATTATTTGGTGCCAGTCTGCACATCATTTTCCTAGGGGATCATAGCAAATGGGTTGCACGACACTGGGTGACACGCAACCTAAAGGAGGACTCAAGCTGGGTCACAAACCACTGAGTCTACCAGGGAAAAATGAAAATATTCCAACAAGATCCACTTTTTTATTTTAGAAAACACTAAGCTAGTGTATTTTTTATTGGGCTGAAGTTGGGCTTTAATAGCAACTTGCTAAGCTCCCTAATACATTCCAAAATTTGTACAAGTGTTAAAGTCATTAATGGGACAAGTACAGTAAGTTAAATGTGATTTTTTTTCTTATGAAATAGAGGTTTCTTCTGTGGTAAAAGAAGTGCTAAAGACATTGCTTGCAGTATTACTTCAGAATTTTTTTTTAAATCTTTACAAAATGGAGTTAATTTACTAAAACTGAAGAGTGCAAAATCTGGTGCAGATCTGCACAGAAACCAATTAGCTTCCAGTTTTTTTCAAAGATTAACTGAACAAGCTGAAGTTAGAAGATGATTGGCTACTGTGCACAGCTGCACCAGATTTTGCACTCTCCAGTTTTTGTAAATCAGCCCCACTGTCTTTATATATTTAGGTAAAACGCCAGAACAAAAAACTGTCATTTTACATACTTTAAGGGCCGGTACACACCAGAATGAGGTGCAGCAAAGGCATGTTCTGTGGGTGTTTGCTACACTGTGTTCAACGTGAACTGCCTTTGCAATCTGCTGCAGGCGCCTGTACATTGGCACCCCAAACGCAGATTACAAAGTCAGTACCATGCGAACTGGTGCCCCATGTTCACACTGCAGGGGAATGCGTGGTCTGGTGTGAACCAGCCCTAAAGAAGTCAAAATTCAAAGTGCATATAAAACCATTTTTTTGTTTTGGATATAGAAGTTAAAAAAAAAGGGTTTTTGGGTTTTTTTTTATCAGGGAGACATCCTCTCACTTTGTGTCCCCAAAAAAGTTACAGGTAATCTTTACAAAACAAGGAGTTTAATTTTTAAGAATGTTTTAACTAGAGCTGGCATCCCCACTTGAATACTACCGCCACATCCTGTTCCTGTGACAACTTTGAATTTTCCTTCACATTATGTACTAGAGATCACCAGGAAAAACAGAATGAGTAAATCTCTCCAACAAGGACACAGGCAGCTTTAAAAACCTAACAGAGGTTTTAAAACTTGTTCACTCTATCCAAAACTAAAATGACTTTATAAACACGTAAAACATTGAGATTATCCAAAATAAAATAAATAGAAAATGAAATTAGTTTGAATTCTTTTTACTTAAGCAGATGCACCTTGTTTTGCAGTGCTTTATATTAACTGAGCCTCCTTCTTCTCTGAACATCTGGTTAAAGTCCTCAAAAGATTAAAGAGCTACCAGCACAGAACGTCCCATTCCATCCTGAGTTTTACAAATTAATAATAATCAAATTTTTTACATGTAAATAAGAGCAAGATGAAGACGGAGATTTTTTTAACAAACAAAAATTATGCAAACTTTAGCAGGGTTGGTAGATCTCCAGTCAGTTTTTACTGGGAGGTGAAAAATAAATGATACATAATACCTACATTTACAAGATACCCTATACATGCAAATGAAGGGATAACTAAGAAGGCCTCCACCCAAACACAAAAATAGGAAAGTGTTTTTTTCATGAGTAGCTTCAATTGTTTTTTAATTAAAATGGAAAAAGTTAAATTAGAAAATATTTTGGTTAACCCTGATCCTCCAAAGATATCTGATATTTAATCTGATAATTTGATTCTAATAAATCTTGATCCACCAAAGGTTTATGACAAGATCATCATCATTAGAGATGAGCGAATCGAACAAGGCGAAGTTGAATTCGTTTCGAATATTAGGAAAATTTCGATTCGCGACGAATCCGAAAATTAGCATACTTCGGATGCGCGAATCGAAATTTTTCCTAAAATGGCGGCGACATGTGCGGCGACGGAGCGGGGATGTCTGGGAAGGCGCGCAGACAAGGCGCGCTGACCCATAATGCATTCATTCATGACATGTGATCGCATTAGCCAATCAGCAGCCAGCCAGCCAGCACTGTGTAATGGTCGAGCTATAAATGGCAGCCATTTTAGAATTCTCCATTTGCCTCCAGTCATTCAAGAGAGGCAGAGCTGTCTGTATTCAGGGAGAGAGTTAGGGCCACGGAAACGTTACTTAGGGACACAGAATCGTTACTTAGGGCCACAGAAACGTTACTTAGGGCCAGAGAAACTTTACTTAGGGCCACAGAATCGTTACTTAGGGCCACAGAAACGTTACTTAGGGCCACAGAATCGTTACTTAGGGCCACAGAAACGTTACTTAGGGCCACAGAAACGTTACTTAGGGCCACAGAATCGTTACTTAGGGCCACAGAAACGATACTTAGGGCCACAGAAACGTTACTTAGGGCCACAAAAACTTTACTTAGGGCCACAGAATCGTTACTTAGGGCCACAGAAACGTTACTTAGGGCCACAGAAACGTTACTTAGGGCCACAGAATTGTTACTGAGGGACACAGAATTGTTACTCAGGGACAGACACAGAATTGTTACTCAGGGACAGACACAGAATTGTTACTCAGGGACAGACACAGAATTGTTACTGAGGGACAGACACAGAATTGTTACTGAGGGACACAGAATTGTTACTGAGGGACACAGAATTGTTACTGAGGGACACAGAATTGTTACTCAGGGACAGACACAGAATTGTTACTCAGGGACAGACACAGAATTGTTACTGAGGGACAGACACAGAATTGTTACTGAGGGACACAGAATTGTTACTGAGGGACACAGAATTGTTACTCAGGGACAGACACAGAATTGTTACTGAGGGACACAGAATTGTTACTGAGGGACACAGAATTGTTACTCAGGGACACAGAATTGTTACTCAGGGACACAGAATTGTTACTCAGGGACAGACACAGAATTGTTACTGAGGGACAGACACAGAATTGTTACTGAGGGATACAGAATTGTTACTGAGGGACAGACACAGAATTGTTACTAAGGGACACAGAATTGTTACTGAGGGACACAGAATTGTTACTCAAGGACACAGAATTGTTACTGAGGGACACAGAATTGTTACTGAGGGACACAGAATTGTTATTCAGGGACAGACACAGAATTGTTACTGAGGGACACAGAATTGTTACTGAGGGACACAGAATTGTTACTCAGGGACAGACACAGAATTGTTACTGAGGGACACAGAATTGTTACTGAGGGACACAGAATTGTTACTCAGGAACAGACACAGAATTGTTACTGAGGGACAGACACAGAATTGTTACTGAGGGACACAGAATTGTTACTGAGGGACACAGAATTGTTACTGAGGGACACAGAATTGTTACTCAGGGACAGACACAGAATTGTTACTCAGAGACAGACACAGAATTGTTACTGAGGGACACAGAATTGTTACTCAGGGACACAGAATTGTTACTCAGGGACACAGAATTGTTACTCAGGGACAGACACAGAATTGTTACTGAGGGACACAGAATTGTTACTGAGGGACACAGAATTGTTACTCAGGGACAGACACAGAATTGTTACTCAGGGACAGACACAGAATTGTTACTCAGGGACAGACACAGAATTGTTACTGAGGGACAGACACAGAATTGTTACTGAGGGACACAGAATTGTTACTGAGGGACACAGAATTGTTACTGAGGGACACAGAATTGTTACTCAGGGACAGACACAGAATTGTTACTCAGGGACAGACACAGAATTGTTACTGAGGGACAGACACAGAATTGTTACTGAGGGACACAGAATTGTTACTGAGGGACACAGAATTGTTACTCAGGGACAGACACAGAATTGTTACTGAGGGACACAGAATTGTTACTGAGGGACACAGAATTGTTACTCAGGGACACAGAATTGTTACTCAGGGACACAGAATTGTTACTCAGGGACAGACACAGAATTGTTACTGAGGGACAGACACAGAATTGTTACTGAGGGACACAGAATTGTTACTCAGGGACAGACACAGAATTGTTACTCAGGGACAGACACAGAATTGTTACTCAGGGACAGACACAGAATTGTTACTGAGGGACAGACACAGAATTGTTACTGAGGGACACAGAATTGTTACTGAGGGACACAGAATTGTTACTGAGGGACACAGAATTGTTACTCAGGGACAGACACAGAATTGTTACTCAGGGACAGACACAGAATTGTTACTGAGGGACAGACACAGAATTGTTACTGAGGGACACAGAATTGTTACTGAGG